>NC_084830.1:144285208-144585208 GCF_033115175.1 Lepus europaeus
TAAAAAGGGTTGGTGCTGGGGACTGGTCCTGTGGAGTAGCAGGTAAGGCGACTGACTGCCTGCATTGCCAGCATCCTGCATGGGCTCTGGTTCAAGTCTCGGCTGCTCCACTTCCTATCCAGCTCCCTGATAATGGTCTGGGAAAGCAGATGACGGCCCAAGTTCTTGGACCCCTGCCATCCATGTGGAAGACCTGGAAGAAGCCGCTGGGCTCTCTGGCCTGGCCCAGTCCTGGCTGTTGAGGCCATCTGGCGTGATCCAGCAGATAGAAGATACGCCTCTCCCTACCCCTGCTCCGCCTCCTTCCCTTCAACTCAAATGGATAAATAAATCTTAAAAAATCAAAGGGGGGTGGCTGGTATGTGGTACAGGTCAAGCTGCCATCTGCAACAAACAGCACCCCATATGCGTGCCAGTCTGATCCACTTCTGATCCAGCTGCTTGTTCATGCATCTGGGAAAACAGAAAATATCCCCTGTGCACGGGAGACCTGGATGGCGGTCCAGGCTCAGCCTTCGTAGCCATCTGGGGAGTGACCCAGCAGAATGAAGGTCTGTGTCCGTGCCTTTCTGTTTCCCTCTCCCTCTTCCTGTCTTCGTCCCTCCCTCACTCTCTGCAATTTTGTCTTTCTTTCAAATAAATAAACTGTATAAAAAAAAAAAAGGTAATCCAAGCATTCAAAGATACTTTGGGAAAAAAAAAAAAACACAAGACGGAAAACATGTCCAAGAACAACTTCTCTAAGAGCTGAGGGATTTCAGGAGTTCACTGAGCAGAAAGCAAACAGGGAGGGGGTGATGTGGGAGGAAAGGCACTGATAAACTCCAGGTTCTTTTCCCACCGAAGGCCTCTGTATGTCAGGTGTCATGCAGACGCCAGCAGGGTTGGAATTCCAGAGTACAAGGGGCGGGAGCTTGGGGTGACACTGAAGAACCGACAGGAACCAGGGTGCCCATCAGTTTGCTGCAGTCACGGCTCCAGCGGGCCACCACCTTGGCACCCATCTCAGATTTGGAGGCTCCCTGGCCCCTGGCTCCCCAGGGACTGTGGTCCCTCTGGGACACAGACTGTCGTCAAGCCTTCTGGATCCTATGGAAGGCGTTTCCTGAATTCGGTGAAATTCTGCATTCTGTTGACTGGGGTTCCAGTAGCACCTGGCCCAACCTGGTTAAGCTGAGTTAGCAGCAGTCCCTGAATGTGTATTCCAGAACACGCATCTTGTATCAACATGAATCACTCATGCTTTCTTTGATGGTCCTGAAAAGAATTACGAAACAAAATGGCTATCCTTCATACCGAAGCCAAAACGCCTGAACTATGGGTAATGCCATTGAAGTCTGAAGATTAGTGTGCGAGAGGCCATGAAGCCGGCATCAACCTGGGACCACGGGTGAGGGACACACCGATCACTCAGCAAAAGCATCTCCCGACAACTGAGGGTTTGTTGGTCCAAGTTCAAAGGTTATTCCTCTGGAGGAAAATAAATTAATATATTCTGTATTTTAGTCTCAAAAAAAGAAAACGGATGAGGAGAGTCTGTTCTGTGGTGAGCACTCTGTTTCGATCGTGGGAACAATCACGGAAAATTCCCACTGCAGAAGCCTTGCAAGACAGTCAAGAGCAGGGAGGCAGGCACATTTGGGTTCTGGAAGACGATTCTCGTCTCCTGCTCTCTCCTCATTGTCTGGAACCCTTGCTCTCTTGAGATTCCTGAGAGGTTGACACCAGCAACCCCCCTGAGCTGATGCTAACACTGAGATCGTGAGAAAGGCATTGACTCACGTCACGGGTCCTGTGAAGTCACGTGTGTATGGGCATCCCTTTCACCTCGGGAAAGCCATAGAGAAAACGTACATGGGAAAGTCCCCACTGGCAGAATCTTCTAGACGTCCCATTGCCTGCATCTCCCAGCATGACAGCCTTGGGCCATGCGGCCTCAGCTGGCCAGGTGGCACATGTAGGTGTAGGTGTGTGTGTGTGTGTACACATTTATATATGTAAGAGAGATGGGGCAGGGCCTAAGCTGGGCGAGATTTTTGTCCCCAGCATGGCACTGAGCTCAGCGGTGCGGCGTGGCTAAGGTTTCAGCCAAACACTGACTTCCCTCACAAAGCAGGCCATGGGCTGTGGGAGAACAAATATACCTCCCAGCAGCTCACGGAATCCCTCCCTCCCTCCCTCCCTCCTCGTGCTGAGTGGGAGGCGCTGTGGAAACATCACCCAGCTAAGGCCCAGGCACCCCCAACATCCACCCAGCGCTCACCATCCCTGGGCCACCAGGTCTTTGCTCCTGCACACCAGGGAGCTGCCAGCCTGCTCATCACCCCACAGCAGCTCCCAGGGGATCATGGACAGGTCGTGACCCCATCAGGGGCCTGTGCCCCCTGCCCTGAGCCTGCCAGGGGAGCCCCGAGGGGGCAGCAGGCAGCCCACCACCAGCCCCAGCTCTTGTGGCAGGGGTGGGGCCTGCGAGGGGAAAGTTCATTTCGTCAATCAGCCCATTGTTGGCCTGCCAAGCGCAGGCTCGTCCTCCCCCGGCGTGTCACTGGGTGCTATTGACACAGATGTCAACTGTCAGGGCGCCCTCCGCCTTCCTCCCGGGGCGGCTCACAGGCCGGGCACCAGGGCCTCTGTCGCAATGCTCCCCACTGGCCCCTAGCAAGAAGCAGGTTTGCCACACCCTCGGAATTGCCAAAACTTGACTGGATACTTCATCATGCGCCTGGGCCGTGCAGGCTGCCGCTGACACGGACAGGTATGGCAGGTACTTGACGGCTTGCCAGGGGTGACGAATCCCAGCGGAGTCAAACCTGCAGACGCCACAGGATCCGCCATGCAAGCCTCCCCTGCCCGCCCGGCCAAGCAGCAGGTGGTGGCTTTCTGGGGCCCGTTTCCAGGACAGGAAGGAAAGGCCACCTCTCCACCACCTGGGCAGATGTGAGCCCAGCCCACGGGCCACACCCGCAGCACTGGCCACGCCGCCCCTTTGCCCTGGAGACTCACCCCTCACCTGCCTCCAGAAGAAGGTGGGGGCAGTGGGCCCACAGGGAACCTACGCAGGGCGCCCCCAGCGGGCACTGGCTGCAGTCCCACCCTGCACTGTTCCCAGCGCTCCTCAGCGTGGAGCACGGCTGGACCATGGCAACCCACAGGCAGAAAGGCCGCACGGGGCTGGAGGCTCCGCAGCACGCCCCAACTCAGCTCGTGCTGGAGCTTCTGCTCTGGATGGGGGTGGGAGGGGCGGAGAGGGAGAGGGAGAGAGATTGACTGAGAGTATAGCACAGGCAGGGTGGGAGCCCAGTGACCAGGTCAGTGGAAATCCCAAGGAAGGAACAGGACTGTGTTGTACAATGGACAAGAAAGGTAGGCTTCCCGGTGCCGCTGGGTTGGCTCCAGGTTAGCCAGGTTCAATTCAGGAAGAGCAATGGCTTTATCGACTGGACAAACCGTGTTGTGGTGCCGCGTGCAACACCAGCATTGTACATAAATGCCAGCTGGAGTCCCTGCTGCTCCGCTTCCAATCCGGCTCCCTAAGCCACCTGGAAAAGCAGCAGAAGATGCCCAAGTGCTTGAACCCCTGCCACAAAGGAGACCATGATGGAGCTCCAGGCTCCTGGATTTGGCCTGGTACAGCCCCAGCTGTTGCTGCCATTGGGGGATGGAGACAGTGGATAAAAGATCTCTGTCTCTCTGTAACTCTGCCTTTCAATTAAATGAAATAAATATTTTAAAAAAGAAAGAAAATGGAGACGGAAATGAGCCAGTGCTCTGTGAGGCTCTGACCGGAAACCATTGCCAGCACTGTACAGGTAAGGAGACCCAGGCCTACAGCCAGTCAGGTGGGCGCTCGTGCCCAAGGCAGGGCTCTAAGGCCAGCACCCCAACCTCAAGAGGACCCCTGGGCCAGTCTCGGGACATGCCATTATGCTCAGCCCACAGCCGATTCCCAGGATCAGGCAAGACTCTGTACCTGGAGGCCAACCCCACAGAGCTGTAGCAATGCTTGGAAAGACAGGACAGGGTCGGGAGCCAGGCTTGGAGGAGGTCTGGCCAGGATGGGTTGACAGGATAAGCTTTTGCGTCTTTCAATTTGGAAATGTCTGTGAAATAACTATTTGGAAATCTTGCTCAATTCTGAAATTTCTTCAAGATAAAACCAAATCTGGTTTTGATGAGCTGACACCTTGAGCCCTGGCCTAGTCTCCCCTGTCCTCATGACCAGCTCCACGCACCTCCTCTGCAGTCTAGTGGCACGGCAGGAACGGCACCGTGTGGGGCTGGCCCTGGGAAAAAGCTGCTGGCAGGAGGCAGCACCTGTGGTGTGACGGACAAGGCACATGTGGGCTCTCTCTCCAGTGCTCGAGCCCCAGACCCCTGCATTAGCACGGCATCTGGCACAGTGATGCATCTGATGAATATACAGCCCTGACGCTGTAACTAAAATCCACGCATTCTAGGGCCATCCTCTAGCTACTAACTGAGGTCAGCCCGGGGGACCTCCCTCGGGGAAGCTTTACCAGTTGAACCAAGGCTTTGCTAGGGGAGACCTCTGAGCTCCCAATCCACAGCTTTGGTGCATAACACAGATTGAAATGTGTGAAAAGTCTCCAAGGGCCCCAGCCAACAAAGCTAAGGGGTTTCTCTGTTGCGGCAAGGAGCAGGGGCCCAGCAGCCCCCACAGAAAACCGCAGGAGGAGCACGTGGTGCTGTACAGCTGAGGATCCTGATCCAGAAGGTCCCTCCACGGGTGCATCTTCCTGTCCCCCACCCCATCACACTTAGTAATAGGCTGGCACCAAGAACGGCACCCAGGGGGAAAGAGCAGTTGGAGTAAAGAATATTCTAGAAGGCCAGCCTGCTTTCCAAGGCAGGATTTCCTTCCTGGGACTCAGAGACCAAGAGTACCAATGATGATGATGGGCAAGACCTTTTAAGGCCGGAGTGGATACTGGGATGTGGTTGTGGCAAGTGCCACCGTGAACACCTCCAGTGACTGCCCTGTCCTTGTGTTCTGCCCTGAAGGAAGTTGAATCATTTTACACCACCAGAGAGCAAACAAGCCCACCAGGTGTGCAACCTAAGTCAAAACCCAAGTTCTACGGACATTGGCCAGTTTGATCACATTTGAGAAACACTTCCAAACCCTATTCATTGGTTCACTGAACCTTTCCTGAGTGCCTACTGAGCCATGGGCACTAGGGCCACTCTCAGTCCAGGGGAGCAGATGGAGACCTTTCCCCTGGGGCCAGGGGTATGGGAAGCAAGTAGAATGCTTTCTCGGGCTGCACCTGACTCCAGTCCTCAGGCCCCACACTCCACTGTGGCCATAATGCCTTCTGAGGCCAACGTGAGGACCATCTGCCGACTGCCAGGGCCTCAGAGCAGGATCAGGGGACCGCAGATGCTGACCCTGAGTCAACTCTCCAGGCTCCAGCTATACTATCTGTTCAATGGGGATAAAAGAAAATGCAAGAAAAGAGGGGCTGCACACCAGGGGTGGTATCCATTCCCACAACTGCCCAGTTGCTCCCGCAGGACAACGGGGGGTGGTGGGCAAGGGGCCATGGTCCCCACCCAAGGATATGTTCCTGAATCTGTCCTCATGTCCTGTCAGTGCACAGCCACTCCTAAGAGGCCTCCGGGCTGGGTCACTGCCCCTGCTCTCACCAGAGCTGGGCCACAACCCCAGCTGTGAGCCAGCCACCCTTCTGCCCCAGGCAGAGGCAGGGGAATGACACAACTGAACACCTCACTAATCCTGCTCACCTTCAGTGCTAAGAGAGTTGGGGAAGGAGCAAGTCCTCGCCGTGACTCACCTGTGAACAAGGTCACTATCCACAAGACCAGGGTCAGTGACCTGGAGCGAACCTCTAAAGATCTCTCTCCTAGCATCCACCGTGGCTTCGGCTCTCTGCTGGGGTGCATTTCTCTAGGTGCTAGGCTTTTGCAGGCTCAGCAGTTCCCGTTAACAACTGCAGGTGCACTGGTTGCTGTTCCACACATGAATTTAACCCTCCTAGCAAACCTACAAAGCAGATGTTTTTTTATTATGTCTGTTTTGCAGGTGAGGAAAAGGAAGCAGAGCCTAGGCTACATGCTCAAGGCTCCACAGCTGGTGAACGGCAGAGCCAGGAACCAAACCCAGGCAGTCCGACTCTGGAGCCATGGGTTTCATCCTCACACTTCCACCCACACGGGGCCTGACTCAGCAAAGCGGTGTTTAACTCACTCTCCAAAGAGCCCTGGAGTTGCGCAGTGGTACCTGAGAAGCCACTGAATGAGACAGAAAGAGCAGAGGCCAAGGCCCTTGGCCCCCACCTCACTTTGACCAAAGCAGATTTCTGATGCTCAATCTCCATTCTTAAAAAGATACGATCGAATTTCCTTTTCCAAAGTTTTAGTTGAAGGACAGATGGTGAGACAGAGAGACATCTCCCAGCCACTGGTTCACTGCCTAAGCATCCACAACAGCAGTAGCTGGGCCAGGCCGCAGCCAGGAGCTTACAACACAGTCCAGGTCCCTTAAGTGGGTGGCAGGGACCAAATTACTGCACCCTTACCCATGCTGCCCAGGGCAGCAGCAGCAGCAACCTGGAATGAGAAGCAGAGCCAGGCCTCCAACTCAAGGCCTCCTACATGGGGTATGGGGCACCCTGAGCAGCAACTCCCCACTGCTCCCAACACCTACCCCCACCCCCAGTATCTAACTAGGGTTCCAATTTCAGTCTAACTGTAACAATGGGCCCCACCCCCAAGAACAGTGCTGAAATCCTCCTCTTCAGGGGATTCGCACTCGCACTTTGAGGCACCTCAGTCCCAAGGCAGGAGACTCCGGGGAGGGTGCTAAGGATGTGGAGGACGTCAGACCAGCAGAGCATCCTGACTAGGTGCCTCGGGACCCTGCAGTCCCTTCCTGTCTTCCCTGTCTTGGGCCCAGAGAGAGAAACACAACTACAAGGTCCGGAGATGAAACCGCCACCAGCAGACGGACTGCCGGACTCAATTCCTACCCCTACACCCCCACACACCCCCACACCATCTTCAGGTTGTCCTCAGAGACGGACGCCGCGGCATGGCCTGCGAGTGGTGTTGGGCCTTGAGTCAGTCTCACCCTCTGATCAGGCATCCTGAGACCTGGGATCCCAGGACAAGCCCAGGTTGTCTCCGCGGCTGCAAGACCTGTAGCTTCACCTGAACTCGGAGGAGCCAGGGCCACCATACAGGTCCCAGCCCATTCTGCCCCGCACAAGGGTTCACGTGTCCTGTCCCTTCCCTGCTGGTCCTCAGGTCCCTGGAGAGCAGCGATGAGCCCTGCTCACCTTCGCCCCCCCGGGGAAGGAACACCTCCTGGGTACACCTGCCGGGCTGGGCTGCAGATGGCCACCTCTGGAAGCTGGCCCTGGGGTGAAGGAGTCATGTGGTTCATGGCACCGGGTGGGCATGGAGCAAGGCACTCAGGATTGGCTCTGAAGGGCAGCACGCTGACCACATCCTCAGATCCCACCTTATGTCCATGCTCACCACCAGCAACCGCTTCTGCCTCCACAACTACAGGTGAGTCTGGCGTAGGCAGAGGGGTCACGACCGCCGTGGGCCCTGACCCCTCCTCCCCTTACAGGGACAGAGGTGACCATGGAGAACGGGGCCAGGACCAACAGCGGTCCTGCCACTGCCCATTCCCTCGCTCACACACCCTCACTCTCCCCAGGGAGTGCTCAGAGCCCTCAGTCAGGATCCCTGGAGGAAGAGCTCCATGCCTTCCTGTTTCCCACCTCCAGTGCCCCACCCCGGGGCCATGGCAGGCCACTCCTAGTCGTCCTCACTTCAGCCCAACTTGGGGACTCTCTCCTGCCACACGAGCCCCCGCTCACAGGCCCTGCAGTGCTGCTGTGCTGCACCCGAGCCCATGCACTGGTGAGTGTGCAATCAACAAATGCTTCATGGCAAGACCTGCAGCCCTACAAGGTGCCCCACCCCCTCCAAACTATGGCTCTAACATGCCCCTTCCCCACCCGCCCAATCAGGTAATAGCAAAGTTAACAGAGCAGTCAGCTCAGAGACACCGAAGGGCCCAGTCAGCCCCAACAGATCCCTGCACCCCTCCACGCCCTAGGCGGAGAGGAGGCAGCAAGAAGTAGAGCAGGCCCTGCTGCCCCTTGGGGCAGGCTCGGCCCCCTCCCCACATGCACCTGCAGCATCCTCAGGACAGCCCCATGGCTCCTGGGATGGCACTGAGGGGCCAGCACCCAGCCCACATGAGGGAGGGCAGGCCACAGTGTCCCAGCCCAGCCTCACCTGCACCCCCGGGAATGGGGACAATGAGGCCCCACAGAGGTCTCCCCACCCCCAACACCGTTCGCACCTTTCTCAACCCCCACACTGGCAATTACTCCCAATCACACGATGTGACAGGGCGCTGGGGCCGCGGCACTTAGCTCGGGCCCTGTATTATGCAACCTTTTTAATCCTCTTACTTAAGGTGGAAAACCGATACGGTGCTCCGAGTTCCTGTGAATGACGGGAAAAAGAGGTCCAAGAAATAAAAACATCACCATCAAGATCACCTTACAGGTCCCTGAAAGGATTAAAGGGATGCACAGTTTGAATTTGCAAAAGCCCTCTGCTGAACGCCCCCTGAGCCTTGTGGAAGCCAAGGCTCCCCAGAGGAAGACGGGATTCCCTGGAGAAGAGAAAGCTCCCTGGTTTTCCAGGGGTGGGGACAGCATCAGCTGGATCCGGGCAACCACTGCTGGCTCACTAGCCCCTGGCTGCCCTGGTGCGTGGCACCGCCCCTTCCACGCACAGCGCCAGCCCTCCCTCACCCCAAGCAGTCCCCAGGACACGTTCTAGCACCCTGTCCCGCTATGCCCAGCCTTCTGGACACACGCACACACCCCACAGGCGGCACCCCCACAACAAGGGCTGCAGTCCCTCGGGCAACTCATGATGAGGCGAGGAGGCTCCCAGGACTCCCCAGGGGACACCAGTCCCGGCTGCGCTGCTGAGCTACAAGGCTCTCCCTGCAGCCACCAGCGTGTGCAGGTGGGCCGGCCTGGGGCCCTGCCCTCCAAGACCCATACCCCAGCCCAGGCCTGGCCTCTGCATGGGAGGGAGCAGCGCGGCACCAGCAGGTACAATTACAGTGGCTGGGCCCATTAGACCTTGGGAATAAAGAGCTGGCCTGGTAATTACCCCTAATCCCCTTCGAGCTTTGTCTGCTAGCAGCACTGCCCTAAGCCTAATGGTGTGAGATAAGTGGCCAGACTGCCCAGCCCTCCTGAGAGCCGCCTCAGGCGCGGCCAGGGTGGGGGCACTGAGTCCACACAAGCCCACCAAGATGCCATTCCTAAAAGGCTCCTTTGACAGGACCCTCCACGAAGAGGGGTCCCCACCAGACAAGGAGGTCCCTGGGGCTACAAGATGGCAGAGGAATAGGACGCCAGATCCCGGAGGAACCTGCCGTTTGGCCAGCAAGACCCCTGCCACCTGCACCCAACAGCCATTCCATGGCCATTTCTGGGCATGCTCAAACCTAACTCCTGCCCTCAAGGAGCCAGGCACACGGTGAGAGTTCTGCAGAGCCTTGCACAGGTGCAGTGTCCGCCCCTCAACCCCGATGGCTGAAGAGCCTGCCCATGGCAGACACTTCAGGCCCAGCTCTGCTGTTCCAAACAGCCCTAAGAAGTGGGGGTGACCTCAACGATCCACGAACTACCAAGGGCTTCAGAAAGTCCCTGCAGAACTTGCATCATCTCCTACTTCCACTTGCCACCAACTCTTTCAAGCCCCTTGTATACCGTGCCCCTCGTCCTCTGGACCCCACTCACAGTCCCCCGTCAGCACTCGCATCCCGAGAACCTGCAGCACAAAGGAGAGAAGCGTGCACAGGGCGGATTGCAACACCAGCGCAGCCGAGACGGGCCCCGCAGGGGGCTGGCTGGTTCCCCAAGACACACAGTCTTCCAGGCCTCTCCCTCGTGCTCTCCCCCTGAACAGCGACATGGGGCCACATCCACCTCACATGACCATCCCCAATCTTAGAAACCCAAACGTTTAGGTAAAAATCTTTTTTAGTATCAGCAATTAATCTCAGTAATTGAAAATACTGAATGGACCCAAAAAAGGTGCCTGCAGGCTCTCAGATGACAAGAGCTGGTGTCCCAGACTTCTCAGATCCCTCTATTCCACCTCAAACCAAGCCCTCTGAGAGCAAAACTCACATCATGTCCATCACGACAGCCCCAGCACCTCCCACAGGGCCTGGCGTACAGCCGGCGCTCATAGTGATGGAATGAATGAATGGGCATGAAACCGAAGGCAGAAAGATTCAATCACCCGTGCCAGGTGACCCAGCTGCTGAGTACAGAGCACAGAGGAGTGGCCAACTGCGGGCTGCCGGCCCAGTGCACCTGCCACAGCCCTGCTGCTTCCCTCAGCACAGCTACCACACTCATAAAAGAAAGGGTCTTCTATTCTGTAATTCTCTCTCATCCCCAGTTGAACTTTAAATTCCAATGTTTCAAATTCAATTTTGCAAAGTACCCCTCAACCCACCAGGTTAAGCAAAGGTTAAACCAAGCTGGGCTGGAGACCCCTGCAGCAGGCATGACTGGACAGGATGCACAGTCTGTGAGTTGGGAATGGAGGTTTCCAGACCTCAGTAACACCCCAGGACAGACACAAGGGCCCCTAAAGAGGAGCAGTCCCCTGGGGCTGGACTTGTGGCACATGGGATAAAGCCACTGCTTGTGTCGCCAGCATTCCATATAAGAGTACAGGTTTGAGTCCCACTCCCTGCTAATGTGCCTAGGGAGGTACTGTAAGACGGCCCAAGTACTGGGGACCCTGCCACCCATGCGGAAGACTGGGATGGAGTTCCTGCCTCCTGGCTTTGGCCTGGCCTAGACTTGGCTATTACAGCCATTTGGTCAAATGAACCAGAGATGGAACCTGCCCTGAACCTTGAGAACTCTCTTGCCAGGCTCCTGTGTTCTGTAACCACTGGAAAATCATAGACAGAGTACCTGAGCAGCAGAACCCCTGCCCAGAGCTCCCGTGAAATATTCCAACACATGTGGCTACCAGCACACGAGGCCAAAGTCTGAGTGCTAACTTCCAGTTGCACATGGTGGCCCTATCACCGGCCATGACAGTCACAGTGGACGCGTAACCATTGCTGCACACCCAACAGCTTAAAAACTTTAGACCTCACGGCTTCTAAGGGTCAGGAGACTCAGCTTCCCTGGGCCCACTGCTTCAGGGTCTCCTCTCAAAGCTACAGATTGGTGCCCCAAAAGCCTGCAACCTCATACCAAGGCTGAAAACAGGGAAGTACCGAGCTCTTCCAATCCCATGAGGCTATGGAGGTGGATCAGCCCCTGGCAGCCCCCTGGAGGGGGCGGGGCAAGAGGGAGGAGCTGGAAGCAAGGAGCCACTCTTAGCTGCAAGCTGATTGGCCGGGAGCCACCCCCGCTCGGTGCCATGTGAGCTTCCCACCCTGCTGCTCGGGTCATCGAAGCAATCTTATCTAACGCATCACAGAAGGGACATCCTGCTACCTTCCCCGTATCTATTAATGAGAAAGAAGCCACGGGCCCTGCCCACACTCAAGGCAGGGGAATCCCACAAAGCATGGGTACCAGGAAGAGGGGCTGCCTGGGGCTGCCCGCCTAACGCAAGGTAAAGAGCTGCTTGCTCACTGCACTCTGAAAGGACCAAGAGAAAGGAAAAGCAAACAGCAGCAGATGGGCGATGCCCACACTGTTTTAGAAGCGAGCGAGTGAACCCGGGAGTGACACGGACCCAGGCACCAGCGCTCCGCCCCCTGTGCCTGCACTAGCTCAGCCTCCAAGAAGCACGAGAGGCCTGAGAGTTAGAAATGCCAGGTGAGCGTGAGGGCAGAGGTGGCTCAGAGGAGAAAACGGCCCCACTGGAAAACCCTGTAGGACGAGTATTCAGGCTGTCCAGGCAACGGCTCTTCCCCAGAACACACAGCTGTGGGGAGGTGTCATTCTGCAAACAGGTAGCCCTGTGAAAATCACAAACAGCAAAATCCCACAAGTCCCTCTTCTCCTCTGGCAGCAGGGGTGCGTGCGCCAGACAAGGACTGGGTGATTCCTCTCTGAAAGACACAAGCCCCTGGGAAAACTCCTGAGAGTCCCCATCAGGAGAGCTGGGGTCTTATCCAGACACGCGACAGTGAAGCCCAGTGGCTCACAAGCCCCAGGCCCGCCCGGAGAGCTTCCGGTGGCATTTCAGTGCCTCATCTCAAATATGAACCAAGAATCACCAGACACTAGGAAGACTGGAGGAAAGACCCAGCCTAGGAAGCCAAGGAAAACTCCAGAGAAACCTGCAACTTCTATCTGCAGAGAAATAAAAGAACCTGCAGTGCACCTAAGAGCTGAAGGCTACAAACAACAAGAGTATGCTAACATTTTCAAAGAACTGTGAAAACAGGAGTAAACCAATAGAAGGCTGGAAGATGAGGTCAAAAGCATGGTCTAGAACCGCAGTTCTTAGTGTGTTCCTCAGACCCAGGACGGTCCCCAGAGCCCTCTAAGGGGTCCATGAAGAGCGTCAGGGTCCTGACAGCAAAGCCATCCTGCGCCTTTTGCACGATGCTGACACAGCCACTGGCAGTTCAACGCCATCACTGGTGAAGCCGGGGCCCTAGTGGACCTCCAGGCGGTAGGGGCGGCGAGCTGGACGAGTGGCCACTCCGTGCTTCCCTGCACACCGAGAACGAAGAGCAGCCCGGCGTGGACCCGAAGCAGCCGTGAAGGTTATCACTAGTGTTCAATGCCAGACCTCAAGCACATCCCTTTGACTATTTTAGCTGACAAAATCCTGAAATGCAATCCAGGGCTGCCTGCAAGAAAAGTATGTGTGTGACCAGCGGAGCACAGGACAAATCGGCCATGCCATCAGAGAGCCCCGATTGTCAAATCATGCTTATTAAAACTGGGGTGAGGGCCGGCGCCACGGCTCAATAGGCTAATCCTCTGCCTGCGGCACCGGCACACTGGGTTCTAGTCCCGGTTGGGGCACCGGATTCTTTCCCGGTTGCCCCTCTTCCAGGCCAGCTCTCTGCTGTGGCCTGGGAGTGCAGTGGAGGATGGCCCAAGTCCTTGGGCCCTGCACCCGCATGGGAGACCAGGAGAAGCACCTGGCTCCTGGCTTCGGATCAGCACAGGGCGCCGGCGGCGGTGGCCATTGGAGGGTGAACCAACGGCAAAGGAAGACCTTTCTCTCTCTCTCTCTCTCTGTCCACTCTGCCTGTCAAAAAAAAAAAAAACAAAAACAAAACTGGGTGAGGCCAGCATGGCTGTGCAGCCAGCTAAGCCACCACGTGCAACACTGGCATCCCAGATCAAAGCATCACTTGGAGTCCCAGGTGCTCTGCTTCCAATCCAGCTCCCTGCTAATAAACCTGGGAAAGCAGCAGAAGACAGCACAAGTGCTTGGCCCCTGCCACCCACTGGGAGACCTACATGGAGTTCCTGGTCCATCCCCAGTCATTGCAGCCACGTGGGAAGTAAACCAGCAGGTAGAAGATCTCTTTCCCTCTCTCTCTCTCTCTCTCCCTCTGTATCTCTACCTATAAAAAAAAGATTTATTTATTTCAAAGTCAGAGTTACACAGAGAGAGAAAGAGGCAGAGAGAGAGAAAGAGGCAGAGAGAGAGACGTCTTCCATCCACTGCTTCTCTCCCCAAATGGCCGCAACAGCTGGAGCTGGGCCAATCCGAAGCCAGAAGCTTCTTCCAGGTCTCCCATGCGGTTGCAGGGACCCAAGGACTTGTGTCATCTTCCAGTGCCTCCCCAGGCCATAGCAGCAAGCTGGATCGGAACTGGAGCAGCCAGGACTCAAACTGGTGCCCATATGGAATGCCAGCAGTGCAGGCAGAGCATTTACCCACTATGCCACAGTGCCAGCTCCAAATGCCTTACAAATAAATAAATAAATCTTAGAAATTAATAATAATAATAAAAACCAGACTGGGGTACCTGGCAGCTATTTTCTTGAAAATGCACAGCGTAAGCCTGTCAGGGCAAGGCAAACAACCGATAGTCTTTGCTATTCATGATAAAATCTGAAACCCTTCTCCCACTGCGGGCCTGAGAGCTCTCGAATGTGTACTTTTCGGTTGAGATCAGCAGCAACATTTACAAAGCTGACTGTGTGACATGATGTAAAGATCGAGTCAACATCCGAAGGACGCGCACAGCTCAGAGAACCAGTATTTTCCAAATGATCGACGAGAGCTACAAAGGCACTCAGACTGACAGTGCTGCACTACAGGTAACCCTCACAAACTTACTACTGCTGAGTCCTGGCGCCATCTCCAAGGATATCCACCATCACCCAGAGAAGCTGTGGAAATACTCTTTCTCTTTTCCAACTAGGCATCTCAGTGAAACCAGGCTTTCTCCATGTACAGCAGGTCAAAACACCACATCACAACAGACCAAATGCAGAACTACCTGGACGTCAGCTGTCTTCTGTTAAACCACACGTTTAACAGGGGCCAGTGCTGTGGCGCAGTGGGTTAATGCCCTAGCCTGCAGCACCGGAATCCCATTTGGGTGCCAGTTCAAGACCCAGCTGCTTCTCTTCCAATCCAGCTCTCTGTTATGACCTGAGAAAGCAGTGGAAGATGGCCCAAGTCCTTGGACCGAGAAGCAGCTCCTGGCTTCGGATCGGCACAGCTCTGGCAGTTGCGGCCATCTGGGGAGTGAACCAGCAGATGGAAGACCTCTCTCTTTCTCTACCTCTCTTTATAACTCTGTCTTCCAAATAAATAAAATAAATCTTTAAAAAAAAAGAATTACAAAAAAAAGGAAACATTTTTACCATAAGTTTTTGCTTTGGACAATACCTTCATAAAGTTATTTATGCTAGTGTGCTATGATTATTTAAAATTAACAAATATCTTTAAATTCAGTATTAATTTCTAGTGTGATAAATATCAACAGATATAATTCCCATAAATACACATTTTTTGGGATTCTCAATGATTTTGTTAATAACGTCAAGGAATTCTGGGATAAAAGACGACCTGAAACAAAAAGGTTTAAGAACTGCTGGTACTGAAAGAAAAATGATACAAAGAGGAAATTAAAAGGTTAATCAGAAGATTATTTCAGGGAGTTCAACTTTTTCTTAAAAATCCAAAAAAAGAGAAAACAGACAAAGTGAATGGATGGGGCAACTTTTAGCAAATAAATCAAACCCCAGAAAAGAAATCACCAGATTTTAAACATGCACACGCATGCCCCAAAGAGTAAAATCTAATTTTTATTTATTTATTTGAGAGGCAGCAAGATACACACAGAGAGCTCCGAATCATCAGTTCACTCCCCTAAATGACCAAAACAGCCGAGGCTGGTTGGGATCCAGGAATTCAATCCAGGACTCCCACAGGGGTGGCAGGAACCCAACTCCTCAAGCCATTGCTGCTGCCTCCCAGGTCGGCCGTAGCAGAAAGCTGGAGTGAGGAGCTGGAGCTGAGCACTCGGTATGAGATGTGGCATCCTAACCAGCATCTTAGCCACTAAGCTAAACACTGCTCCCACGGAACTTTCTAACAACACGCACACTGGGCAAGTTTCCATAACTTGGCACTTAAGGGACAATTCTCAAATCTTCCAGCGAAGAGTAGTGGGGTAGTGAGGACATGGTCACATTCCAAGGCTGGGGACACAGAACTGCTTCTGACCGCTCAACAGGCAACAGGAGGCGGGGGCAAAGTTTCTAAGGGAGAGCAATTTCAGCATGGAATTTCAGATTCAGCCAAACCATCAATCAAGTACAAAAGTAAAACAAAGATATTTCCAGACGTACAAGATCTCCAAAATTTTGCCTCCACTGTAGCCTAGGAGATCCTGGAGGCGGGACTTCAAGGGACCCCTGAATGGTGAGGAAGGCAGGGTCCAGGGGAGTGGCCGTGGCCACAGAGCACGCTCGCGACAGAAGGAGCAAGGGAGCAATTCCCCGCCGTGTTCGAACATATTCAGAAAATATTTCCAGTTTCGTCAGAATTGGAGGAGAGACAAGCACAGCCCTGCCTCCTCATCCACGGCTTCCACACCTGCCACCCAACCAACCGCAGATGGAAAGTATTTGGGAGAAAGATTGCATGTGTACTGAACACGCACAGCCTTTTTTCCTTGTCGTTATTCCTTAAACCATGCACGACAACTATTCACATCATATTTACATTGCACTGGGCAGTTTAACTGATCTACAGATGATTTAAGGTAGGTTGGATGCGAATGCTACGCCATTTTATGGGAGGAACTTGAGCATCCACAGGTCCTGACATTGGCGGAGGTCCTGGAACCAATTCTCAGCTGGTCCTGAGAGACGCCTGTAATAGAAAGCTGAACAAATGAAGAAAGCACACCAGGAGGTGACCATTTGGCACAGCAAGGGATGCTGCTTGGGACACCCGTGTCACACTGCCTGTGTTCAACTTCAGCCTCAGCTCCCAACTCCAGCTTCCGCCTAACGCGCACGCTGGTAGGCAGTGGTGACGACTCAAGAACTTGGGTCCCACACCCATGTGGGAGCCTTGGATGGAGCTCCCAGCTCTTGCATGCGATCTGGCCCAGCCATGGCTACTGCAGGCATTTGGGGAGTGAAGCAGTGGATGCGAAATTTCGTTTTCCTCTCTCTTTCCCCTTCCTTCCCTCCCTGCTGCCCTCCCTCTCAAGTAATTATTTTTTAAAACAAAGTCAGGTATTATGTGTCTGATTCCAAAGAAAATAACAAGTCTATAAGGGAAAAAATGGCCTCACTGCCCCGCACTGCCCTGCTGTGGCGTCTGCCCAGTCACGTCATGCAAGCAGCCAGGCTTTGGAAGAGCAGGGGAGGGAAGTGAAAGGCCATCTACCTGGTCAGAAGGGACCTGGCAGAGGACATTGCCACCCCCACCTTCCAGAATGCAAAGTCTAAACACAGCTAACATTGGAAATCGAGAAAAAATGAGATTATTGAGAAATATGGAAAACATCCAAAGAAACAAGAAAAAGGACTACAAACAGCTACCTCTGGATCTCTGTGAGATTACTGCTGCTCAGCTAGGAGTAGAGGGTCCTTTGCTAAAAACTAAACACTTCCCAGATAGAGCCGGTGGCCTTGCGATGTGGCAAGTTAAGCTGCCGCTTACAATATCAGCATCCCGTATCAGAGCCCTAGCTCAGGCCTGGCTGCTCTGTTTCCGATCCAGCTCCCTGCTCACACTCCTGGGAAAGCAGTAGAGGATGGCCCAGGTACTTGGGCCCTGCCACTCACATGGAAACCTGGATGGAGCTCCTGGTTCCCGGCCTATCACAGCCATTGCAGATATTAGGGGAATAAATCAGCGATCTCTTTGTCTCTATCCGTAGGGTGTGTGTGTGTGTGTGTGTGTGTATAACCACCCAGACACCCAAGAGCCAAACTACCCCTTCCTCCCAGTCTCAGCCTAACGAGCAGTCCCTGGATCTGCATCTGCCTCCCATGGGCCAGCCATGGGAGACAGAGCTAGGAGCCCAAGAAGTTGGGATCCCTTTCCCAACGTATTGCCTCTTATGCCTGACACCTGAAGCTACCCACAGGCCCCATCACTGACATGCACTCTGTTTTTATTTTTATTCTACTTAAAAGGTAGACCGACAGACAGATCTTTCATCTGCTGGCTCACTCCCCAAATGCTATCAACAGCCAATGCCAGGCCACGCTGAAGCCAGGAGGCTGGAACTCCATTCAAGTCTCCCATGTGGGGAGCAGGGGCCCAAGCACTTGGGCCATCATTTGCTGACTCCCAGGACGCATCACCAGGGAGCTGGATTGGAAACACAGGAACCAGTACTGAAGCTGGCATTCAGCTTTGGGATCAGGGGCCCCAAGCCCCTGTGCCACAGTGCCCACCCCACCCTCACCCGTAGGGCAGGGTCTGGCTCACTGCAGGTGCCAATCAGCCTGCTGCCAGGCGCTGTTCGTCCTCTTGCTTCCCCAGGTGAGCTCATGCTCAGAGTGGATGACAGCCTGGCCTCCTCCCTGGAGCCAGCGAGTCTGCAGAGTAGGGACGTGGGCCTAGGTGTTCAGTCTGTCTCTCCACCTCGGGGAAAGTGCCCCATGCCCCTCCCCAGCAAGGCTCCCACCCCTAACACATCCCCAGATCTCAGGTTCGCGCAGGTCTACCTCTACTGCTGGGCACCCTCATCAGTCCACATGCAGGTAGGGGGAGGCCGTCAGGGGTGAGAGGCGGCGGCGGGGCAGGCGTCATCACACTGCACTTGGCGGACCAGGACACAGAAGCCACAGAGAAGAAGGGACTTGCCTGGAACCACACAGCAAGGCTCCGGGAGGCCTGATTCAGCTTCTGGCATCCCCTCCAACCGCACCCCAAGAGGCCCCCTCCTTGTCCACACCCAAGCTCAGGGCTCGCCTCTTCACAAGGAGGGGGCAGCACCAGTAGGTTCAGAGAGTCCAGCTTAGAGTTCACACTCCATGGCAAGAGGATGGGAGACAGAGACAAGGACACAGGGTGTCCCACAGAGGTGGGTGCACGACAGGGCTCATCCCCGCAGGGGCAGGGCTGAGGTCTGCTTGCCTAGACGTTCGGGTAGGGGAGTGAGCTGTGACCTACAGGCTGGACGGGAAGCGGCTGACCACCTAGAGGGGTTCAGGCTCTACAGGAAGCAGAGGGGTGCAGAGCTGTTCCTGGGGACATAACGGGCTGGGGCGGCCATCAAGGCTGACCAGCCTTCTCCTGGACTAAGAGCCTCCTGTACAGGATGCCCGGAAGCTTCTCCACCACCCGTTTCATCCATGGTGCCAGAACCACCCTGCCCGAGAGTCCCTCCTGCCACTGAGACCACGTCACACCCAGGGCGGGGCACGGAGTGGACGCCGGTGGATGCCTGCCCAATGAATCTGTGAATCCACAGAGCCAGCCGCTCCTCCATGGGGCAGGCGCCCAGCTCTGCCCAGGTTACAAGAGGCACAACAAGGAAACGCTGCCATGGAAACCAGTGACTCCCTTCACTCTGTCACAGGCAGAAGCCACCTCTCCCTGGACCCAGGGAAATGCTCTAGAGGGTCCCCTGCGCGAGTCCACCCTGTCTCTCTCTGGATCGGCGGTCTTCCAAGCGGGGTCCCCACACTGACAGTGGCTCCTTCACCTGTGAGCATGGGGGAAACACAGAGCACCAAGACCCTCCCCCACCTAATGAATCAGAATCTCCCAGGTGGGTGGGGACCAGCAGGCTGTCCCAACAAGCCCTGCAAGTGAGTCTCACGCACTGCCAGGAAAGAGACTTCAGAGGTTCCCGTCCAAACCAGAACAACGTAGCTGCTACACAGCTCTCGTCACCAGTATCGAATTCCTCCAGGATCACTCTTCAGCGTGCGTCCCATGCTTATCTCCGTGTGTCTACACAGATACGCGCGTCTACCACTCCAAAGTATTTCCAAACGTTCACTAAAACGCCGTGTGCAAGTTTCTCTGGGTACAAGAATTTTGAAATCCACTCCTGACTCATTCCTAACGTGTTACAGACTCCTCGTCCCACAGGGGAAGCAGAGATAAGTCAGTTCACAACCGGCTGCAGTCACGCGAGGCGGCTCAGGCAGTGTGGTTTGCCTCCGCACTCCCGAGCACGGGGCTCGGCCAGTTTTCCTTGGAACCTCGGCCCACCCCCGGCGGCCTCCAGCAGGGATTGTCCAGCCCACTCCAGAGGCGCCGGGAGCTCAGCCAGCCACCGCCCCGGCTGGATTCACACCCAGTCCCTGCCCCAGAGGACATTCGGAGACGGATCTGAGAAGTCCCCAGGGAGATGCTGGCCCCGTCCCTCCTGGTCACCGCTTGCTAGGCTCGCTTGCTCCTGTGCCCTCTTACTGCTCACAAGTCATGTCACATCACACACACACACACACACACACACAGTGAAATCCCGGAGCAGGCTCTCAGTCCACAGCCTCTGTTTGGGCTCCGCCCCTGGCTCCTCCCACTCCATTCCCCCAGGAGCTTCTGGACGCTGGTGCTTCAGGGTGCCGCCTTCGGTTTCCTCGTTCCCCCTTTCACACCCCAAGCCCTGATGGGCCTTGCCTGTCTCCCAGGGGGGTCCCCCCACGAGCATGCCACAGGCAGCCCCAGCTGGAGACCTGGGCCTGCACCATGGACCCCTCTGAAAGCCTCATGAAAGCATTCCAGGATGCAATAAACCCGTCAGGCCCTGGCTAATTTATATCTCAGCGGATGAATTCCCATTTTTTAGAATGTAAATGTTTAGATTGCAGCATTCCCCTGCCTCGGCATCCGGGGTCCTGGCACGGCAGTGATGAAATCGGCCGCTTTTCCGCAGGGAGCCTTACATGGAAGAGCCACGGTGCCAGCATCCACCGCCAGGAAGATTCCAGCCTGCGGCCAGCACGTGTGCAAACCCCTCACGGCCCGAGGGCAGGACGCCCGCCCTTGCCCCGTGTCAGGAAGGCCCCTGCGGCTCTGGGAGGCAGAAGGGCGCCCTCAGAGGCAGAGCCTGGGCGCGGGGAGCAGTGCACCCCAGCTAGGTATTCCAAGCCCTCACTCCTCGCCAGCTTCTCCCCAGAGTGTTCCTCATCCGCTCCAGCCTCGACTACATTTTATTAGATCTTTGCGTTGTATAAACAGGCAAGAGGAGTAGATTAGTGCGAATAAATATAACAGAAAATCCAAGAAAACAGTCCAGTTTGGCTGACAAAACCTGGAGCAGCCCACTGCCCACCCTGACCAGGGCTGCATGTACCAGCCCACGAGACTCTGCCATCCAACGCCCGGTGGTCCATCCGGGAGGGCAGCTCCCAGGAGACAGAGGCCCGACCAAGGGACCCATGAGCACAGGGAGACGCGAAGGTCTCCTGGTGTTCTAGACAATGCATCCTCAGCTCCCCAAGAGCCAGGGAGCTCAGCAAAGAGCCCCTGTGACAAACCACTGGCATCCAAGAAGTTCAGCTACTGCAGCCAAAGCACACCCGTCATCCGCATGTCGTGTTCCACACCAAGTGCCCATCAGAGCACGGGGAGCCCTGCATGCCTGCTGGCTTCCCCGCTGGCCAAGAGAGGCTGAGGACGTCCTATACGCCTCCCTCCCAAGAAGGGGGCAAAAAGTCCCGAAACGCTGTGGGAGGCAGCTTCCGAGGCCCAGAAGGCAGTGTGCCACTGGCTATGAAATGAGTCGCAGCCGGGGTTCCAGCCGGCCACCTCCTGCCTGTGTCCTTGCACAAGTCACCCCAGCCCTCTGGGCTTGTTTGTCACTGCGATGGACATGGGGGTGGGCGCAGTTAGCACAGCAGTGAATGTGCTGCTTGGCCACACCTGCATCCCACATCAGAGGGCCTGGGCTCGAGTCCTGGCTCTGCTCCTGATTCACGCACCCTAGAAGCAAGTGATGATGCAATCCTTGGGCTGCGGCCACACACGTGGGACCCTTAGCCTGAGCTGTGGGCTCCTGGCCCAGGCCTGGCTGTTGCAGGCATCTGGGGAGTGAACCAGTGGACTGCAGCATTCTCCTCTCGCCTCGAATGAACAAAGAATTTAAAAACTAAGACGGAGATGATGCAGCCCCAGTCTCCCAGGTTGTGACTGACTGGCAGGTATGGAGTACCTTCTATTCTGTTCCAAGGACAGCCAGGTGAGACCACCTGAGAGCGGCCTCTCAGCCCGTCTGGGAGACCCACCCAGAGTGCGCACAGGTAGGAAGCTGGCTGACCACGCTCAAGCAGCATGTGCTGGAGAGACCAGCGAGAGGGCCCTGCAGGGCACAGCTGCACAGGGAGGAGGCAGACAGGAGCCAGATCGGCCCCTGCTCTCACCTTCAGAGCTCTGACCCACCAAGAGCTCACGTGTACCTCCCCCTGGGCCAGCAGGAGCAGCAGTAGCTGGAGGGCACAACCCTCGCTGTGATCTGCACAACCAACGTCCCCCACACTTCTGCCTGGGGACCCACGGCAGAAGCAGGAGCCAAGGCACGGGCACGGCTGCGGAGCCTCAGCAAGTCCCCTGAGGCCAAGGTCTCAGGCAGATGCTAAGAAGTGTGGCCTTCAAGTTCTGGCTCCGCTTTGCCCTGGCCTGAGCTTACTGGCCGCCGCAGGCTCCATCTACCTCTGCAGGGGCCCCAAATCTACTGTCCCCATGAGTCCTCGAGGCTGGCCAGGGCAACAGAGGGGCCCTCCACCTGTCTCAAGTCTCTGCAAACCAAACCTCATGTGGCTTCCAGCTCAGCTCACCTTCTTCCATCTTCTGGGCAAGGTGCAAGAGCTGTGGGCATTCGCCGCGGTCACTGTCGCTGCCCCCAGCCTTCGTCCACAGACAGTGAGGACATCCTCCCTTCCTTGCAGCCTGACAGCCCCCAAACCTCCTGGCCAATCCTGACCGTGCAGGAAAAGCCCTCCCTGCTGCTCACTGGGCAGCCGGGACGGAGCTTTCATCCTGTTTGTCTTCATCCTAATAACCAGGAACAGCTCTGCCGGCGCCCAGGCAGGATTGAGTCATCTACCTGACGTCACATTTCCCACTGAGGTCCCTTCAACTGGCCTTCACCCCAGGGATGCTGCCACCCCACCTCGCCCCCATCCCCTCCCAAGATGTGCCTGACCACTGCTAGCTCCTTCTCCTTCCTGGGTCCCGCCTCCCCTAAGCAGGGCACAAACCCCTTGGTGGGAAGCAGAATAAAGGCTCTTCAGACCCACATCCACTTTAAGAGGCCTTGACGTGCCTGCAAAGCAACAGTCCTGCAAAACCCTTCCATCCCCACTGTCACGTGCACTGAAGCGAGTGCCGCTGCCTCTCAGGTCGCCCATGCACAGTGCGACCAGGAGATGCCCACGGCCACCTGGTCAAAGCCCCGCCCTGGCACCAGCCAGCTGAGTAACCAGCTGCTGTCACTTCTCCCTGTGGCTGAACCTGGGACAGAACAGCATCTAACTCGCCTGCCTCTCGTAAAAACCCAATTTGCGCTTCCTGCCTTCCACTGCTGGACACTCTCAGCTGTGGAGCTCCCACCCTGAGCCAGGCCTGCTCGGGCCCAGGGGGTTGACAAGGTGTACACCTTCGTGGGGCTGCCACGCCCATGGAGCAAACGGACACCAAGGAAGGAAGGGAGGAGCCGAAATTCAGAGAAGGCAGAGTGAGGCCGGAGCTGCAGCAGCGCAGGGAGGCTGCTCTGCACAGAGCGGGCCCAGTGCAGCTAAGCCCAGGCACCCAGGGCACAGTGCAGTGAGGAATCGCCCACATCGCCACACAGCTGGGCTCACTGAGGACCGGTGAGAACCCCGAACCCCGAGGTCTCACTGCTGCTGCTGCTGCATCGTCCATAATGACAGAAGATACCCCTCCCACCCAGGCTGTGCCTGTAAGACCCCACCCCCTCCTGCATAGCCTCCATCTGGGGACCCATAAAGGCCCCGCCTCTGTCGATCCAGCTTGCAGCTGGCCTCTGACAGGTGAAGGGGCGGAGCCAGTCTCAAGAGACACTGCAGGATCCAGTACTGTGGCGCAGCAGGTTAAAGCCCTGGCCTGCAGCACCAGCATCCCATATGGGTACCAGTTCAAGTCCCAGCTGCTCCTCTTCTGATCCAGCTCTCTGCTATGGCCTGGGGAAGCAGTAGAAGATGGCCCAAGTGCTTGGGTCCCTGTGCCCATGTGGGAGACCTGGAAGAAGCTCCTGGCTCCGGGCTTCGGATCAGCTCAGCTCTGGCCATGGTGGTCATTTGGGGAGTGAACCAGCAGAATGGAGGACCTCTCTATCTCTGGTTCTGCCTTTATCTGTAACTCTGCCTTTCAAAAAAATAAAAAATAATTATTTTTTAAAAAAAGTCATGGCAGAGATGGCCTGGCTCAGCTCCAGAACAAACCCAGCCCACACACAGGGGCAGGAGGCGGCCAGCCCCATTGCATCCAGACTCACAGGAATGCCATGTCTCACACTGGTCACAGGGCAAAGGCTCCCTCCAATAGGCCAGGTTGCTCCGGCCCCACCATGGCCCACCTCTCTCCTGAGACAGGTGCCAGCCCTCCCCTCACAATACCCCCCAGCAAAATGTCTCTCCATTTCCTGTTCTGCCCGGATGGTGTCACCCACCACTGTAACCAGTGCCCTCCAGCTCACCACACCCCAGCAACTGCTGACCCCATGCAGCAGCTGATACACCAGAGCTACAGCAAGGTCAGCAAGGGGCCATCAGGCAGGGCCCACAGGCCCGGGGAGAGGACTGGCTTTCCACTGCATGTGTGGCTCCAGGCTGGGCACAGCACATGAGGACAACACAGCCCCACCGCAGCCACTGGGGGAAGATGTCGACCAACGCCTTCATCCTCACGAAGTCACAGGGCATATCCGAGATCAACCTCACAGGGTCCCCGCTGTGAGGGGACGGCACGCTCAGCAAGTGTGTGCTGCGGGAGGTCCAAGGACGTCCCGGAGGGCGAGGCTGGGCTGCGGGCGGAAGGAGCCGTGCAGCAGGCTGCAGCCAAAGCATGGATCCATCCTGGACCCAAACCCAGTGACGCTGATGGTGCCGAGCTGGGAGTGATGGGTCAGAAATCAGTGAAGCACAAGACGGGCCAAGGGCAGGAGCCTTGGACAGGAAAGTTGGGTCCCAAAGGTCAAGGGCAGGTGGCCTGCAAGGGTGCCAACATGGACCAGGGAACCGCCTTTGCTGGAAGCTTGCTCATGCCCCCAGCCAGGGACCACTCCAGAAACAGAGTATGTTGTAGGCCCACAGGGGCCTGGCTCATGCCTGGGACAGCCAAGCTCTGCAGGAATAGGGGGTGGCCACCCTGACCTGAGCACTGGGCTGCTCAAATTATCAGGTGGCTTCCCGGGCAGAGGCCACGTACCAGACAACAAGTGAGCAGACAGAGGAGGGGCCTGAGGACTGGAGGGGCCTGGCTAGGGATAGCATGGTTGGCCACAGGCAGTGACCAAGAACAGCAGGAACACACAGAAGGGTCCTAAGTGGCTTCAGAGAAGGCCACACTCAGGACCCGAAGTAAGAGGATCAAGTGCATAGCAGGGTTCCAGGCTGGGTGGTCCTTCTGAGAAGGACAAACACCAGGAACCACACAGGGACAGGTGTGAGTGCACTGTCTTCTTACTCTCTACCACCACGTCACCTGCCCCAGGTCCCTAACCCTTGCTCCAGCATGCTGGCTTCTCCCAGCATCCTGATCAAGAAAGGATTCTCAGAGCCAGTGTATCCTGATTGGAGACCCTGCTGCTCCATTTCCAATCCTGCTCCCTGCTAATGCGCCTGGGAAAGCAGCGGAAGATGGCCCGAGTACTTGGGCCCCTGCCACCCATGTGGGAGACCTAGATGGAGTTCCCGGTTCCTGGCTTCAACCTGGCCCAGCCCAAACCATTGCAGCCATCTAGAGAGCAAACCAGCGGATGGAAGACCCTGTCTCTCTCCCTCCTTCTCTGTCATTCTACCTTTCAAACAAAATTCTTTTTAAAGAAGAAAGGATCCTCCAGGGGAGTGGAGCTCACAGCATTGGCCCTTGTGGTACCCTACACGCGTGCATACACACACACACACACACACCCTGTGAGCTCAATCCCTCTCGCCTGCTTCGGCTCTCGGAGTTCTCCACAGCCTAGGAAGCACGTCCCACCAGTGATGCCTCCTCTCTCAGCTCTGACTCTGGAGCCAGGTGAACTGGGGTGGGGTGGCAGGCAATGGCCCAGGTCACCACCCTGGCACCACCCTTCCTCCCACGGCCACGGCCACGGCCCCTTCTGCTCCTTGCATACACAGAGCTGGCTGCAGCAGAGAGCAGACAGGCACCGTGGTTGCTGCCCGTGGAACACACAGTCTCCTCCCAGACTCTGAAGCAGCATCGCCCCTCTCCCCGACAGCTCATTCACTGAGGCCAGCGTTTGGCATGGCCATGAAGACACAGGTTGGAGTGACCACATCCCATATTGGAGTGCCTTGTCCAAGTCCTAGCTCCTTGGCTTCCTATTCCAGCTTCCAGCTGGTGCACACCCCGAGAGGCAGGCAGGGCTGGCTCAGGTACTTCTGTACTCCCCACCCACGTAGGAGCCACACATGTACTTCCTGGATCCTGGCTTTGGCCTGGCAAAACCCCGGCCTTCACGGGCTCTTGGTGAGTTAACCGGCAGATGGTGGATCTCTCCGTCTTTCCCCCTCCTCCCTCCTTCTCTGTCATTCTGCCACTCTGCCTTCCAAATAAATAAATAAATCTTTAAAAATAAAATAAAATAAAACTTCCCCCTGCAAATCACAACTACCACATCTGCTTGTGCTTTGGTGGTCCGAAGAGGTGACAGAGTCGCACTCCACGCGGCTGTGACCGTGAGGAAAGCAGCAACAGCGAGCAGGCAGGGCTCACGACTGCCGCGGTGAGTGCCTGCTCACCGGTAGGCGCGAAGGTGAGCCCCCGACCTGTAAGGACGTCCTCCTCCACGGTCAAGTGCAGACATGGAGACCTGGGCACTCAGAGCTCCCCGTCCCGGCCCGCCGCCTGCCGCCCTCCAACCAGGCCTCCAGCTGCACTGCACGCCTGGTCACGCTGCGCCACTCACACACCACACCCAGCTCTCAGGCCCCTCCCACCCGTGCCATGAGCCTCCGCCTGCCACCTCCCCATCTCCTCTCGAGGCAGAGATGGCCTCGGCGACAACCGGGGGTTGGCGAGGCATCCGTGCCCCCGGCCTTCCTCGCACACCCTGGCTTCTCTCCCTGTGCTCTTCACTCCCTCTTCTTGGCCACCGAGGAGAGGACCTCAAATCCTGATGCAACCACGGCTCCTCTGGGTGAGGCCAAGAAGCTTCCCGAACCATAAAGATGTCCAAACATTGGCCCAGCTTCCTCCAAACAGACATAAACCGCCTCACTCACATCCGGGCCCACCGCACCCCTCCTCCGGGCTGCAGGCACCATCTGGCACCTCCACCCCCAGGCAGCCGGGCTCTGTGCTGGTGGAAGTGGGAGGGCCACGCCCGGTCCCGGCGCACGGGGGATGCGGGCGCGGGGGGCTTTGATGGTGCCCAGCGTCAGCCTCGGGCTGAGCAGGGACAGCTTGCTCCCTCCATTTGGTGCCAAGTCACCCCAAATCCGGTTATTTTTAGTCTGTTTGTTTATCCCGTTTCAAGCTAACTCTGTGTCACCACTTGTTATCATAACAGAGAGCACCTGGACGTGTCTCAATAAAGCAACAAATAAGCTTTGGTGAGTGCCGGGGATTGCCAGGAACGCCGACTGCTCCCAGCCTGGTGCCCATCGCCACAAAGCCAATTCCTTTCTTCCCGTCACGTGGCAAGCCTAATCCAGAGGAGTGAGCCAACCACAGCCACCTGGCCTCCAAGGACCTTCCTCCCCCTCCTCACCCCTGTGCCTGGTGGCAGGACTCACAGCCTCGGACAGCTCCGGGTGCCGGTCCTGGCCAAACACCAGCTCCCTTCACCATCTTAGCACTCACAGACCCCAGCTGAAGCTGGGAGCATCTTCCCGCCCCTCCACATGTCAGCCTCCGGCCAGCTGCCCACTGACAGCCAAAGCTGGGGATCAGGACAGCACCGAGGGCTAGGCGGGTCGGCAACACAGTATATGCTGAATAACCATCCCAGAAGGTCTGCCAGCCCCACCCACTGAGGCCCACAGGTGTCTGAGGAGCTGGGGTGGGGCTGGGGCTGATCCAAGGGTCACCCCCACCCTTATCTGACTCCTGCTGCATTGCAGAGCCCCAGTCCTACCCCTGAATGGCTCCTATGAGCAGCAGCAGCAGCAGCAGCAGCACAGAGCCCAGCCTCTGGACAGACGGTCCCTTAGGGGTCCTCGTGGCAACCCGCAGCAGCATCAACAGCTTAGGCTCAACTCTGGTCATGGGCCCCCTGGGAGAAGAAGCCCCTAGGCTATCCGGCCCCCCAGCCCACACTAAGTCTGACTCAGGCTGGCTCTCGTCAGTGCTTGAACAGAGGACAGGGTGACAGCCCACCGGGAACGCCTTTCCACACCGGCGACACCAGCACTGAAGAGCCCAGGTGCAGGAGACAGACCAGCAGGAAGCAGCAGTCTGGCTCCCAGGAGGGCTCAGCACGTGGATGGACAGTGGGCACAGAGGCATCAGACCAATTGCACCCCTCGCCTCCAAGCCCGCCATGCTCCCCCACCAAGCCCTTACCCCTGCAGACTCGCTCACCCCTCACTGTCCTCACAGGTGACGGGGTGACTGCTGGTGTCGCTCTCCAGCTCACAAGCCTTCAAAGGCTCTCTTGTGCCTTCATGGATCCACCAGCAGCCATCACAGGCGCTCTGCAACCACAGGCAAGCCCAGCGGCCCCACTCCTCAAAGCCAGCCGAGTCAGCGCCACAGTCACCCATGCTAGATGCTGTTACTGGTACAACAACCATCACGCCGACAGGACGCTGACCCCGGAAGGGCTCCCAGGCAAGCAGAGCGAATCAGCGGGGCTGGAGGGTGGCGCCTGGGGAGCATCTCCCGCCTCTATACCCAGCAACATGATAACTGGAGAACAGAGGGAGGGACCCCAGGCTAGGGGAGGGGACATGACCAAAGCCGCAGAGGCCAAAGGGCAGAGTCTGTGAGGGGAAAGCTGCACGACCAGGTATGGGTGAAGACTGAATTTGGAGACCACTGCAGGAGGCAGGGCCAGGCCCAGAAGAGACTAGGGCTGGACTTTTGTTCTCTGTGCAGGGAGGCTCCTGGGCAGGAGGCCTGACACCCAGAACGGCCCCAACGGGTCAAGGCAGACACGCTGGGGGAGCCTGGAACCGCGAGATCAGACAGGAGCCTCAGACCATGCAGGAGGGGCTGCCCTTGCCCTGGGAAGCGGGCAGGGAGGGGAGGCAGGCAGATATGAGGAACAGACAGCACTTAGCCTGACAGTGGGCAGGGCACAGAGCCTCACCACCCTGCCCCAGCACAGAAAGCCCTCGGCTGCTAGGATGCCCAGGCCTGCAGCCAACTGCCCAGAGAGCATCAGCGTCCCACGGCAGCCACCCTTGCACCAAGTCCAAGGTCTGGGAACATGGCATCTCTGTCCACATCCCCAGGTCAGACCGTCCCTGGGTGAAGCAGGGGTATGGCCGATTCCCCTTGCTTCCCCTGCTCTGGGGGCCGCTCTGCTCCCCCACGCTGGGCCTAAGTAGACTCACGGCCACAGCCCCTCCAGTGCACCAGGCAACAGCTCTCCTGCCCTGCCCCTGCGTGCCCAACCGGGGAGCCCACAGCTCAATCAGCAGATTCTCTACCTACACCCAGACCAGGAGCTGCACACGGTTCACATCGTCCTGAGCAGCACTCAACCACAACCAAATCAATGCAAAACCAAACCACAACGAGATGCCGTGTTTCACCTATCAGATTGGCAAAGGCCAGCAAGCTTGATTCTGCTTTGTGTAGGTGAAGATATGGGGAAAGAAACTACTCACCCCTCATTGGGGAGAGAAGAGCGTGGTCCCACCTCAGAGAGAAAGGACACAGTCAAGCCAGTCGTAAGATGCACGCATGCTGCAATCAGCAGGCCACCCCGGGGATTTCTCCCAGGTGCAGGTCCACTCAGACATCCACTGCAGCACCACCACTTCCTGCAACAAAACATTGACAGCACGCAGGTCAAAGGATGCCGGGACCTGGGCCAGCCTTGTGACGTAGGGGACTGGCCCGCAGCCTGCACAGCTGGCATCCTGTGGAGGCGCCGGTTTGCATCCCAGCTGCTCCACTTCTGATCCTGCGAATGCAATGGGAAACGAGTGGGGGATGGCCCCAGTGCTGGGGCCTCTGCACCCAAAAGAGACCTGGAGGAAGCTGCCTCTTCACCCTGGCCCAATACTGGGCTTCATGGGCATCTGGGGAGCAAATCAGCAGATGGAAGTGTTGTCTCTAACTCTTTCAAATAAATAAATACATCTTTTAAAAAAAAATACCTGGTCCATCCATATCACACAATGATGCACAGCTCTTGGATGACCTGGCTCCGTGCAAGCTGATGGCCAGTGAAGGCCTGGACAGGCCCCGGGTTAAAAAGGGAGACAGGAGGGGGCAGCTTGGCATCCAGAAAGTGGAAGGGCCACGACGTGGCCTGAGGTTAACACGCCTACTCGGACGCCCACATCCCACAGTGGAGAACCTGGGTGTGATCTCCAGTTCTGCCTCTGGAATCCAGCTTCCTGCCCACGCAGACCCTGGGAGGCAGCAGTGATGGCTCAGGTGGCAGCGTTCCTGTGACCCACGTGGAAGACTGGCCTCAAGTCCCGGCTCTGGCCCCTGACCCAGCACCAGCCACTGAGGGCATGGGGGGGGGGGGGCCAGCGCATGGGGATTCTGCCTGCCTCTTACTATGCCTCCCAAATACTTTTCAAAATCGTTTAAAAGTTAAAGCTTGTGGGAAAATGGAATTATAAGTTTATTTTGGTGCAAAAACAGATTTTTGCAGTTTTTTACTGACATGCTTTTTCCATGAACTTCTGGAAGAGCCCTCGTGTGTGCACAGCCCTGTCTCCCCATGCTTGCCCGAGTGAGCACCCTCTGGGACACACAAAGCACACACGGTACTGGGGCTGTGCATAGAGAGGGAGACTGGTGCTGCAAACAGGTGGTGAGGCAGAGTTGTCACCGCCTGCCCTTTTTCACAACACACCCTGCCACAGCTTAACCACGCGTGGGCATCACCTTAGCAAAAGCAACAAGCAGGGGCGGGCCTCCAGCTCAGCACTGGTGCCACTCAGCACACCTGCAAAGCACATTGCAGAGCCTGGTCCAAGTCCCGCCTCCTCTGCTTCCCCTCCAACTTCCTGTGGAAGTGCATCCTGGGAGGCAGCAGACCATAGCCCAAGCACCTGGGTCCCTGACACCCATGCGGGAAACCCAAATGGAGTTCCTGGCTCATGGCTTTGAGCCTGCCTCAGCCCTGAGTATCATACGCATCTGGGGAGAGAATCAGTGGATAGAAGATCTCTCCATGCTGCTCTCGCTCTTTGCTTTACAAACACCATAAAAATAAGTACTTTTTTCCCCAAACAGAAAGGTGAGCTCTCCTGTTGATTTTCTCCCACCCACATCCATCATCCAGGTCAGGTCCTCCCTGCCCCTCCTAAGGAGCGCCCTGAGAACTACGCCAGTGAATCCTCGGTGCCCCACATGGCACCTGGGAACCTACTTGCAGAGGAGGGGGACCACTTTCTATCTGAAGGGTTTCTACTCTCCTCTGGCAAGGCAGAAGCAGCCAGAACTTGCTCTCCCAACCACAGTGTAGGGGAGCAGGCCAAGAGCACCAGACCAGGCTACCTCCCCGCCACGATGTTGCTCTTGGTGACCAACAGAGAATCATGGAGACTGGTGATTGGTGCCTCAGACAGTGAGGCAGCCACAGCAGCTCGAAGAGCCTACAGCAAGTGCCCTCGGCCCTGGCCCCAGGCTCAGCCAACTGGCATTTGTACCTGACTGTCCTTGGGGTGAGTCAGCGGTCAGAGGGGACAGACAGCCCCAGGGCTGGCCCCAGCCACTATTGGGAAGCAGGAAAAGGCACGGCACACGGTGCCCAGATGCTGAGAGAAGCCTGCATGGAGCCCCTTGGTCCAGGCCATGCCCATCTGCATGGGGTCAACCGCCTGGGGTGGGCCAGAGGCCCCTCTTCTCAGCAGCACTGCCAGGCCCTCAGGTCCATCAGCTGGGCTGGGTCAGCCCCCTCCAGGGATTCTCCCTCACTGTGCTCTGGAGACATGCACCGATTACACAATGCTGCCATCTGTCAAGTCCCATGTCCCACACAAGTCACCATGACCTGGCAGGACACCGGAGGCCTGACCCTTCCCGTCCATGCAGGTACCTGCCTGGACAGACAGGTGCATCCAGAATCCCTGATCCCTTCCCACTGCTGTGTGCCTGGTCACCTGGGGCCAGGGCTGCCACTGCTGTGCCTCACCCTCCTGGCCTGTGTAAGGACCCGTGACACTTCTCTGTGGGGCGAGGGTGTTAAGAGGACAGAATGGGACCAGTGAGGGCGCAGGAACTGGCGGCTGCCAGCAGGGTCATCCCACACCCCACTTCCCAGGGCCTCTCCCACAGCAGGCAGGGTCTGGGCGGGGATAAGACAGCAGGTCCAAGGGGCACAGGGCTGCTCCCACCAGGCCCCACCCTCCCCAAGACTGGTAGCAGCGCCTCCCACCCCACCTCTGTTTGCTCTCCCATCTCCTCTCCCCTGCACGGCCCTTCCCAGCCCCAGCCCTGCTCCTGCAGCAGCAGCAAATCCTTGTCAGCAAACAGCACATTAATTGCTTCTTGGCCACATTTCAAATGATATCATAGACCCGCGCTGCTCAAATTGAGCGAATGGAAAGAGGAGGGAGGGGCAGCCGGCAGCTCGCTCAGGAGCTGGGGACCATGGGTAGCTCCGGTTACTAATTAATTGACTGCTCACATGGAACAAATCTGAAACCCCAGCAGGTCAGGCGAGGGAGCCCTGGGCTCCGGGCCAGCCCTTTGCACGCAAGGAGAGCACAGCTCTGGTGGCACCACCTTCTGGAGGGGGAGCCCTGGATTCTGCCACGCACCGCCCAGGGGGCCGACGGCGGCCAAGGGCCAGTGACCGGTCCTGACAAAGGTCTCCTGGCCCATTACTCGAGTCACTCAGCCTCTCGGTCATCCAGCCTGTGTTTGCTCCCAGGAGCACACAGACAGCTCCCAGCAGTGCCCCACATCTAGAAAAAAAAACAAGAGGTGCTCAATATATGCACATGGAGTAAATGAACCAATGAGTCAAATAATGAACAACAGGTATGATGCTCAGTCCTGGGGTTTCAATGCTAAATAAACCCTACCCAGGCAGGCCCTGGCCTCTTGGCACTTACACAGCAGTGCCGGCATGGCTGCTCACCCAGTAACAACACGGGCGCCTGCCCAAGGATGGTTCAGCTGAAGATTCTCCAATTCTACACAGGCTCCTCAGGACAAGAGCCCACGTGAGTTGAGGTGCATTTACAGCAACCACCACAGGGACACGAAGGAGGCCCCCGCGGTGAGAGCATGGCCACGGAACGTTACATCCCCCAGGGACTCAGGTGCTAAGAGTGAGGGGAGCCGGCCACCACTCCAGGTGGCCAGCACCAGGAGGGCTCTCCCAACCCCATGCTCGCTAAATCTCCCCACCCCCACCTCCCAGAAGCCCACCCAGTTTCCGCTGGAGCGAGGGTACACGGCAGGCTGAGGAAGTCTCCCAGGAAGCTGCGCCATCACAGTGAACACCCAGGCCATGTGCGACCCCAAACTGCTGGGTGCTTTGTTCACAGCCAGGTCACCGTGACGCTCTGAGGACATCGGCTGAGGTCTCTGGGCCTGGGGACCCCTATCCACCAACCTGGCACTCCTGGTAATGATCGGATTTGGAGAGGGTGGGTCCCTGCCTGGGTTCCACTCTTAGCTCTTTTCCCTCCCAGGTTTGAGACCTGGGTAAAATCACTTTTTTTTAATTTATTTATTTATTTGAAAGTCAGAGTTAAACACACAGAGAGGAGAGGCATAGAGATAGAGGTCTTCCATCCGACGGTTCACTCCCCAATTGGCAGCAACGGCCAGAGCTGCACCAATCCGAAGCCAGGAGCCAAGAGCTTCTTCCGGGTCTCCCACGCAGGTGGAGGGGCCCAAGGACTTGGGCCATCTTCTACTGCTTTCCCGGGCCATAGCAGAGAGCTGGACTGGAAGTGGAGCAGCCGGGTCTTGAACGGGCGCCCATATGGGATGCCAGCACTTCAGGCCAGGGCGTTAACCCAATGCGCCACAGCTCCAGCCCCTAATTGATGTAAAATCCTAGCAGAGCCGTCTACTGAGGGGCACTGAGAGTGATGTCACGTGCACACCCAAGGCTGGCTGGGGAGGACGCTCGCCCGTGACTTTCTTTTCTAATTATTCCTGGGGTAGGGGATAGGGACCCATCCTGGCCCAGTGCCTGCCTTCTCCCCTGTGCCATCCTGCACCACCGGGTACTAGAGTACCACAACAAGTGTGTGGAAACACTGAATTAAAAGACAGGTTTATTTTGGTGCAAAACAAAATTTTGAAATCCATAGTTTTTTCATAATACACATTTTCCGGGAACTTTTTGAAGACTCTCTCCCATGTTATTGGTTCCATCTGCCTCCTTCTTGAACCAGGAGTCAGGCACCCCAGATCCAGGACCCTCTCCCACCCAGAGCTGCCTACCATTGGGAAACTGAGGAATTCTCCTGATAGTATTGACGAATTCGTCAGTGATGGCTGCAGGATGTCCACAGGCATGGGCCTGACCGTGGCCATCGGCTCAGAAGTGGCACTACAAACGAGTGGGAGCTCCGTGTGTGTGCAGGGTGCACTCGCCGTGCGTGGGTTGTGTATGTATTTTGGGATAATAGCAGCAGCGATCACCCCCACACATCCTCCCAGCAGCCAAGTAACCTGCCCAAGACTATGCGGCTGGCTCAGGCCAGAGTCAGCATTTGAACCCAGGTCCGTCAGATGCCAACCCCACTGCTGCTATGCAATGTGACGACTGCCCCCTCCCCTGGCTGCCCCACGCCCCACTCTGCTTCCACTCGAGGACACCCGCCCACCCTGCCCGACCACCCAGGCCGCCAGGGCGCAGCTGGAGGGCTTCAAACTTCAAACTCCCCGCAAATGGATTTCTGAGCAGGATCTTTTTTTTTTTTTTTTTTTTTTCCCTGCTGGCGGGAGGCTGAAAAGGCTGTTGCTCTTGGTTCCTGCTGTCTGGGGCTTTTGAAAACATTAGAGAGGCTTAGGCCAACTCAGGAGGCCGGTAGGTACCCACCAGGGTCTGAGCCCCTCGCTTAGGTACCTCCCCCAGCAGGGGAAGTGCAGCGGCCGCTCCGAGCTCCCCTCTGCAGAGGTGCAGCTCCCCAGACACACCTGACAGATCCTCCTCCGCAGATGCCGACCCAGCCCCGGGCTGCGGCGCACGATGAGCCCCCACCTGCAAAGAATGTCTGTAAATCCTGGGGCTCTGCACAGGGCAGCCAGAGCGCAGAGAACGGCCGCAAATCCCAGGATAAAAGCAGAAGCCATCCTGTTGACGATTCGTTCGTGTTTCTCCCCCAAATCCATCCACAACAGAACTGTTAAGCTCATGTTTCCTCTCCTGTTGCAAACAATTGTAAAAATGATTGGTATCTGCCCTCAGCGTAGAGCCCGCCTGCTTCATCCCCAGGCTAAATCTTTCTGGAAGGGCCGCATGTGTGAAAAACACGCAGTGCCAAGACGTGCAGATAATGGTGTCTCAGAGACCCTGATCACTCAGCTCAGAGAAGACAAACGCAGAGGCTGGCCCACGGAAGGGCTGACTCTCCGGAACCCTGCTGTGGATGCTGGGCTGGCACTTGGGGCAGGTAGGTGCAGGGCCGTGATGACCCACACACCTCTCCCCTAGCCGAGCTCCACTTCCCGTCTTTATCTGCGGCTCTGCATTCTCTCCTCTAGATAGAAATGGCAACAGGGTATGGGGGAGGGTGCGAGAAGGAGAGCTCAGGCCAGGACATCTGCTTCTAATCCCAGCTTTGACACCTGCTGGATGTGCCTTCGCCACCCTGGGCTTCGGTTTGGAAACAATGACCTGTAGGGGCCCAGCCAACTGACATCCCACAGAACACGTGCGACTCAGGTGTTCACGCAGTCAGCACTGCAGAGCCTGGGGCCAACCTCCAGCCCCGGTCAGGCCGAGGAGCCGGCATCCGTGCCGATCGGCTGCAGCCGGATGCACCATCTCTCTGACACTGCCCTTCGGGGCCACAGGAGTTGGCTACAGAGGAGAACATCTGTTCAGCCAGGATGAACCAGGAGTGCAGAGTGTATCCACCCAGAGCTGCTGTCTACGGCGAGTACGTCTTAGATGCCTCCTCATCTCTAGTGCCCCTTCTCCCAGCGACAGCTCCAATTTTTTTTGGAGGATCCAGACCTTCTGGTCTCTAAGCCCATAGGGAATGGGTCACAGATCCCAAACCTAAGCCAATCAGTCAATGCCATTCCTCATCCCAATCAGTTAGCTCAGAGGAGGGCATATGACCCAGCTGGTCCAATCACAAGGAGCCACAGGACCTCTGCCAGGAATTCTGAGACAGACATCCTCAAGCTATCCCAAGGTCCTAGTAACACAGGCTGTGGGGTTAGATACCGCTGCTATCCTTCATGAGACTGAGGATAGAGCCCCCTGCTTAAAGGAAGCCAAGGATGGGGAGAACTCTGCTGTGGATAAAGTCTGGGTGCTGGGTCCAGCCACACCTGATCTCCCCACAAAGTTCAGTCAACATCTCACCTGAACCCCCACTTCTCCAGCCCTCTCTCTGAAGCAGTCTTTGGCCAATGCAAAGATCAGAACAGGCCCTGGAGCATATACAGCCAGCTCTTAGGTTGAAAAAAAGATAAATTTAATCTTCTACGGAATGAACAAATATTTACTGATACTGGGGCTAGCACTGTGGCACTGTGGACTAAGCCTCTACCTGTGGCACTGGCATCCCATATGGGCGCTGGTTCGTGTTCCTGCTGCTCCATTTCCGATCCAGCTCTCTGCTATGGCCTGGGAAAGCAGTGGAAGATGACCCAAGTGCTTGGGCCCCTCCAACCACACAGGAGACCTGGAAGACGCTCCAGCCATTGTGGCCATTTGGAGAGTGAACCAGCAGATGAAAGACCTCCCTCTGTCTCTCCAGCTCTGTGTCTTTAACTCTGCCTCTCAAAAATACATAAATAAATATTTACTGATACTGATTTTGTGCTCTCAGTGGCGATCAAGGCCGAGCCTGCGCCCCCAAGGGCTCTCAGATTGTGGGGCTGGAACCTCAGATGCTGGGGACTTCGCTGTGCTGTCAGAGATGCCTGGGGGCGGGGCATGCAGTGCTCACTCGGTGGGGGGAAGGGCAAGGACAACTTCCCCGGGGGTCCTACCAACGACGGGGCCCTCTGAGACCGAGAACCCACAGACCCCTCCCTCACCCCAGCAGTCAGAGGCTGGGCAGGGGTCACCACCCCTGCTCTTCAGAGAGAAGCAGCAGAGACCCACAGGTTCAAGCTCACAGCACAACAGGGACTAGGCTGCGAGGAGGGGAACCGACATCCCAAAGTCACTTTAGCTCTCCCGCCACGTCCCAACCCACTTTCTGACCTGGTCACTGCCCAGGACCCCCTAGTCGGCCCTAAGAGCCCCAAGACCAGCCATCCCCCCAATAGGCTGTCAGAGGTCCCTCGGGAAGGTACAGCAGGGGGCTCAGGGCAGGCCACACACTTGCTGGCCAGGGACCAGGTGCCCACTGCCTCCACAGCAGCCCTGGCTGGATCATGGACCTGGCCAGGGTCCTGTAGCAGAGGGAAACCTTGTCAGAGGCACAGACCCCAGCAGGGCCCCAAGCAGTCAACCACAGTTACCACCACCTCCAGGGATGGCAAAGGCCTGTGACCTCAGCCCAGAGGAGACGGGGAGTGGCAGGTGCATTGCTTGGAGCACAGTGAGGCCCAGGAGGCAGCGGCAGTGGGGCCCCCTTCCCGTCTGGGCCCAGGGGTCGTGTGGAGAATGAGGACAAAGTAGAAGCTACTCAGAGGAAAGGGCCGCGTGGCCTGGCTGCAGATCTCGCTGCGCACACGCGGACCAGGGAGACCCGGCTGCAGCAGGAGGTGCAGGCCAGGGCTGGAACCCCATTCCCCCGCACCAGGTCCATCATGCCAAGGAGAGGGGCAGTGAGCCGCGAGGTCTCCCCACGGGAGGTGGTCCCCAGCCACTCCTGTCTTCCTAGTCCTCACAGTGAAAGGCCCAGCCATGGGGACAGCCTCATGAGAGCCTCCCAGGATGGCCGGCGCAGCCCCACAACCCGGTGGCTGAAGGATGGAGCGCTGAGGTCAGCCCAGTTCCTGCCAGATCAGCTCAGCGGCCACAGGCAGGGGACAAGGCAGGCCCGCGGGTACCCACTTCCTCTCACAGAGCCTACCACGGGGCCAGCAGGGAGGGCGGGCCACACAGGGCCACCTGGCAGCCTCTCAGGGCCACCTGGCCCTCCGTCTTCCCACACCTCCCCCTCCCCTAGAACAGCTGCCGGCTCCGGGCAGCCCAGAATCCCAGCTCCACCTGCCACCGCCTCATCTCAGGGTGGTCTCCCTGAAGCCCCCAGAACCTCACGAGAAGGCGCCGCTCCCTCGCAGGCTGAGGGGTGGAGCTCACGGTCCACTCAGCAGATCCCGCTGCGTTCGTTGAGAAGCCAGCTGCAGGGACAGCCATGCGAGACCCCCTCCCGCAGCAGCTCACCGGGCACTTCCAGCAGTGCTGAAGACGCCAAGAGCACCCCAACCGCTGCCACCGAGGACCCGTATGCCGGCACCACACAGTCCTCCGAGTTGGCATTGCACTCGCAGAGCGCAGGGGAGAGAACCGAGCAGTCGGAGAGCCAAGACTTCCTGACAGCACGGGGCAGAGCAGACAGAGGTGTCCACGAGCGTCCGCACAGGCACAACGCTGACCCTGGGGCTGACCTACGCACTAGGATTTCCTCAACATGCTCTTTAAACACCCCTTAAAGCAGCAGTCCTAACAGCTAACCCCAGTACAGCACTTGGTACTGGGCACTTCAGAAAGTTTGTGGAAATAGAATTTAAAGATACTTATTTGGGAGCAAAATAACTTGAAATGCATGCATACATGGATATTCAAAAAGTTCTTAGAAACGTGTGTTATCAAAAAACTACACATGGATTTCAATTTTTTTGCCCTAAACTTTAAAAAAAAAAAAAAAAGGCAGAGTTACGGGGGTGGGGGTGAGGGGAGGCAGAGAGAGAGAGGTATTCCATCCACTGGTTCACTCCCAGAATGGGCACAATGGCCAGAGTTGGGCAGATCCAAAACCAGGAGACAAGAGCTTTTTCCTGGTCTCCCATGTAGGCACAGGGGCCCAGCACTTGGGCCATCTTCCACTGCTTTTCCAGCCCATAGCAGAGAGCCGGATCGGAAGAGGAGCAGCTGGAAATCTAACTGGTGCCCATAGAGATGCTGGCACCACAGGCGGTGGCTTCACCCACCACGCCAAGCCAACCCCATGAACTTACTTTTAATGCCATTTTTCATCACGATTTTCAAGTCTGCACATATATGCCAAGCACTTTCTACCTGCGTCATGTGCGTCAACTCAGTTCCCTGCCAGAGCCCTGGGTTATCAGATCTGTCATCCCCGAATCAGACAGAGAGAGTAAACAAATCGCGGTCTCCATGCGCAAGCAGCAGAGCAGAACTTGAACCAGGCCATCTGGCTGTCACCGGCACAGTCTGCCGCCACCCACAGACTCGGGGTCTCCTCCTCAGGTAGAACACCTGAGAAAACACAGCTCTCACCTGCTGGCCAACATCTCATCAGCATCCAACTCAACTTCACACAGCTCCCCAAGGGGCCTGCGAGACCCCCCGCCCAGTACCACTGGCTGCTCACACACCACCCTCCAGGGAACCCCGTGCTGGGGAGGAGAGGACCCCCTCAGAGGAGGCGGGCCAAGGGACTGGCAGCCACCACTCTGGCGCTGGGTCTGGGGAGGCAGCTGGGAGGCAGAGCCGAGGGGGCGTGGCCCAGGCGCTCAGCAGGAAAGCAAAGCCCCAGGTGCTCCAACATCCGCTCAGGATGGGCCTGCGGGAGCTCCTGCCACCACACGCCCTGCCTCCTGCTCACACAGCAAGCAGTCGCGTCACACACCATCCTCCCCTGCCTGGGCACGGATGGACACTGTCCAGCCTGACACCAAGCCTGGGCAAAGGCTGCCCACACGAGAGGTGGGCACCAGAGCCCGTTTTGGCACACAGAGCATGGCTCAAGGCCGCTGCCCTAGAGCTGGACTCAGAATTCAGCCTACGATGCCGCCTGTGTGAGGCCCCATGCCTGGGAGATGTGGGTAGTAACGCCAGCCTCGCAGACTTCAAGCTGATACCACGGAGGAGCTGTGACCTTCTTGGGTGTCATGAGCACCAAGTCAGGTTTTATCTTCTTCATTCCCGCTGGCACCCACAGCAGAGCCCTCCAAGCATTGCCTCTTGCATTTCCAACAAAAACCCTAACCTGGGTCTGCGGCCGATCCAGCGGCCTCGCCCGTCCGGCTGCCACCCCACCTGCACACCACACAGCTCTGGGCACACAGCGAGGCCTGCTCAGTGCTTGCCGAACTCAGTGAGATTCCAGGTCCCTCTCTGCACGCCCCACCCGGGCCAACACTCCATGGACTTCCTCCCATGCCGAGTGTTTCTTTGTCTCTGCCCCTGCGGAGGCGATGCACCAAGGCTGACAGGGTTCCCTTCTCTCAGGACGTTCTCAGCAACACCCATCTCAGTCTGCAAGGAAAGCAAGCATTGGGAAAGAGAGGCCGACTCCATGGCGTCTGCTCCACGCCGAGAGCTCAGGGGGCTGTCCTTGTGGGGAAGGCATCTTTAGGAACTGAAACTTGAAGCCCCAGGGGTCCCCTGCAGCACCACAGGACCACCCCCCCATACCCCATCAAACAGCATGCCAATAGCACAGGGCTGCAGGCTGTGCAGGCGACACCCGCACCCAGAGACACTCAGGCTGGGGAACGCCAGGAGCAAGTGCGAGCGTCCGCATGGCCACACCCTGCAGGAGCAGCAGCAACGGAGCCTCGAGCATGGTGGGTGCACCGCACAGGCAGGCACCTGGGTGCGTACCTGAGGCCTGCGGGCCCTCCTCGCGTGGGGCCAGACGCCACCTGCAGTGGGGGTTTCCATGCCAAGGGCTCCCCGACAGGGGCACCCCAGGGAGTGACACAGCCTTATGGGGTGGGGGAGTCACTAACAAAGCAGCCGAAAGACCACTGCCCTTACTGAGGGGTCTCTGCCCTCTTCCACGGCCTTTCTCAAGGCTTCGGCCTCTCAAGAGCTCTCACACGGGAGCAAAGCCCAGTCGTGTGTGGAGAGAGCAAAGAGATCTGCGTAGAACCTCTCTCCGCACAGAGCAGCATCTCCATCAGCGGGCGCCTGGGGTGCCGGGCCCGGGGAACCCGGTTCTGAAAGACATCCGTGACCATCGGCCTGTCACCTTCACCCTGCTGGCCTGCAGAACTGTGCCGACCAAGTGCCAGTTAAATATTTTACATTGAGAAATTGCAACCAGTAGAACCCAAGTCTTTGCCATTTTATTCAAAAAATGTTTACTTCATGTTTCCCTATTAAATATAAGCAACTTCCCCCTTGTATATATTTGCACCACATTCACACAATGTGTTCCCCATCAACATGTGAATTATGGGTCCAGGCCCTGAAATGTTAGTTCTGTGCTAAGATAAATATTGGAATAATATTCACTTTGCTTTTTTGAAGTAGTCAGCATCACTATTTGTGATGGAAGAGCTAAGGCACCATTCGCTTTGTTAAATAACAAAAGGATAACCAAGCAATCCCCCTGGGGGAACTGCATCCAGTGGCCTCCGGGGACACTTTCACAGCCTTGGTCCGCTTTGTGTGCGCCCAGCAGGCCAGCCACAGCCTGCCCTGCTGCACTGGGCCATTGCCCCAAACCCTGTCCCACGAGGAATGCGGTCAGTGTTCCCGTGTGCCCAGCACAGGGAACGCCCAGCACTGCCACCCAACCAGGGCAAGTTTCCTGGGACTTGGCTCAGAGTCCTAGAGAGGAAAAGGCAGACAGAAATGGGGACAGGGAGGGAGGGTCCCCTGCGGCCCTGCAAACACACCTCTCCTCCGTTCTCCTTTGGGGCACGGAGGCGGGCCTGGCCTCCAGATGCCCCCGTGCCCCCACAGGTGGCTCACCTGAAACCTGCCGTCCTGGGCTGAGGGAAGCAAAACTCATTCGGGAGCAGCTCAGAGACCCCACAGCACGGCTCCCCTCCAGGCCTGCCCCGCACCCATCCCTCAGGTCAGCCTGGTCTTTCTGCGGTGCTCAGGCAGCTGCCCCCGCCCAGGTGGGGGCCTGAATGTGACCTGGCAGCCCTTCGTGCAGCCCCCTCCCCCCAGTCACAGATCCAGTCTGTGAGAGCATCGGGGCAGATGGCAGGGTCCCGCTTCCCAGCTGTGTGAACCAAGGCTCAGAGACACTACCCCAAGAAGGGGAGGCCGGCACCAGTGGTCTCATGGCCCCTCCAGACTCTAACAATCGCATCCCTGGAGCCCAGCTCTGTGTCCTGAGAGGTGTGAAGTGGGACACAGACTGTCCCTAGCACCATGTCTACAGCATCCTGGAGCTCAAGGCTGTAAGACAAAGGGCTACCCAAGCCATCAGTTTGGGGGTCACTGCCATCAGCAATGTTAGCCTGCGGCCTGCAGTACAGCAAGTTAAGGTGCTGCCTGTGACACTGCCGTCACACGCTGGAGCACCAGTTCAAGTCCCAGGGGCTCCACTTCCAAGCCAGCTCCCTGCTGATGTGCCTGAGTGAGGAGAAGATGGCCCACGCACTTGGGCCTGGCCACGCACTTGGGAGACCCGGCTGGAGCTCCAGGCTCTCAGCTGTGGCCTGGCAAGCCCTGGCTGTCGGAGAGTGAATCTCTCCCTCTCCCCACCTTCCTCATCGCTCTGCCTCTTCAATACAAAAATAAACCTTTAAGAAAAGACGCAAAAGCCATTCTGCCACTTCCAGCTGTCACCCTTCCCAGGCCAGAGCCGAGCCCAGCTGAGTGCTATGCACCACGTGCGGAGCACCTGCCACACCAGGCCCCTTCTTTCTCACAGCCCCTCAGTGCCCCCGGCCTTATGCCTGCACCCCCAAAGTTGACCGACAAGATTCTGCAGGGCAGGAGGCCAGCAGCCTCCCCCGGGGCCTGCCAAACACACTCGGACCCTGCAGGAAAGCGTGCACCTGTCGGGCCTGACTCGGCGAGCTGGGGTCAGCGTCATGAGCACTCTGTTTAGTGATTGTAGTGAATGGGCGAGCACAGCACGGTGCTGAGGGCTGGATCCCTCTGCAGAGCTATCAGCAGCTTTGCATTTCAGGCCGGGAGACGTCCCCATCCACAGCACCCAAACGAAGAAGGGAGCACAGGTCTACCCTGCAGCTGCGCCTGCACAGCGGTAAGGTCGCCTGGCCCAGCCCGGCGATCGGTCGGCTCAACCCGGCTAATTAAACTACACCGCAGCCATCTCACTTGGAGCTGGAGAGGGGGCCCGTAAATTACACTGCCCTGAGCTCCCCACAAATTGCCTCTCCCCAAAGGGGTCCTCGCCATTTGAGAGAATACATCCGAAGGCCGTGCGTGGCGGACAGGCCCTGGTAATTGGCCCTCCCGCTCGACTGCCGGTGGAGAAATAATGAGCGGCAAAGCTGGAGCCAGCTCCACCAGCAGGGCACAGGCTCCAGGCTCAGCCGCCAGCCAGCCGTGCTGCAGCAAACCCAGAGTGCCACGGGGCAGAGGTGCTGGAACATTCTTCCAGGTGCAGTCGCTCCATCTTCCACACTCTCCACAGCCTGGAGCCACCCAAGCGACCTGGACAGTGAGTGGGCAGTCAGTGGTTGGTGTCCATCATGCCCTGGACGCCAACCCGCCGGGCAGGACTGTGTGTTACATACCCCCAGGAGTACAACAGGGACCCCCAGGCACGCACTGTGAAGACTCAGCTACCCTGAGCTCCCAAGTGGCGGCTCCAGCTCCGCCCACCGGCTTTAACAAAGCAATGCAAAGTCAACCAGGTAGGACTTCCCGGAGGAAGAGGAGCAACCTTTGGGAACCCTGAAGCCACTGGGAGGTACCTTACTCCGCCATCCAGCAGGGCGAAGTCCCCCAAACCCTGTCTCTGCCTCTCTGTATTCCCAGCACAACTTAGTTTTTTTCTACCAAAGCAAAGAAAAACCTCTCCGTCATCTTAGCAGTGGGAGTGGCCCCCATTATGTGTGGGGAAGTCCCCCGGGTGCACAGGAAGGAAGATCAGCAAGCGGCGCGCAGCAGCAAAGTAGAAATGCAGGCCGGCCTGGGATGGGAAGTTTGCAGAGCGCTAATCCCGCCCGCACCAAGGGACTGATTTTAACAAGGCAGGCTGTTTGCGAGGCGACGCGGCTGCCTCGCACGTGCTGCCGTGGCAGGCTCCTCTGCTTTGTTCTGCCTTCAGAATCCTCTCATTTCAGGCTCTCTTATCCCAAAATGACTGGGCTGTGAGAAGCAGCTCCATTTTGGACAACTCCTCAATCCCAGGCACAGGTTTTCCAACACCACTTCTCTGTAAGTACTGCGCCACTCAAAAAGGCAGGGACGGAGAGCGTGACTCCCTGCTGGCTCCCGTGCACATGGACCCCCGCTCCCCGCGAGCCACAGGGGGACCCTGGGGAAGAGGCTGAGCTGCAAGGCTGCTGGGCTGAGGGGCAGATGGGTAATTGGGCTCTGCACCACCAGAACCCCAGGCCACAGGGGAGCCGGAGCAGGTCCCTCTGCACACGGCTTTCCTGCACCACACGCACTCTCGGGATTTGGACCACAGCTCTAATAGACATCACTGAGCACCAAGCGGCAGGCACCGTGCCAGGCACTTTACATGCACCATTGCATTTAATCCTCATGGCCGCTCTGTGAGGTGGGCACCATTATCCCCTCTTACAGACAAACAAACTGAGGCTTACAGGGGCTCAGGAACTGGCCGAGGTCCCACCGCTGACCACAGACAGAGCTGACACAGACTCCCAAGCGCCCGCCAGCCCCGCCCTCTCGCTGGGCTTTGGGAAGCGGTGGCGTGGGCTGGGAAGAAGCATGAGCTCAGAGACAGAAACCTGAGGTTGCTGGCCTCCCAGCTGTCCCCCGAGGCCAGTCCCAGGATGCCATGTTCCCAGGTGTGCCTTGGACGAAAGTGCCACAGTGCATGAATGACCCCAAGTCAGGGAGTGGTGCAGGGCCCTCCACAGGGACTGAGGGCGGTGCGGGAGACAGCCAGCTGGGCCACTTTGAGTCACAGAGAGGTGGGGAGGGGATGCCTGGAAGCTGAGCTGAAAACTGACCTTCTCCCCGGGGGTCACTGCCAATGGTGCTGGTCACACGGCCGGCAGGCACTGGCCAATGGCTCGACCCAGAGCAACAGGGCAGAGGGCGACTGGACCGGCATGTGACAGCCAGCAGTCCCAGCAGAGCCAACAGCACGTGACGGAGGCCAGGCCCAGGCATGGGCACCCGCTGTGCCTGCTCTCAGCCACTGACACGGGGATGAGGCGGCCACGCCTTCCCCAGCCAGCATCCCTTCTCTGTGCACCCCCCCACCCCGACAAACACGCGCCGACTGGCACTCACTTTGAAATCTGAATCTCCGAGCTGGAAGGCCAGGCTGCAGGCGATCACACTTTGTTCATTTTGCCAGGTATCACCTGCAAGACTGAGCATGGCGCACAGGGTGCGGCCACCCTCCGCCAAACCAGCCCCGTCTGCCTGCGTTTCAGCACCAAGCTGACCTTTACATTCAAACTCCAGCAAGAGAGGGGGCGAGAGCAGGGGGGAGAGAAGCCGAGCAGAAGTTGCTGAAAGGAAGCAGAAATATAACAAGCTGGGGCTGCCCTGTGCCCCCCACCACCACCAAATGAAAACCAAATGAACCTATCGAAGGGCTCTCTTCCTGGCTAGTTCAGCTCCCACACATCTCAGCTTCAATCGAGTCCCCGGGAGACAAAGCCTCAAGTGGCCATAATTGCCGACCTGCCTCCACCTGCACAGCTCCAGCCTCCATCTGGGAGTTATCTGGGGCTGGTTTTCTCCCAGTGTGAAAACCCTTCCACGATGCCTTCCGCCCAGGCCCTGGCACGGCACCTGCCACCAGGGGTTTTCAGGTCCCGAGGACAGCAGCAGGTTAAGGGAGGGCTTCACACATCCTCAGAGTGTGGAAGGCTCCAGGGAGGACCCCCGTGTGGGTGCCAGCTCAGGTTGACCAGGTCCTCGGATCTACAGGACAGACCTGCTGTGGGGGCCAGACATCAGAACGTGAGATGCTGGTCCACAGCTGGACAGGGGCTTCCCAGGGAGAGTGCGGGGGTGATGGGGTGAGAAGCTGCTCTCCCGCCTCCTTCCCCACGGGCAAGCAGGCCAGCCCCAGGCGCACCTCTCACAGAACGAGACTGGGCAGGATGGTCAGGCTGCCTTGTTTCCTGGTCCTTACTCGGCAGCCCTCAGCTGGAGCCCTCGTTGGGGAGCCATTATGGAAACTGCTCCGAGAGGGGAGGGGGCTTTCCAAGGCCACACAGCAGAGCCAGGCAGAGACCCAGGCTGCCGCTGAGGGTTTCCCATCCTGCATCCACCGTCTGCTCAAAGGCTTCTGGGACGTTTGCCCCTGGGGCCCCTCCCCCAGAGCAATCACAGCCTCTGATGAGGCTCAAGCTCCCTGAGCAGAAGCAAAGCCGAGCACATAGAGGCCCCAGCTCCATAGAGACGGGCCCAGCACTCAGCGAGCGCCCACTGAGCGCCAGGTGCCTCCCACCTTCCTCTCCTCTGGCCCCCAGCAGCCTCTGGGAGAGGAGCCACGATCATTCTCACCTTGCAGGTTCGTTGATTTGCTCAACAAACACGGCTGCTTACAGGTGAGAATGACTGAGAGAACCGGGGCCCAGAGAGACTCAACGTCCTCCCCCGGGCCCCACTGCATGCTGGGGTACAACCCCAAGCACACTCATGCCATCCGCGGTGGGGGCCGCCAAATACTCCATCCCAAGCTTGTCATTCCTCACCCCAAAACTGCCTTTGGGATGGTGTTTTCTAGAAGGCAGGGAGTCTATGTACAGTGGTCTGGGTAGAGGCACATGGGCACCCACTGACCAGACCCAGGCAGCCAGAGGGGGGCCATCATCAGGTTTGCCTAGGGTACAGCTGACCAGCCCAGTGCACATCTCACACCAGGGACACCATCCCTGGAGGCCCAGGCACTGTGGGTCCCTCACCTCTGCCAGCTACCCCTCCCCGATCTGTCCCCCCAGCAGGCGGCCACATGGGCCACATTGAGCACTCTTCACATGAGATTCGACACCCAAGCAGCCAAGCGACACAGGCTCTCTGGACTTACCCGGTCCTCCCCTCGGCTGCCCAACACGCTCCCCGCCAGGAGGAAAAACAGACTTGAGACCACACTGCCTAGGCACCAATGTCACTCTGACCTAAGCCTCCTGGGGACTCGGTCTCCTCATCTGTGATTCGGGGCCAGGGCAGCGTGAACAACCCCAACAGAAGACCCTCAGAGGGAGCCCCTCACAGCAGGCACCAACATGGGGAGTTCTGGGCAGGAGGAGGCCCCGAGGAGTAGGGCTTTGCTTAAGACCCCAGCCCTCTCCACTGGCCCGGCCAGGAGCGGGTCCTGGGGCTGAGACCCAGGGCACGGCCGCAGCGCAGCTGGATGGCTTCTTGACAGTTATCGGCAGTGCCTCGCTACCTAGCAAGGAGAAGCAGTGGGGGAAGGGGAGAAGCAAGGAAGAGCCAATTTTGCTTCCCGAGGAGGAGCGATCCCTGCTGACAGCTGTCCGTAGGAGAGCGGAGGCCGTGCCCACGTAATCTCAACTCGGGCGGCCCGCGTCTCCCCTCGACCCAGAAATGAGCTTGTTAGAAAAGCCTGCATCGCTGCTGTTTCCCCTGACAGCTCCCGGCCCCCAGTCCCCCCCCCCAGTACACGCTGCAAATTGGCAACCTGTCCTCGGGCATTTGCATCGGGCGTCCCTGGAGGGAGACAGCTCTGTTATTCTGTTTTGGATAAAGGAGGCAGTTTGAGATGACAGGTGGCAAACGGCTCTTTAATAAACCACACAGGCAGCCAGAGAGCGCCAGGCTGCGGAGAGGGACTTGACAAATAGGTAGATTTGCAACCCGCGAGCATTAGCAGGGCCAGCCGGAGCAGCGAGCAAGGGAATGTGGGGGCCGCAAGATAAATCACCCCCTTGTTACTCCGCTTTAACCATCTCACTCCTGCAGCCTCTGCCCCCTACGCCGGCAGGCAGGCTCGGGCCAGGGACCCACACTCGCAAGCTGCAACTCAACTCCAGGTGGTGGCCCGCGGCACGGCTTCCACGCCACTTGGCACATCTCTGAGGAGAGTTCTGCGCCCTCCCCTCCTCTCCGTCCCAGCCTCTGCAGCTGCTAAATCTACTGTTTTTTTCAATAATCCCAATTTTAAGAAAAATAAACATTTCCTCAGCACAAACCACGTAGCTCCGCTGTGTCTCCCGGCGTCAGAGCAGCTCGTTCCCCCGCGCTCCGTCTCCTTCCATGCAGCGGTTTACTCCGCTGCACGAACGACTTCCCCTCCAGGGTCCCCCCGTCTCTGGACTCTGCCCTCGCCCCTCGCCATCACCCGCAGGCGCTGGCCTAGGGGGTGGCGTTCTGTCCGGAGCGGAGCTCAACAGCCAGCTCTCGAAGACGACAAATAGCCCATCGCTCTGCTGCACACACTCACTGCGACCGACTTCAAGCTTCCAACAAGACGTCTGGCAACGCCACGTGGGGAACAGATATGCACAGTCGGCTTGTGCCAACTGCCTCTAGTGCCCTCCTGCTGCCCTCTGCCCAGGGGCAAGTGCCCCCAACCCTGGAATTCTGGAAACACACACACACACACACGAGACTCTTCCCCAACAACCGCCCATGACGACAGGCATTTCACCTTGGACATCCTGGATTCAAATCACTGCACCCAAGCACCGTGCAACTTCGGGTGCACTCCTTAACCACTCTGTGCCCCAGCTTCCCCAGCTGGAAATGCAAAGTGGAGCTTAGGTGGGGGAGGGGAGGAAGACAACTCCAGGACTAAATGAGGCGATGTGCTACACAGTGCCCAGCACACAGCAGGTGCTTAGTCATGCTGACCATCCTCACTCACCTGGCATTGGCACCTTGGACACCAGCACGCCGGAATGCTTCCACTTCCTTACCCAAAGGGGCTGGCCATGCCGCTAACGGCTGCCCAAGTAGGGCCGGGGGTTGCTTGCCCTCCTCAAGGGCAACTAGACGCAGCTGTGGTTGAGCCTGGGCGAGGGCCAGGAAGTCCCGCCCCGCCCCCACATCCCCCAGCCCTCCATGGCCAACGCGGCTCCAGCCCAGCTGTTCTCCACCGAGGTGAGCATTGGAATCACCTGCGCGCTGGAAAATGACTCGTGCCTGGGTTCCCCAGCCCCCAGCCTCTGACTTCATGAGCCTCGCATGCTGTCCACACACCGATATCAGTTTGTTAATCTCTCCAGGTGATTCTAACATGCAGCCAAGACTGAGCAGCAGGTGAAGACGGAAGAGCGGGCTCTGTGACGGCAGCTCAGCCCGCAAAGCAGAGCTTGACAGCTCTCAGCTGGCCCGGCCAGAGGGCACCTTTGAATGCACTCTCCCTGGGACCCCAAGCCCCAGGCTGGTGGACCCCTGTGGCAGAGTCCATGTTGCAGAGCGTATTCCCAACAAGCAATGGGGTCCAGCGCAGGTGTTCTCTAAGGGCTCCCTGACAGGCACGAAGACGCTCCAGGCAACTCCCTGTGCACCTCCCACGAAAGCCTGGATTCTGTCTTGCTCCAGGAACCAACCCCTTTGGGGCGTGCATGTGTACGGCCTCCGCAGCTCTACCAAGGGTAGCCAACCCAGACACAGGCGACCAGGGCTAATTTTCCAACCACAAGCAGGATCAAGTCTTCTGGAATCCTGAGTGATGCTGAACCGAAGGCCAAAACCCAAAGCACCCACCTGCAAAAAGGGGGGAGTGGCCTTGTTATCTCCCAGTGCAATTTCTGCAGATTGGTAGTTCTATGGGCCGTTCATCTGGGTCACGGGAGGGACCTGCTTAGACACAAATGCCTTAGAAAGAATCTAGATTAGGAGGGCCCGGTGCTGTGGCTCACTTGGTTAATCCTCCGCCTGCGGCGCCGGCATCCCATATGGGCGCCGGATTGTAGTCCCGGTTGCTCCTCTTCCAGCCCAGCTCTCTGCTGTGGCCAGGAGGACAGTGGAGGATGAAGTCCTTGGGCCCTGCACCCGCATGGGAGACCAGGAGGAAACACCTGGCTCCTGGCTTCGGATCAGCTCAGCGCCGGCCATAGTGGCCATTTGGGGGGTGAACCAACGGAAGGAAGACCTTTCTCTCTGTCTCTCTCTGTAACTCTACCTGTCAAATGAAAAAAAAAGAATCTAGATTAGAGGCAGGTGTTGTGGCCCAGTGGGTAAAGCGGCCATCTGCAACCCGAACATCCCATATGGGCGCTGATTTGTGTCCCGACTGCTCCACTTCTGATCCAGCTCCCTGCCAATGTGCGTGGGGAAAGCAGCAGCAGATGACCCAAATGCCTGGGCCTCTGCACCCATGTGGGAGACCTGGAAAAAGCTCCTGGCTTGAGTCTGGCCCAACCCTGGCCACTGGGGCCATCTGGGGAGTGGACAGGCTGATGGAATATCTCTGTCTCTCTCTCCCTCTCTGACTGTAACTCTTTCAAATAAATAAATCTTTGAGAAAAGTCCAGATTAGACAATTTAGCCGCCTTAAAGCAGGACTTCTCAGAGACTTTGATATAAAAATGTACACGAGAATTCCCAGAGAGGAGAGAGATACCGTGTTTGATGACCTCCAACCAGGAAACTTTCTCCCACTTGGGCTCTGCCAGGACCAGCAGTGCCCAGGGCATCTGCAAAGGCTCAGGGGAGCAACTGGTGCGCAGGGATCCTGCAGGACTGCAGGCCGGAGATGGTCCCCGCACAGAGAAGCTGTGGAAAGCGCAGGAAGAAGACGCAAGGCCAGGATCTACTCCAGATTCCACAAATGGGCTTGAGCAGGCTTGGGCAGAGTGCGGATTATGTAAATACGTATTTAGGGACTTTTTAAACACAGATTATTCACCCAATTAACTCTAATGGCCCCTCGGAGCTGAGAGAGACTATTGTGTAAACATGCGGGGCGAATGTGGCCTCAGCCCCAACACTGCCTCCAAAGTCGGGGTTTACGAGGTCCCCATAAGGGTTCCCTCTGGGCCCCAACTTGGCAGATAAGTTCATTGCCCGGAAGGGAATTCTTGCCTAAAATCTGCAAAGGGTAAGACTAAAAAGAAGGATCCAGTCCCCTTTAAGCGCACAGGGAGCTCTCTGGGTACAGATTTTATATATATTTTCATTTGCCATAAAACGTCCATTATATGACACAGAACATCTGGTAGCCTCTGGTAGCCTCGCTCGTTCTCAATAATGGGAGAAACGATGGATTTCTCTCCAGCAGCCACTTAGACTCACATACCCCAAATGCTTCCCACTGGCTCCATCACAGCCAGGGCGCTGCGGGAGCCCCAGGCCCGCCGGCTCTGCCTGACACCCAGGAGGCGAGGATACCGTCTCCAGCGGGGAGCTCCTGGGAGCAGCGAGGCCTCTTCCCAAGATCTGACGCCAGAGGCCAACTCCAACTCCCAGCACGTCAAAGGGGCTCGTCCATGGTCAAGTCTGCTGACCACCAAGGGACACGGGCTGACTTTGCAGTCGCAACCAGAAGTGAGTCTGCGAATCTTCTGGGCACACAGAGGTCATGGGGAGACGGAGAGTCTGCGGCCCCTCCCTCACAGGCCTGGGGGAGGTGAGCTGAGGGTGATCGTCCATCAGCCCCACTCCGCTCCCCATCCGTCCATCCATCTCCTGCTGCAGCAGCTGGAAACCTGGGGTCACGGTTTCCCTCCCTCTCACGGCCGTGTCCCACCCATGACCACACCGGTGGGAGGCACCCTGACCTCCCAAACTGCTGCCGCAGCCACAGCCAAGTCTCTCCCTGGCCCTCCTCACTGGCATCCCAGCCGCGCTCCATCCGTTGCCCATTTCTCAGAATGCAAATACGATCTTGTCCCATCGCGGCATGACTCCCTCCTCCTGCTCTTAGCGGGAGACTTGAACACTGCACAGGGCTGCCTGGGCCTCACCCACCCAACTACAGCTCCCCTCTGGCTCACTCCTCTTCTTGCTTTCCCAAGTTACCTGCCACTCATCCTCCAGAGCTCGGCTCCCCCCTGCCAGGAGCCCTCCCCTGAGCCCTGACTAGCTAAGACCCGCCCACAGAGACAGGCTCTCTCAAATTCCATGGTAGAGAGACCCCAAACATAAATTATTCCCAGGGTGCCAACTACTGGCACACAGCAGGTGTTCACGAAGCATTTGCCAGGTGGAGCATTTGCTCCACGGAAGCAAACCCCCGGGAGGACGAGGTGTCGCTGGGCAGATCACCGAGGGGGTGGGAGCTGCCTGGAAGGGAGAGAAGAGACAGCTGCACATCCCAGGCCTGCTGCAACCGTGAGCTCCCTCCAAGACCCTGAGGTCAGTGCTACTGAGTGCGCTGTCAAACAGTGCACCTGACCCACATCCTGTTCACCGCAGGATCCATTCTGTGTCTCCAACAGGAGCCCACTCCGGAGTGCAAAACACAACTAGGCACCATCGTGAAGACAGGTGGAGGAGACAGGGAGGACCTGAGCAGGGCACTCGGCAGCATGCAACAGCAGATGCCCAGGGAGCTCTGTGGTGCCAGAGAACATTCTAGAGATCAGAGAGGTGAGTCACCTGCAGAGCCTGGGGAAGGAGCCACTGCACGCCAGCCTTAGGAGCCGGGGCGTTCTCGATGACAGAGCCGTGACCTTACACCTGCCCTCCATGCCAGAGACAGGGCCAGCAGCACATTGAGAAGGGGAGCCCCGTGCAGGACTCAGTGGGTCAGCGTCACCTCGCCATGCCCAGCAGAGGGAACAAGCAAATGAATGATAAGCACAGTGTACTTCTCTCTGTAAAGCAGACCCCGAATTGGCACTGGCAATGAGCATCCCTTTAGGATCTAAGGGGAAAACACACCCTGCCACAATCCTCCAGGGGCCCCGGGACTGCAGGGCAGGAAGGTTGGGACCCAGAGAGTCCTTAAGAATGACCCTTTTGCCCAACAGCAGACCTCACCTCCTTCTCCAGGAAGCCTTCCAGGGATGCCGAACACTCAAGCTCTCCTAGTACCCTCTGCCTCCCAGGGCAGCTGCCATGCCCCTCCCCTCTCACCCACTGCCTGTGCACCCTTCTCCCACTTCCAAGCAGAATAAAGCTCAGCCTGATTTGTAACACCGGGTTCGTGCTATCCTTTAATCCCTCATCCCAGCACTCCTCTCTGGCCTGTCACCACCCCAGCTTGCTCTTGGGTGACAACATCCTGAGGGCCGAGACGGGCCCCGTTCACCCCTTTGATGGCAGCCGGCATGCACAGGCAGGCACCTGATGCCCACGGAGGACTGAAAGTGTCTCCACTGTGTGGGTTCAAATATTGACTAACACCAAGCCCACCAAGCAAACCCACACTTCCCAAGGGCCAAACTGGTGGGCAATGTGAGTTCACTGCCTCACCGGATCAACCAGACTTCATCTGGTGAGGCCATGGGGGGAGCCCGGAGGAGGAGGGGGTTGGAAGGCAGCACGGGCTTATGTACCACGCACATGACGCAGAGCAAAGCTGTCTGATCTGGCCGAGCCTCAGAGGTCAGGCAGAACTTCGAGACTCGGGGAACAGACAACAGCAGAGCTGGGCAGAAGGGCCAGGGCCAAGGCACTAAGACAAGCAACCAAGGAGGCATTGGAGGGCCCAGCGCTGAGAATGGTGGTAGCCGCTCACAAGGGAGAGAAGTGACTGCAATGAAGAGATGAGGCATGAGAAAGAAGCTGCCCCCACAGACCCTGGCCACCTGGCTCTGTGACCGGCAGACAGCACCGGAGGGTCCCCAGAGGAGCCGCGCTGTGCACGTGTGCATGTGTGAGCAGGCCAAGGTGATTATGCAAATCTCAGGCTGGGCTGCTTCTCCCATGGGAACCGGCCAGCAGGCAATGCTTAGGGCTCTGAGAGCACAGCCGGCAGGTGCCAATCTCAACAGCGATGCTTATCCTGTCCTGGAAAACACCCATGGTGTCAACCGTGAGGACCACAGGCACAGGCCAGGCCCAGATAAGGAGCCAGAGGGCTCCTCCCCACCAACACCTTCCCCAGGCCGTTTGGCAAGGCCTGTCCCCAGGCCAGCCCCGCGTTCCAGGAGATTCGGCTGGGGGTTTAGCTAGCACCTGTGCACCACTGTCCCTGGAGCCAGGAGCCGCCCAGCCACAGCGGCCACTCACCAGGCCTCGTGACACAGGGGATTTCACAGTGACCCAAGCTCACCACAGCCTCCAGGGTGGCTGATGATGCTTGTCCCAGCTGCTCCACTTCTGATCCAGCTCTCTGCTATGCCTGGGAAAGCAGTAGAAGACGGCCCAAGTGCTTGGGCCCCTGCACCCACATGGGAGACCCGGAAGAAGCTCCTGGCTCCTGGCTTTGGATCTACACAGCTCTGGCCATGGTGGCCATCTGGGGAGTGAACCAGTGGATGGAAGACCTCTCTCTCTTTCTCTGCCTCTGTAACTCTACCTGTCAAATAAATAAATAAATAAAAATATTTTTTAAAATAATAAAAAATAAAAGTAAAAACCCTGAGGCCACACTCTTTATACACGTGCCAGGAGGACGAGGACAGCCCAGAGCGCCAGGCAGCCCATGACGCCGCCGGAGCGTGGGGGAGCTGAGCAGCTGGGGACGCGCGCTCTCTGCAGCCTGCCCTTCTGCACCTTCACACGGCCCGGGGATCACAGGCCACATTTGTTTGTGAACGGTGCAAAGTATCTGGAAAGACGCAATCTTAATGAAGCCGCAACACTCAAGGCTCAGGGCTTTGGAGGGGGAGAGCAAATGACCAGCAGCCAGGTGCACTTAGCTAGCCACTACTGTCCACAACGTGTCCACCAAAACGCCAGCGTGTCCATGGAGCAGGACTTTCAGGGTGGTGAAGTCCTTATTTTTTTTTTTATTTCCTTGGACTACCAAGTGGTGTCTGAGAGATTTTAAGGAAGCCTGAGTCCCTTTGTATGTTAAGAGGAACCCTCACGGCGCTGCCCCAACCCGAGAGGGATCTAACGCAAGCAGAGTTCCTTCCCCCTGCAACTTCCCCGTTTACCTCTGGACCCTCAGAGCTGGTACACGGTGGCTCTGCAAACCAGCACAGTGAACGGCTGAAAACTAAAGCGCAACTGTAACTGTAGTGCCCCTCACCTGGGGAGACCCCCCCCCCAGGCCCCGACCTCAGCATTTCTGCCCAGGCAGCCCACGTGTGCCCAGACACCTGCCTCCGAGTCACACCCGTCCCTCCCGCCTACCACCGCCTTGCACGGAGGAGCAGAGGCACAGGGGAGCCTGTGCGCCAGGCGCCTGTCACTGAGCGCTCTCTGCGCCAGGCACCCGACGCTGCCCTGCACAGTGTTTCCCTGTCTGACAGAGGAGGAGACTTGAGCTCTCCAATCGGCACCTGCCTGAGGCCACACACTGCTAAACTAGGATTCAAATCCACACTCCACAAGTCCCAAGGCCATGCTCTCAGCCACTGCTGACCCGTGGCTGGGTGGCCCCTGGACCCACCAACAGATGCCACCCAGGCGGCACCAAGCTGGAGCCGGGAGGGGAGGGCACGCTGGACACAACCCTTGGAAAATGCTGCAAAGACCCAACGTGGCTGACTGTGTGAGGGGTGGAGTGACTGGCGAGGCCGCACCTGGCCGGAGAGGGCTGGTCGCCTGCTCTGGGATGGAGGGTGGGGAGCCAAGGGCCTGCACCATGGTTTTGTACCAATGTCTCAATCAGGAAGACCCTCCCTGGTTCATGGGCAGGCACTGAGGGCTCAGCATGCAGCCGCACTCAGAGCAGTCTGGGCACCAAGCACAAAGCCGGGCAGCTCCCAGGCCAGGATCCAGACACACAGCATCCACCTGCCGTGTGGGCCATGCCTGAGGTCTCCCGGACACCTGCATCCATGGTTGGCTTAGCAAGCACCACCAAGGAGCAGAGGACCTGGTCACCAGGCCAGGCAGGGCAGGGAGAAGATGAGAGGGAGCCCGGGGCATGCATGGGTTCAGAGCACATAGTAGGCACAGGCAGGGGAGAGCCCGAAGGCAGGTGCTAGGAACCGCTGCGTCACACAGGCCTGGCCTGGCCAGGGCCTGCTCAGGGCTGAGCATGGGGCAGAGTAAGAGAAGAGCCGGGCAGTGAGACCACAGAGGCAGGGGAGCCGCCAGGGGCCACGGCCGCAGCAGAGGCCACGCACAAAGCCTGGGGGACACCTCGGGGGCAGACATTCAGCTCAGCCATTAAGACGCCAGCCGGCATGGCCACAACCCACATGGAGTACCTGGGTTTGTATCCTGGCTCCAGCCCCTGACTCCAGACCATGGGAGGCAGTGATTGGGTCCTGACACCTGCATGGAAGAGCTGGATTGAATTCCCGGCAGCTGGCCACAGCTGTGGTGGGCACATTTAGAGAGCGAACCACTGGACGGGAGCTCACTCTCTGTCTCTTTCTCCCTCTCTCCCTCTGCAAGATCTTGGAAGCACAACGGGTAGCACCAGCCGCTACCACAGCCTTCTTGTCTCCTGCCCATGCCTTTGGCCTACCTGGCCCCCAAAAGGGAGCTACCTCTGGATGGGGCAGCAGAAGGGGTGAGGGCACAAGACCAGAGCTGGAGTCTGGGCCCGACCCCTCCCGTGGCCTCCCACATCGGCTAACCCGGGTTGTGCCTTCCTCAACGCCAGAGCCCCCAAGCTGAGTGCCAAGGCCATCAGGGCTCACGGCAGGTGCTCGGCCTGATTGCAGAGAGTGAATGAAGGTGGCCGGGGGCAGCAGGAGGTCCGACCTGCAGCTCAGGAGAGAGCTGCGGAGCACGGAGGCAGCGGGGAGCGGCAGCGGCCCGAGCCATCAGAGCATCGGCCTCCTGCGGCACCACCCCAGGAGCTCCTCCAGATCACTCGTCAGTCTGCTCACCACCCAACCCAAAAGACCGTGACTGTCCCCAGCTTTCAACTGAGACACAGAGTCCCTGAAGTCACACAGCCAGGACATGGAGGATCCAGGACCGGACTCGGGCAGACCGGCCCCTTCAAACTCGCTGTGATGGAGACATCACAGCCAAGAGCAGATGGGAGAGCGTGCACAGGGAGAAAAGGACCAAGGACAGAGCCCAGGGCGACAGCCTGGAGCAAGGAGCAGTGGGAGGAAGCCCCAGGGAGGAGGGGCGAGGAGCAGAGCCGGCCTCACGAGGCAGCACGCAGTGTGTGCTTGCATTGGTCAGGGAGGGAAGGCGTCAGTGATGGGACTGACGCCGACGCCAGGAAGCAGTCGCTGGAGGGAGGGTTGGGCAGCAGCGCCCCCCTGCAGAGAGGCAGGAGGGCCAGTAATTAGAACCGATGAGCGGCCATCAGCTCTGGCCTGGCCCAGGCCACCAGGGCCAGTGTTCAGCCTGGGGCCAGCCGGCTGGCCAAGAAGCCTCAATCCACTCCGCAGGGCTGCAGCAGTGTCCCCTTCTCTCACCCACTGGGACCCTTCCTCGATGCCAAGTTCCTCCAAGCGCTGAAAGGAGTTGCTGCCCAAACAGTTCACAGCTATGCTAACGGCCGGGCTGAGAGACGCTGCCTGTGTAGGAGCAGGCGCCGCTCCATGACCAAGCTACACAGAGAAGTGGCAGCTCCATGTCGCCTTTGAGTTTGTTGTAGCTAAGAGGAGCTCACAGTTGCGTCCTTGACTGCATCCAAGTCACTCCTTTTCCCCATATATGGCTGGGCCCACTCTTTGCCAGGACAAGCCACGTTTTCCTTATTAAGCAATATACAAAGCTAGAAAAACAGACCGCTCCCTGCCCCACAGCCCAATCCCAACAGTCACAGCTGGAGCAAGGGCCCGAGCAGGCTGCGGCGCATCAGAGGGCCCCAGCGGTCATGGGACACAGCCCAGAATCCCGGGCTAGGGGTTGGGAGCCTGCCCCAGCCGACCCAGTGCAGCTGTGGCCATGAGCAACAGTAGAGCCGCTGGGTACCAGGCTCTGAGAGCAATGGTGTGCAATCCTCCTGGCAACCCTAGCTGTGGGCCCTATTAGCCCCATGTTACAGGTGAGAGGCACAGAGAGGCCAAGTCATCTGCTCAGGGTCATCCAGCTGGGATGGCAGGGCGCAGAGCCAGCAGCGTGGCCATCTGACCACAGAGTCCACCTCTCACCTCTCTATGGGCTCCCTCTCTCCTCTGGCCCTCGGCTTCCCCACCTGTTTGTTCTGTCACCAGGTGTCTGGCACTTCCACTGAGCCCTTTGGCTCAGGTCCGTAGTGGGTGAAAGGTAAGAGGTGTGTGGAAACACAGGCCCTCTCCACCCCAGAGTAGGCCGCACGGAGCTGGGTGACACTTATCTGCAACTCCGAACAGCTCCTGGGCCTCTGGGATTTGACACCAGGGACACACGAGGCTGAGGGAAAGCTCCATCCTCCCGGGTGTGTGGATCCAGGGTGGCCCTGAAACAGACAGGGCTCATGCACCATGCTTGTGCACCGAACAGGATGTGGCGCCCCACATTCGAGCAAGGGTCGAACCCCCAAGTCTCTTGTTAACAGCTAAAGTATGAATGCTAACGGTTGGTGGATTAGGGTGCTCCTGACTGAACCGCAACGGTTTCTTAAAGAGAGACCACCGAGGCTGGAGGAGGAACCTGCTCCCTGTGCCTCTGCCTCCTGGCTCACCCCGCGATCGCTCCCCAGCACACGTCCACCAAGGCCTGCCTTCACCAGACACATGCTAATGGGGTCACCCAACCTTGGCCTGGGTACCTCCAAACTGTAACCAAAAGAAGCCTTTCTCCAAGAAGCTCCTCTCCTTTAGTTAAAGCTACAAAGCTAATACAGCCCACTTGGCATCTGGAAAACGCAAGACGGAGCTGACTTCTCCGGGGAGCCACAGCCCTGCAGAAACATGCCAGGGGAGGTGGCCAGGTCAACCGTGGGCTCCGGGGTATGAGTCCCTGGGGGGACCTGGACCCTGCACACTCACCCTGCCCCCAGGTGTTCAGGATGGTGGCTGTGAGACCTCTGCCCCAGGTGACCCACGCTGGCCTCTCCCTTGTCTCTCCCACCTCTCCTCTTTGCTCCTGCCCCTCCTCCATGCGCTCACCCACAAACTCAGACATGCAGCCCGTGGGAGGCCACAAATGCCACCTGCCCGTGACTGACTGTCCTTTCTAAGCGGCGCGTCTGAGTGCTTCTCGAATTAACCTGACCATAGCAAACATGGGGACACGCCTGCACTCCACGCTGCGTGGCCTACAGTTTCCCCAGGGAGCTGCAACTGCTCACTCCCTTGGAGGATGACCAGTGCCCCCCCCCCCACCGCCCGCCCCGTCTTCTTGGGAATCCTCCGCGCTGTCTTCCGATGTCTGTCCTACACGGTGGAGATGAGCAGGCGTCAGCTCGACAAACACAGGAATCGATGCACAAGCTTCAAGTCTCAAGCAGCTGATTTATGTCACATGTGCCCAGTACAAAAGGGGAGTGACTCTGGAGAAATGACAGTCACCCTGGATCGCAGAAGGGTTTGAAGCCATGATGACAGTTGGGCTCCTATCATAATCTAACCAGGCATCAAGCAGGTGCCACCATGGTCTCACAGGGCAGCCAGTGCCCCCAAATGAAAGAAGTCAGCCTCCCCAGGGTGCACTGCCACCCCAGTTACTCCACACACCCCGAAATCCTTGTGTTTTCAACTAGAACACAATGTTTACCTTTTTAATTTGTAACGTGTTTTTCTATAAAATACCAAACCGATACAAAGGTGTAGAGAGTAAACCGTGAAAATGGGGACCCCAGCGCTAACATGGTATGCGGGCAGGTGCCATTTCCCTGCTCCCAAGAGACCCCCATGGCCCATAGCACACGAAGGCTCATCTGGAGTCACAAAGTACGTGACAGCTGGCCCGACTCGGCTCCGCCTACAGCCACTGAGCCCCGAGCTCACCAGGTACAGGGTGGCTACCCTTCCCCCAACACCCACAGCCTCTCTCCCTGGCTTGCACAGACACTGCTCCTACACCAAGCTCTCTTTCCTAGGGTGCCTGCTCACCTTCCCCCATTTTTCACGTTGGCTTGTCAAAAATAGCAACCCAGCTCAGGGCAGGCATTCGGGTGCAGTGGGTTAAGTGACTGCCTGGAACGTGCCTGGGTGCCTGTCCTGCCCCCGCTTCTGATCCAGCTTCCTGCTAGATCAGATGGCCCAAGTGCCACCCACATGAGAGACCTGCATGGAGTTCCTGGTTCCTGGCTTTGGCTGGGCCCAGCTATAGCTGTGGTGGGCATCTGGAGAATGAGCCAATGGATGGAAGATCTCTCTCTCCCTCTTCTTTACTCTCTCTGTCACCCTGATTTTCAAATTAATTAACTAATTTTTAAAAATAGCAACACCGCTCACTGCTCACAGCCAGGAAGAGTTCTCCAATGGGAGGGAGCTCTTCCATTCCTCTGGGACCCAGGACCCTCCTTGTGCAGACCCAGCCCCCTTCGCACACTGTCCCCTCTATGCATGCCCATGTTTGCATCTTCTTGAAACTGCTCAAAACTGTCCCCACCAGAAGTCTCCACCCCAGCTCTCCAGGACCACAACCCTTCCTCACATAGCAAACTCAGCCCACAGACTGTCCCCTCCATGAGCCTCACCGATGCTCCCAGCTGGAGGTGGTGACTGGTGGTCCCCACTTCCCACCTGTCACATGTCAAGGGGAGCCACTTCTCCCAAGTCTGACTGCTCAGGCTGACCGTGAACTCGCCGGGGCAGAGACCACAGCCTACAGACCCGACTCCTCCAGACGCCGGCAGAGACGAGCACACGGCAGCCACACATCTAAAGGACACCGTAGGTGCAGCAGGAAGTGATCCCAAGTGCAAGACACACACAGGAGAGGACCGTCAGAAAGATGCAAGATGCCAAGCACCACGATTCTAATGAGAGAGAAAACAGCTTGGACTTCCAGAAGATCTTCCCCTGAGCCACAAGCACCCTAGGCAAGGAGCGACAACCAACGTCCTGGAGGCAAGTAGTAATGAAGACAAGCTGGGGAGCCAGACAAGTGCAGACTCTGAGGCGTGCAAGCCAGGGAGGAAAGGGGCAAGGAGGGAACACAGGGCACTCACCAGGCTTCCCGACCCCCGGGCTCCTCACACAGCCCAGGAGTTCTCCCTGCTGGCCACGACCCTCCCTGCCCCATCCCTGCAGAACACACGCTCCCAGCCCCCGGGGCTCACACAGAAGCCTCCTCTCCGTGAAGCCAGAAGCTGACAACCAAGACACACGGTCTCGCCACCAGGAAAGTCCCACAACGTGTCCCACGCGAGACTCAGATGAGCTTCACTGGCTGCTCAGCAAGGAAAGATCACAGTAATTCCCACCCACAGTCTCTGCGGGGGCCGACACTGCAGACACAAAGTCTTTCCGAATGAACACACGTCCACAAATAGTAAGGGGGCACAGGCCCAACGCAAAGCAAGGAGACGCAGCCTCCTCGTGAAACAGTGGCAATCGGTGGTGGTCAGAAGGATCCACTGGGCCCTAATGCCTTTGAGGGATCACGTGACTGCCCACCACCTGCCGGGCACAGGTGCTGAGAAAAATCGGCCACAGTGCAGGGGAAGGGATCGGTCTAGGTAAAGGAGCCAGAGGTTCAGAGAAGGAGGATGGGTGAGAGGCAGGTGTGAGCAGATGCGGGCCGGAGCGAAAGCAATGGCCGTGGCTCAAGTGCAGACAAGCACACACCTTCGGGAGAGAGCACAGAGACAGGGTCCGGGGGGCCAGATGAGGGGTGCCAAGGGGGGAACACATGTGCCCCAAGCACATCTGGGCCCGAGGTGACCTCCTCACCTCGGCTTCGCACGACAAACCTTGAGGCAGCCGTGGTCTCTCACCTGGCCCCCAGCAAGCCAGGAACCAGGCTGGTGCCCAGCCTAAGGACCCAGACACGGACCGCTACAGTGCCCCTCGCAGGCAGGGTCCTCTCCAGCCAGGCACTCCTGGGGCATGGACAAAAGGCAGCCGCAGTCTTAGCCCCATCTCAGGACCCCACGGAAGGGCTCTACAGATGCCACAGGGCTTCACGTGGCAGCCTGGGTAGCTCTGAGCCACGGATGCAGGCACTGCACCCCCTGCTCTGCCCAAAGCTGGAGCCAAGCCCAGCCCCCCCCCCCACCGGCAAGGCGCAGGGGTTGCAGGTGGGGACGGTTACACTGGCAGCCACCCTGTGAGGTATTACAGCACCAGCTAGACCTTATTCCAGATTGAACTCCAAAGTTCTGGTCTCTCAGGAAGACCCTGGTTACATCAGGCAACCCCAAGGCCAAGGCTCAGAACATAATCCCCGAGAGAAACGAGTCCGTCACATGGGCTTGCAGGAGGCAGTCACCGAGGCCCGGGATCAGCTGGTGTCCATCAGGTGAGCCTAACGCCACAGAGCAAACTGACCCGCCTGGGCCCGATCCCACCTCGCCCCTGCTGGCTCCTCCCACCTCCACCTCCAGCCTAACCTCCCACCAGAGGTGTGTGAAAGTGCCCACCCCCCACACACGTGTACATGGAAGCACACACACCCCACAGGTAACACAGGTGAGCTGTGGCTGCCTCCTGCTCAGGACCCTTTGCCCAGAAGGGGCTGGAACATGACAACCCAAGAGCAACAGCTTAGGGAAAGGACAGACACTGGTGGGCATGACAACCCAGGCCAGGCCTCCCCACGGAGCTCTGTCTGAACACCTGCTCCCCACCTCCCACTGAGTGACGCCAGCACACAGCACCCAGAGGGAGCTGCTTCTCCTTCCCAGCAGCCCTGTGCCTCCTGCCAGGCCCAGCTTCCGGACGGCCCTCCAGCACCATTCCGCCACCGAATCGGGCCAGTCCTCCCCCGGTCCTCCCTGTCCCAATGCCGAGACAGCCACAGGGCTTCATAGCCCGTCCTGCCTTCCAGACCCTCTCCACACCACAGCCAGGACAACTGCCTGCACATGCGTACTGGATAGCCGTGCCCACCCAGGTAAAGTGCTGTGTGCAGTGCAGAGGTGCCCGCCCACCTGCACTGCCCTGGCTCTCACTGCTCCCCCCTGCTGCCGCTCCGGGCATTGCCCCTCAGCCCCGGGTGTTTGCATATACTCTCCCCCACCTTGGCACCTCCCAGCCCCTCCACCCGGCTCACCGTCTCTAGCCTTCGGATCTAAGTCCACACAGGAAACCTCTCCTGGCTCCACCACTCCATGCGCAGCCCGCTGTCCGCTCCGTGTCTCTCTAGCACCTCCCTGTGCTGCCCAGGGTCACAGCCAAGCTCCCCATCATCACAGCACACGCCACGCTCTAGGCCCCCAGCTCCACGTGGGCAGGCATCCAGGCCTGGCCAGGAGAAGGAAGCTCTGTGGGGGCTGCGCAGCTGAAGGGGTGGCTGGGAGAGCAGGGAGAGGAGGTGGATGGGTGTGTGAGGACCGAGGTGCATCTCCTGCCTGTGGGGGCTGCCCGTCAAGGGCCTGGGGCCTGGGCTGCGGGGCTGAGGACTGGGGGAAGACTTCCCATCAGGGCATGCACCAGGGGCCGGAGCTGCAATAGCAGGTGCACCACCAGGGACAGGAAGCGCCTCTCTGCAGGCCCACGCTGAGTGAAGAGCCCACAGTTCCAGTGCCCCTCACTTGCCCATATCCCAGTCCATTCCCAGCCTGCACAAGAGGGGCAGGGAGAGGCCGACAGCACCACAGCAGCTGGCAGGCAGAGCACACAGCCCAGCAACAGCCCAGGCACCGGGGTCAGTCCCTCCGACCACAGAACCACCGGGTGCACAGCCTCCCAGGGGCACTGACAGCGTTAGCTCTATAATGAGCTGCTAAACGGAACATTTTTTCTAAGTGTTGTATTTCACAATTTTTAAAAGGTTGAGAGAGAGACAGTCAGACAGAGACAGAGAGTCAACTCTCTTCAAGGAATGTAAACCCTGTGAAGGCCAAAACCCCAGGCCCCAGCCAGAATCTCCCACCAGGCAGACACTAGCCGGCCTACGGCAGGCCTGCCTGAGCCAGCTGCGGGCCATCACCGAAGTGGAAGAGGGCTGGGCTCACCCCCAAGCCAGGGACGGGGGAGACATTCGAGAGGGCTCACAGCCCCTGAGCTCCACTCACACCTCATCTCTGCCAACAGCCCCGCAGCCTGCCCACCCTGCCCAGTGCAGGGTCCCCGAGCCCCAGGCAGTAAAGCTGGGGCGGAGCTGGCGTCCGAGGCCTCCCCCTCCAAAAAAGAGAGCAAAAAACCTGCTCCAAAGCAAAGCTCACAGACGGCCATGGACACTCACCAGGGGGCCCAGCCTTACTACCCGAAAAACGCCAAAGAGCAGGATACCATCTTCACCCACCTAACCGGCAACAACAGAGGGACGAAGACAGGGCAGGCAGGAGGAAAGCCCTCTGCCCCACCAAGGAACAGCTATAAAGGGGCGCGCCTTAGCAGGGCGGGGGCACAGACTCCACCTGCCAGGACCTGAGGCGCACGCATCCCGCGGCAGTTCCACTTCAACACAACTCTGAAGCAGACCAAAGGACCAGTGTGCAAAGCTGTGAGTGCACTGATGCTCAGAGCAGCAACCCCCTGGGGTAATAAAAAGTCAGAAGCGTCCTAAAAGTCCATTAGTGAGAGGCTGGGTGTACAACATACGGGCCAGTGCAGCACCACTGCCACTCGTTATAAAAGACAAGAAGCAGGTGCGGCAGCCAAGACATCACTTGGGATGCCCGCATCTCATATCAGAGCGCCTGGGTTTGAGTCCTGGCTCCAATTCCAACCCCAGCTTCCTATTAATACACACCCTGGGAGGCAACAGATGATGGCCCACGTACTGGGGTCCCTGCCACCCACAGAGGAGGCCTGGATGGAGTTCCTGGCTGCTGACTTTGGCCTGGCCCAGCACTAGCTCTTGAGGGCATTTGGGGAGTGAGCCAGTAGACAGGGGGTCTCTTGTCTTCTCTGCCTTTCAAATACATAAATTGAAAAAGAGGAAATCCAGCATGTGACTTGGGACCCTTAGGAACTAGCTCCTTATGCTGGAAGGACATGTAAGATTCAGTGTTGGTGAGAATGATGGCTTCTGTACGTTCGCAGGGCATGTGTGTTTCTCTGAGGGTATTTATCTCAGCATGCACAGGCGTGTAACTCACCAAGACAAGACGCTCTGGAAGGAGAAATGGGTAGCTACGCGGTGGAGGTGGGGGGTGGGGAGCCGGGTGCTATCAAGGAGCTTCACGTACTCCAGATTGCTTTACATTTTTTAATTTATTTTCATTTTTATTGGAAAGAACAAGAAATACAGAGAGATCTTCCATCCAATGATTCACTTCCTAAATGCCCACAACAGCCAGGGCTGGGCCACGCTGACGCCAGGAACCTAGAACACCCCTGTGGGTAGCAGGGACGGAAGTATCTGAACCATCCCCCGCTGCCTCGCAAGCTGCCCACGGGCAGGACACTGGATTGGAAGTGGAGCTGAGACAAACAAGGCAGCCTGGTGTTGGATGTGGGAGTCCCAAGGGACAACTTGAGCAGTGCACTCAGCACCCGCCTGTTTTAATTTTATAATGATCATGTGCTCATACCGTCAAAGAAGTGATGAAGAAACAGCGTTCAAACACAGCTCTGAGTAAGGGGGAAGGCCCACGTCCATGAGAACAGGAAGAACCGAGAGGCAGCAACACCAACAGCAGCACGGAGGCTGGGAAGCAGGTGGGTGAGCGGCGCTGACTCAAGTCCAGAGTCAGCAGTGCACAGGGTCCCAAAGCCCCCTGATGTTCACCACGGCACGATGCACAGCCGTGGGAACCGGAGTCCCCGAGGCCGTGACGGGCGCTGAAGCAGGAGGGCCGTGGGAGCCCCAGCTTCGAGAGGCACAGGTGCCCTTTCCAACTCCCTGTGGCCAGGGACGCCCCCTCCCCCGTCTCAGAAGGCAGGAGACTGCTTTCTGCTGAAGGGCTGGGCAGAGGGACCCTCTCTGGGGGACAGCAAGCCCAGCGCAGAGCGGGAACTCCAGACTGAGAAGAGAAGTTGAGTCAAAGTGAACGTTCTGGTCTCCTTCCTCCATCTGATGCTCAGGACCTGGCATCCTCAGAACTGCAGAACAGGGCCTGCATCGTGGCACAGTGGGCTGCCATCGCCCCAACCGGAGCACCAGCTGGCATCCCGGCTACCTGGCTTCCATTCAGCTCCCTGCTAGTGCACCTGGGAAGGCAGCAGAGGGTGGCCCAAGTACTTTTTTAAAAAAGATTGATTTAGCAGGATGGACTGAGAAAAAAAAAAAAAAGATTGATTTATTTGAAAGGCAGAGTTACACAGAGGGTCTGAGACACACACACACACACACACAGAGGGTGGGGGGGGGTGTCTTCCATCCACCGATTCACTCCCCAGATTGGCTGAGCCATACCAAACCAGGAGCCAGGAGCTTAGTGGGTCTCCCATGCTGGTGTAGGGGCCCAAGGACTTGGACCATTTTCTACTCTTTCTCAGGCCATAGCAGAGAGCTGGATCAGAAGTGGAGCAGCCAGGACTCGAACTGGCTCCCATATGGGATGCCGGCACTGCAGGTGGCGGCTTTATCAGCTATGCCACAGCACCGGCCCTGGCCCAAGTACTTTGACTTCTGGCACCCACATGGCAGATGCAGGCAGAGTTCCTGGCTCCTGGCTTCAGCCTGGCCCAGACCTGGCTATTGCAGGCATTTGAGGAGTGAACCAAGAGATGCAAGATCTCTCTCTCTCTCTCTCTCTCTCTCTCTCTCTCTCACTGTCACTCTCTCCTCCTGTAGCTCCCCTCACCGCTGTTGTTCTGCCTTTCAAATAAACAAATGACTCTTTAAAAAAGAAAAGGACAAGAACGCCACAGGATGGAGGTGGCTTCACACACACCTCCAGCCAGTGTCTCCGCGAATGAGAATGGGCAGGGAAGGAAAACTAGGCAGAGGACACACGAAACAGAGGGGAAAAGCTATCTGGAGAGAGAGAGAAGGTAAGCAGAGGAAAGCTTTAACACAAATAGCTGTTAACGCAGTGAGAATTGAGGTGACTCCCACAGAGCAAGTGCAACATGCAAAGATCCAGAAAGGCCACTTGGGAACTGAGGCACCTGGAAGCGTTTCTATGGTTTTATTTATTTTTACTTGAAAGGCAAAGGTACACAGAGATGGACAGACCTCCCATCTACGGGTTCCATCTCCAAACACCTGTGCTGACAGCTGGGGCTGCCACGAGGCCAGTCCTAATCCAGGAGGTGAGAACCCAATCCAGGCCTCCTACCTGCGGGGCAGGGACTCGAGGTGAGGCCTTACCTGCTGCCTCCCACGGTGCACAGTGGCAGGGATCTAGAGTCCACAGAGCCGGGACTCAAGCCCTGATATGGGATGCAGGCACCCCCGGGGCAACTCAATCGCTATGCCAAACACCTCCCGGCCACGACAATTCTGAATGCTCAGCAGGACCAGCACTTATTCCTCATGTGTCTGATAGTCTGGTGGTCACGGCTGGGGTTGGCTCTTCTCTGCTGGTCTCTCATCCCTCTGAGGAGCACGTATTCCTCATTCCAGGGGTGGCATGGAAGAACAAGAAGCCCGGACACACAGCAGCTTCCAGTCCTCTGCCTGTTGGATCATGCTCACCAGCATCCCACCGGCCCAAGGCAAAATGTAGGAGGGGAGACGGAATTCAGTGCTACTGCTAACTTTTCATGATCCCTCTGCAGCCGCTGCAGGAGCTGTGTGCAGAAACTGACTAGGAGGCATTGCACAGTCATACAGATACAAGGAACAGGCTGTGTTTGTAATCTATAATGTGAGAAAAGAGCCAGCAAACAGAGAGGAAGGGTGGAAGGTAAGATACTCTACATTTCATAAAACGAAACAGCAGGAATCCCATCTGATTGCCCACTGATGGTATAGCAAATAGAACTGAAGAGAATCACACCAAGATCATGCCACATACAAACTCCAGAACCCCAGGAACAAAGGGGAGTTACCAGGAGCCACTGAAGAGACAATAACAAGATCAAGAATCAAGATGCAATCAGAATTTTCTATAGCTGAGTCAGAAGCTAGAAGGCAAAGGACCAAGCTTTTAAAATTCTTAAGGAAAATTCTTTGCAAATTTGAATTCTATACCCAGCCAAACTATCAATTTCAACATGATAGGAAAATAAACATGAGTTTACAACACGTATAAAGATTTAGGCCGGCGCCGTGGCTTACAGGCTAATCCTCCGCCTTGTGGCGCCGGCATACTGGGTTCTAGTCCTGGTCGGGGCGCCGGATTCTATCCCGGTTGCCCCTCTTCCAGGCCAGCTCTCTGCTATTGCCTGGGAAGGCAGTGGAGGATGGCCCAAGTCCTTGGGCCCTGCACCCACATGGGAGACCAGGAGAAGCACCTGGCTCCTGGCTTCGGATCAGCGAGATGTGCCGGCCACAGCGGCCATTGGAGGGTGAACCAACGGCAAAAAGGAAGACATTTCTCTCTCTGTCTCTCTCTCACTATCCACTCTGCCTGTCCAAAAAAAAAAGATTTAAAAACATTACCTTTAATGCAATGACAAATGAGGACATAAGCCAGAGGAGGAAGGTGAAGGATTCAGCAAACAGGAAATCCTCTCAGGAAGAGAAATGAAGCTATTCCCAGGAAATGGTGAAGGAAAGCAAAAAAAAGAAAAAAAAAAAAAAAACAGATGTGCAGTGTGCACAGAGGGTGGCCAGTCCAGCAGGCCAAGTCAGAATGCCCCAGGACAGACTTTCTCAGCAGCAATGACTGAATATATTGCGCACTTTGTCTGAGAACACTTGAAGTGGTTCATGGAAGTGTGTGTTATGAGAAGACTATGCACTGCTTTCTCTTTTCTGCACCAAAATAAACTTAGCATTTTTCTAATTTTTATTTATCTGAAAAAGACAGAGTGAGACCTTCCATTCACTGGTTCACTCCTTAAATGTTTACAACAGCTGGGGCTGGGCCAGGCAGAAGCCAGGCACTCAGAACCCAAGCTGGGTCTCCCACATGGGTGGCAGGGGCCCAAGTACTTGGGTCATCACTGTTGTGTCCTAGGGTGCACATTAGCAGGAAGCTGGAATTAGAACCAGAGCTGGGACTTGAACCCAGGCACCCTAATATGGAATGCAGGTGTCCAAAGCAGCATCTTAACTATTGTACAAAACGCCCACACACAAACTTATCTTTTAATACCATTTTCCCAGTACTTTTGGAACTGCTGTCATACAACTGGGGATAATGTATAGGGATAAGTACACGGAAATATTCACAAACAACAATTATTAATTGTAGGGAAAACAACAAGTTGTGTACCCAAAAGAAAGTGTGCATGGTTTAATATGACACAGCCCAAATAATGTCAACGCTGAATCCTGATCTCTCAACCACATTCTGTAACTCGTGTATGGAGCAAGGAGGAGACGTGTGAAAGAAGTGGACACTCACCTTCCACGGTGAGCACTCAACAGAGAGCGCTGGAAATATGATAAAATTCATATAAAACTAAGGTTGAAAAGTAGCAATATAAATATGTTTTGTAAAGTTATGGAAATACTCAAAGAATCAGCTAAAGGGGTTGAAACTGGTTGTCTACAGGAGGTGGAAAAGAATGATAGATGAGTACATGGCTGGAAGAGGGATTTTTGGTTCACCATACATGTTGAATAAAGATTTAACTTCTTATATTAATGAAAATGTTGGTAGAAAATGAAAACTAAATTTACAAAGCAAGAACAAGGCTTGCCCTTCAGGCACAGTAGGCTAAGCTGCCGCTTGGGATGCCAACATCCCTGATGGGAGTGCTGGCCGGGGTCCCAGCTGCCTGCGAACGCACCTGGAAAGCAGTGGACGACAGCTGAAGTTCTCGGAGTCCCGCAAGCCACTTGGAAGACCCAGATGGAATTCCTGGCTCCTGGCTTCAGCCTGGTCCAGCCTTAGCTGTACAGGCATGGGTGGGGTGGTGGGGGTAGTGATTCAGTAGATGGAAGATCTCTCTCTCTTTCTTGATCTCTCCCTGTCTTTTACTGGTGCTCTCCCTTTCAAATAAATAACTAACTCTTCTTTGAGAAACAAAAATAAATGCCCCTCCTCTTGGAAAAAAGCGAAAAGGAAAAGGGAAGGCAGAGAAAGAACCCGGATGGGAGCCCTGTCAGGAGGTAGGAAAGCAGCAGGCGAGGACAGCACCTGTGCAGGGACAAGGACAGGGCAAAGGAGCAGGGGCAGGCGGGGACCCAGGAGGTAATCCTGAAAGGTGGCACCGCCAAGGCTTCAGAAAGCAGGTGATCAATCCTTGCCAGCGCGGAGTTAGCTTGCCCCACGTGTTCTCTGTTCATCTCAGCAAGTGCTTCCGAAGTACTTGACTATTTGCAGTGCTGTTTGGAAAAGTGAAAAACGACAAGAAGGCTTGTTCAGTCACTCAGGGAGCATGAGCACAGTGGAACACAAAGCAGGCACCAGACCGGAGTTCTGATCCCACGGAAGATGCCACGGCACGTTCCAGGGTGAATGCAGGCCACGAGGCGTCATGAGTGCTTTGGGGTACCACATGAGTACATACACACAAAACCAGGGCTAGGAAAAACGGAGACTTAATTTAGCCAAACACTGCCAGCGGCTGTGCCGAGGAGGTACTTTGAAGTGACTTCCCCTTCACACATGAGGAAGGTATTCACTGGAAGGTGACTGTTTCCATGACATACATTTCCCATGGACATTCTGGAGACCTCCTGTATGCATGGCTTTCAGACATTTTTGTACCAAAATAAACTTAACTTTTAATTCCATGTTCGACAAACATTTTGAAGCACCCTTGTTGTTACACTCACTTGTTCTTCAAATATTTATTGAGCACTTATATAGATGAATATGCTTGATACTGTTTCAACTTTTTACAGTGGGTATCAATGGAAAAAAATAAGATTTTTAAGAAAAGAAAAATCAATACGATCAAAACATGTCTTCACTCCTTAAAAAAAAAAAAAGATTCATTTATTTGAGGGGCAGAGTCACAGACAAAGGGAGAGAGATCGTCCATCTGCTGGTTCACTCCCCAGATGGTAGCAACAGCCGGATCTGGGCCAATCCAAAGCCAGGAGCTTCTTCCAGGTCTCCCAGGGAGTGCAAGGACCTAAGCATTTCAGCCATCTTCCGCTGCCTTCCCAGGCCATAGAAGGGAGCTGGATTGGAAAATGAGCAGCCAGGACTTGAACCGGTGCCCATATGGGATGCCAGTGCTATAGGCAAAGGCTTAGCCAACCACCCACAATGCCAGCCCCATCTTCATTCTTAAAAATATCACCCAGGGAATAGAGGAGAATGTGTGGCCCCATGAGCCCAGGCTAGGAAGGGGTGGGGGCGAAAGAGGGAGGTTGGGTAATGAGAAGCCCAGGAGGGGTGGACGTAGTGTTGTGCAGCACAGTGGGAACCCATCACCTACAGCCGTTTGTGATATGTCCAAAGCACCTGGACGAGTCCAAAGTGCCCCACTCAGAGAAACAGGAGACAGAAATACAAGCACTCTGAGTCCATCACGACACACGCACACACTCGGCGGACGACCCCACTGTGCTCACTAACACAGCCAAATAGGATGTTCGATGAAAAATCAGAAATACAAACAAAAAATGAGAAAGGCACTGCAGCCGGAATTCGTGCCAAGGAAAGCCTGCCTCCCACTCAGCCCGTATTTGTTATATAATAAACAGAGCAGCGATGTGGCTATGAGGGTCTTCCCTGCCCGTGCTGAGAAAAACAGGGAGCTGGAAGCAGCCGGCAGCCCCCTCCACAAAACAGGGCCCCTGCCAGCAAGAGGAGGATCGGCCCCCAGAGATGGCCGGGCTCAGGAGGAGGAGTCCATGACGGCCAGAGGCTCCCTATCAAGCATGCTGTGCAGAGAGCACGAGGCCACCTATTTTACATGCAGAGGAGGTGGCTTTGTTCGCTTTTTCTTCCTCCCTACCTGACTATCTACAATAGATACAGACTGCTTTTTTAACTCAGAAAAAGGCTTTTGCTTGCAAACAAATGCAAAGTGTAGAGCAAAGGCTGGGTTGGACTGGTCTGCACCTCGGAGCAGTGGGCTCTCAGTGACCGCTGCGGATGCCAGAACCCATGGGTGCTCCTCTCACAACCAACCGGCTGCCGCCCCCATCCCGTATGAGAGTCCCTGACCTCGTCCTGCTTCCGCTTCCGTTCCGATCTCACTTCCTGCTAAAGCTCCAGGGAGGCAGCAGGTGACGGCTCCAGCAGCTGGGTCCCAGCACCCATTGGGGAGCTCCACATGAGTTCCTGGCTCCTGGCTGTGGGCTGGCCCAGCCCCAGCTGTTGCAGACATTTGGGGAGCGAATCAGCAGATGAAAGCTCACTCTCTCTCTCTCTCTGTCTGCCTTGCAAATAAATAAATAGTTTAAGAAAAAAAAAAAAACAGAGTAATGTTCACTTAAAACCTACTCACCTTCTCCTGTATGCTTTAAATAATCTCTGGCTTACTGGTAATACCTCACCATGTAAACGCTATGTAAATAGTTGTTACACTGTATTGTTTAGGGAATAATGACAAAGGGGAAAGGCTCTGTATAGACACAATTGTTTCCCAGTGTATAGCTGGTTGAACCCATGGATCCAAGGGACGCAAAGGGCCGACAACAGTGATGGAAACAATCAGTCGCTAATCTGGGTCGCAGCCAGCACTTCCCACAGCACCGAGGGATTAAGTGATCGACAGCCCAGCTTGGGCTGTGGTGCACCCGGACGTGATCCTGAAATACAGGCCTCCCGTCTCAGACGTGCCTGTGTCCCCGAGGCTTAGAGAGCAGAGCACATGTGGCAGCAGGGGACACACACTATCAGGGTCTCTGGCCAGCCTGGTTGTGGCCAGCAGGGCGCCTTGCAAGGGCCACATCCGCTCTGAGACTCTGCTACCTTCATGGACGACAATCACCCTGTCCCGCCCATCTTACAGTAGGATTCATGGAAGGCACACATCAGATGCCTATTGTGTGCCATGTGCTGTGTGGATGTAAGGTTTTCCTGGGCTGCAGCAGGAAGCCAGGACAGACCATGGAGGTGGCCCCCGGGGAACGTGTGGAGGGACTGCTCCAGGCCCCCTGCTCCATCCCCGACCCCCCTCCCAGCACCCAGCCACACACACCTGCTGTTCCCCACCCCCCACCCCGCATCTTTCAAGGAAGTCAGAGCTCCAAGGAAAGCAAACCCCTTGGGCGGCTGCTGGAAGCAACAGTAGCCCTACTGTCCCAGGTAGGAGAATCCCTCTGCAAAGAAAGGTTTGACAAAGAGGAAGGCGAGGAGAAAGGGGGGTTATGCCAACAGACGCAGAGCAAAGCATTTCAAGTCCTGACACAGGCAAACTGGTTCTGAAAGTCACCTGTCTCCGAGCAGGAACGCAAGGCCCTGCCCCGTCACGCCACACAGCTGGGCCGCCACGCTCTGCCAACTGCTTTATATAAGCTCGTGAAAACCCCGGCCCTTTGAGTTCCCTGTTTGTGCAAACAGTGTCAGCGACGCATCCGCGCGCCCCGGCCGTCCGTCATCACCAGTGCATTTCCCAGGCCGGCGATGACTCACCGCGGCCCCAGCCCACACTGCGTGTTCTGCAGGCAGCTGTGTCACCACGAGGCCCGGCGGCCTGCGAATGCCTCCATCCCGTGAATCAGACCCACAGCAGCCGAGTCAGTGATGCCGAAACCCCGAGCCCCTAGAGCAGGGGAAAGGAGAAGGGCCAGGGACAGAGACATATGTGTCTGGGGGTGGGGGATGTATTGGGTGTATTACACGTGTATGTGTGTACATGTGTGTGAATATATGTGCCTGTGTGGGTATACATGTGTGTGTATGTGTTGTGCATGTGTGTATGTGTGTTGCATGAGCATGTGTGTATCATCTATGTGAGTGTGTGTGTGTGTATATTACTTGTGTATGCATGTGTGCGAATGTGTATGTACATATGCATGCGGGTATATGTGTATAGATGTGTGTACATATATGCGCATGTACATATGTGTATACATGTGTGTATCTGTATGTGTGTGTTCATGTGTGTATTGCATGTATGCATTGTGCTGTGTGTATACATGTATGATTATGTGTGTATATTGTGCATGTATGTGAGTACATATGTATGTGTATATGTGTATGTGTGCATATATGTATGTGTGTTTCTGTGTATATGTGTGCATGTATGTGTGTATATATGTATTGTGTGTATGTGTGTATATTATGTGCATGTGTGTCGTGTGTACGTTTGTGTGTTGTGTATGCATGTATATATGTACATGCTATATTGTTGCATGTATTGTGTGTGTATGTGTACATGTATATATGTGTGTATGTGGTGTATATATGTATACGTGTATATGCATGTGTGTATGCGCATGTATATATATACTTGTATGTGTGTATATGTATATATGTGTGTGTATGTTGTGTATATATGTCTATGTGTGTGTACGTGTGTATGTGTGTATAATGTGTGTATATATATGTGTGTATGTATTTCCTTTCTCATCATTCAGCCCAGCAAAGCTTGGGCTCCAGAGGTGACACCTGTGGCAGCCGCTGCTCTGCAGAGAAAACCAAGACTCATCCTCGTGGGAAGCACCCAGGCCAGACCACAGCAGAAACCACAGGCAGAGAAGGCATGGCGGTGCCCACAGAGCAGTGGGACCCTAAGAACCCCCGGCAGCAGCTGGTGGGTGTGAAGGTGGGAGCCAGCCTCGGAGACTCCCACATCACACCCCCATCAGCCACACCCATGGAAGACAAAACCTGCCCCCACGGCGCTAAGGCTGCGGCTTACCCCTGCCCAGCAGTTCTTCTCCAGAGCTCCACTCAAAAAGCGGGGCCAGAGCACACCCGTGTTCAGCCCCCGAGCACACGGACCAGGAGAGATTCAAGGGCGGGCACACACACACATGCACACACAGCCAGCCCTGCTCTGTCTCCAGGGACGCGACTGACAGCTGCCTCTCATCCTGCGCCTGGCCCTTACACATCCGGGGCACTAGCACACCAGCGACCTGCACTTAGCCGCATCATTTGAGGTGATCGCAGATGAACAAACAGTGCCACATACCAGCTGATGAGACGCTCAACGTCCGTGCCTTTGGCTATCAGCAGATTTGATCTTTGCCATTTGTGTGTGTAAACACAGAGGCATTGAGATGTGTGTGACTGAGCGCACACTCCAGCTCACATTGACATCTGCCGAGGCCCGCTCTGCCCGGAGACACAGGCAGTGGGACACAAACCCGTGACAGGGTTCTCACTCAGCCAGCACCTTCACAAAGCAGCGATGTCCAGGAGCAGCAGGAGCGGGCAGGTGAGCAGAGGGAACACTCGAGAGGAAGTGTTTTCCAAGAGACCCAGGGCCCGCAACACAAACGCGTATGTAGAAGGTGCTTCTCGCTCCAACAGGGGAGACATGGCAACTGCAGGTCCTCGTGCAGAGATTCACCCTCGTTCGTGCCCTCTGAGCCCAATGCTGGTCTGGGGCTGGGGAGCAGCAGAGAACAAGCCGGCCGAGCAGACGCGCCCCTGCCTCGAGGCGCTCACGTGCTGGAAGGAGTCCGATTTTGGCCGACTTGCTTCTCCATCAGGGTGGCGAAGTCCCTCTCACTGCATACTTTGGTCAAGAGTCTCCTTTTTCTCAGCTATTGAAGCCCTGGCTCCAGTCCAGCTATCTACTCAAAGAGCCACGTGATGGCGAGGTTGGGTCTACACTGAGAAGAGACTCACACATCACAACAGTACTTCCCTTCTCTAAGTCACCCCCAAGCATGTCAGCTGTCACCCCGTGCTCAACATCTTACCATCCAGCTGTGGGGAAGCTTTGAGTGTCACGCCACCCACCGAGAATCCAGAGAGATCAATTAACACCCAGCAAGTTTCAAGATGTCTCTGTAGAGTTAAAAAGAGTTTCTTGGGGAAACGCATCACCAGTTACAGAGAATATTTTGTGGAGTCTAATGGTGGACTCGGAAGTGTGCTCCAGAAATGGAAACAGGGAGGAAGTCTCGCTCTCCTGGGTGCAGGCTCCCTGCACCGCAGGGCACTGCGAGGACAGAACTCAACCAGCTCAGCAAGGCCAAGGACAGACGGGCACCATGAGTCCCTCCCGGCAGGCACAGGTGCAGAGACAGGAGGAGGGCACAGCATCTGACTGCCCCTGGCTGGCTGCGACCGTGGGTCTTCCAGGCGGAGTCCCTCACCTGCGTGACTTCCAGGGGACAGCCCTGCTCATCTGGGAGAAGGTTGGCCTCAAGGCTCCCTCAGCGAATCAGGGGGAGACGGCGTTTTTCCAGGCTTTGAATCACTCTCTGATTCAGCTCCCAAAAACCCAGAGACAGGAGGCCTGGCCGGGTTTGCTGAGAAGTGAGAGAATGTATTTTCCTAGCACAGCACACAGCCCAGCTTCTGAACACCTCCTGCACCTTGGCAGAATGGCTGTAATTACAGTATTCATGTCATAATTGCTGCCTATTTGCAAATACAAAATCCCCAAATCTTAAATTAAATTATAGCTCCTTTTTCTATGCACAGCCATTGTGTGCTGGTCTGCCGGGAGGAGGAGATGCCTCCGACGACAGTTTTAATAACAAGACAGAGGTCAGCGTTTGCAGAAGGCGACGTGACTTATTAGGACAAAAGAGAATTACTGAAAACCACTGTAGCGAGTGGCTTAATCACGCATTTCTCCATCCTGGGATGGAGGACCAGTGAGGGCCGCCTTTGATCTGCCCTCCGTCTGGCCTGCCGCCGACCTGGGCACCAAACGATGAGAAAAATCCAAACTTGCTGGGGTCACTTTGCCGCAACAACAGACTTAGCCTGGGGATCCTCGTGCTTGAACGCTCATTTCAAGAGAATTCTAGACTTGCGCAGAGAAAAGTATGTACCAAGGGGTGTTCTCCTCTGCCTAGGGACCACTGGTGAGCTGGCTTTGGACATGGGCGTGAAGGCAGGCAGGGCACAGAGAGACGTGCAGCTGCGGCCAGCGCAGCGGGAGCCGGCCAGGCAGGAACAGGCTCCAGCCTTATTCGAGACGTGCCTCATGCCTGCAAGCGGGGCCAGCAGCTGACACAGCTGTCAGAGCCCAGAAGAGAGTGTTCAGGAGGACTCCGTGCTGCTATGCAGAGAGGAGGGACTGACGGAGTCACTCCCAGCCCAGAGATGTTTGAACCAGGTGTGCCCAACAAAAGGCCACACCGCCCGCTACCACCTACAGAGCCTGTGTTTGCTCACCCGGGCGGGCGGGGCCTCCAGGCCCAAGAGGACCTCGCTCAGCCTACAGGGAAACAAGGCCTCCCGTTTCCAGCCGCCAAGGAGCTGCCCACACAGCTCCAGTCTCAGCCCCGGGGGACGTGGGGTTCCGGGAGCCTCACCTCTTCACGGGCTGCACGGGCCTGGGGCTGTCACAGGCAGGGGGCAGGGAACTCAAGGGATATTGTCCATGGCAATGAGCATCTTCTATGCCCCGGGCTCTAAGCCGAAAGCAAGTGGCACATGAGAAAACGTGGGACAACAGGGTCCTCGCCCTCAAACAACTACAGCCCAACATGGGCCGTTCACAGAGGGCACATGACCTTAGGCAAGCCCCTCAGCCCCTAGTGTTAGCCCTCATCCCAACAGGGGGACGAGGATACTCTGTTGAATGACAAGACAGCTGGCAAATGTTTCCAGATGCCACCTGTGAGAGCAGCCCGGCATGGCAGACTGCCTGGCTTTCAACGCGGCCCCACCCCTAGGGGCTGTCCATCCACACGCAAGTGAGCCACTCACCGCCTGCTTCAGTGTGCCCGTGGCCCTAGAAACAGTAGCTTCCTGGCAGGGCTGCCGTGGGAAGAAAATCAGCAATCAAAGAAAGCAAGAAAACCCGCAGCCGAAGGCACGAGGCCGATGCCTCCCGGTACTGATGGTCACTGTTCTAGTACAACAGCATAGGCAGGCCTGGCCCGTCCCTGAAGGAGGGGAGCTGCCTGCTGGCCTGTTCCATGCCGTGTGGTTCTTTCCCTGAGAGCCCAGGGGGAGGGCCCTAGCTGGACCTGATGAGGATCAGAGACACCACCCACTCCCCGGCCAGGAGAGACATCCCAGGTGGGAGCTGACAGCCAAGCAGGCATCAGCCAGGCCAGGCCAGAGTGAGGATGGCTCTGGGCAGGCAGTGCAGGCAGAGAGAATGGCAAGTGGAAAGGTGCAGAGGCCGGGAGGGGGGGGGGGGCACTGTGATGAACAGAGTCTGTGCACCAAAAGGCACTGGGATGTTGGCTACTGTGCAAGGACGGGGTGATGGCATTTTGCTTTTCATTAGACTGGACACACGCATCGACTGAGACCCCCAGAGCAAGCCTGGTCCAAGCCCTGTGGGGCAATGGCCCAAGTGAGAGCCTGTGCCTGGCTCAGGGATCTTGGGGTCCCCACCCAGACCACAGAGCTCAGGTAGGTTCTGCCTGCTCCAGCCAAGGAGCTCACAGACGTAGCACCCAGTGCCCATGGGCTCCCAAGGGGCCTGCCCTGCACTTGTGGAGGCTCTTCTCTGAGACACACAGCAGCTCACAGACCTGCCCGTGACCATGCTGATGGGACAGTGCTATCATCGGGCTTGGGGGCAGGCTGCCCGCCACGCTGCAGGCGGAGCCCTGGGTGCTCTCTGCCAGGGTCAGGGAGAGCTGGGCCTGGCAGCCAGGTGAACAGGGATCTGCTGGAGCCTACTTCCCAGAAGCAGCAACACCCATCCCAGCAGATGGAGCCCAAGCGGCCAGAGTCCAACCCTGAGGCACTGCCTGCGTGGCCATGGGAAACCAGGACAAACCAGGTAAGGATGACAGCTGGCCCTTCCTTGAAGGCCCCACTTCCCACTCCTGGACCTTGGCCTGCTCCCTGTCACTTACACACTCCGTGCCTCAGTTTCCCCACTGGTAAGCAGATTTCCCAACAGCTCCCTCCTCAAGGGGTTGTCTGAGGGTTAAAACACTGGACATCAGGGGCGCAGGTGAGCCTAAGACAACCAGCCCTCGGTAACACTGGCTTAGCTACTCCAAGGCTTCTGCGGAGGGCACGTGAACAGAGAAGCTGTCGTTGGCATCTCCAAGCAACACGGCACACCCAGGATGGACAGAAACAGCCCTGACGGGCCAGCACTCTGGTGTGGCAGGAAAAGCTGCTGCCTGCAGCGCTGGCATCCCATATGGGCACTGGTTCGAGTCCTTGCTGCTACATTTCCAATCCAGTTCCCTGCTAATGCACCTGGGGGAACAGTAGAAGATGGCCCAAGTCTTTGGGCCCCTGAACCCCTGTGGGAGACTCGGAAGAAGCTCGTGGCTCCTGGCTTCAGATCATCACAGCTCTACCCAATACAGCCTTTTGGGGAGTACACCAGCAGGTGGAAGATCTCTCTCTCTCTCTCTCCCTCCCTCCCTCCCTTTCTGTAACTCTGCCTTTTAAGTAAATAAATAAATCTTAAAAATAAAAAAAACAGCACTGAATACCTACTGTTCACTGGGACTACTCCGAGAACAAGAAAAACAAAATTGTACTCAAAGTTTTGCAAATTTTTTTTTAAAGAGACCTGAGCCAGGCAAACCAGTTGCTCAAGTGCAGTCTGAGATAGAAGGCAGTGAGACGGCGGCAGCGCAGACCGCACTGCACAGGATGACTGATGACCCACTCAGCCCGGAGCGGGGCCCCCACGGAGGGGGTCCTGGCACACTGCATGCACTCAGCGTCTGGAGGCTCCCACAGCTGCAGCTGTGGATCCCCTACGCACACCCACCTGCCCAGCAGGGCACACACTTCCCGCTTATGATTCCCTAGGGCACGGCTTGGGCTCCACCATGACAGTGAGGCCAAAGCTCCACCCCCACCCTCTCTGCACCTGTCTCAGGAACAGCAGGGACCCCCTGAGGGGCGAGAAAGAATCCCAGGACCACAGAGGCTGAGCAGCAAGAGCCACACAGCACTTTGGGGACCACGCCCCCAACATGCAGGTTCCTCTCTCCCAGCAGGGAGCCTTTTCTTGTTTCTCTGTGGGCGCAAGCGCCAGCCCCACCAGGCAGTGCTTGGGGAAATTCAGGTGTCTGCTACTCCCTTCCCTCCCCAGAGCAATCTCCAAGGGACTATCTGCTGGTTGGTCAGACCAGAGCCATCCCCCAGGCTACCCCCAGCAGCTGGGCAACGTCCCCTCCCAGGAGAGCCAGCACAGAGCGCCAGGACAGGCCTGTCTCGGTATAGCCAGCCGGGGCCCCTGAGCCACTGCACAGCCCTACGCATGGTCATTATGCCACAGCCCAGGCTGGGCACAGTGGCCGGGAAAAGCCAGCCAAGGGGACGCGTGCATGAAGCGTGGGCTCCAGGCCAAGCCTGCGACTTGGTTCCACAGCCCAGGGACTGCGTTCTCTGGTGAACCCTCAGCCAGAGCAGGCATTAGAGACCTGTGCCGCGGGCCCACAGGGCCAGGTCAGCCTCCTCAGAGCAGACGGGACACCTGCAGGAGGCACTGGGGACTCAGCAGCCACGACCTGGTGAGACTCCGGGTCTACTGCAGCAACAGCTCCTTCCAGCATGGGAAGCCGGCAGCCCCTGGGGCCCCGTGGCCTGGCCATGGCCACAGCCAGTGCTGCCGTCCTCTCCATGGCCCGGGCCAGGTCATCTGGGCAGAACCAGCACACTTTGGCTTGAGAGTCTCCACCCTGCAGAGCTGCATCCCCACCCAGCATCCTCTAGGCTGAGAGTGCAAACCCTTGTCATTGGCAAGCAATAGGGAACTGCACCCCGTTGGACAGGCGACTCGAGCCACAGGAAGCCCCCTGTGCGAAGAGCAGAGACTTCTCCCAGCTGCCAGAGCCCACACGGCCCTGAGATGATACTACCCCCCTCCCCAACAGCGTGAGCAGAGCAGGCTCACCTAGGCTGACTGGCGGCAAGCCCCGCCCCCACCCCACCCACGCAGGTCCAGGCCCTCCAGCACCGCATCTGAGATAACCTGTGGTCACCTCCGAAGGATGCTATGCAGCGAGCCTCACAGGGACCCACCCAGGCTGCCTCTGCTGGGGCCCCCATGGGGTGCGCTCGCTCTCGGGACTGGGCATGGGTGCTCTCACTGGGCCCACGTCACCCGAGTTGGCTAGAACGTCAGGCACTTAGCAGGAAGCACAGGGGTCCCGGCCTTCAAGGATCGGGCCTGGTTAGCTCACAGCAACAGAAGCACAAATCCAGCAGCTGGTTCCAAAGGCGTACAGGCAGGAGGGAGTGCACGAAGCTGGCCGGGGTGCCATGAAGGGTCTGCCTGCCCCGCCCCCGCCTGCCAGGGAGGAAGGCAGGTGCAGAGTCGCACATGCATGCGCGCCACCCGCCCCTCAGACATGGTGGGCCTGTACCCCCGCAGCCCCCAGGAGGGACAGTAAGAAGCAGGAGGCCTCTGCACCCTGGACCCCTCAGCCCCCAAGCTCTCACCCAGTGCCCAGCCCCTGGCAGCCCTGCGCCCTTCTCTGGGTTCCCAGACCCATGCTGTCTGTCACAACAATCATGGCCCAGTGGGCACCCCCAGGCTGGGGGCACCAGGGCCACACAGCCTGCACTTCCCACTGCCCCCAAGCCCAGTGTCCACAGGGCAGCCCTGCTGGAGGGCACCCACCAGCCCCGGGGGCTCTCTGGGCTGTCACCTCTTGCCTGTGTCCAGGCCACTCCAAGAGCCCAGGCAGCTGCAGAGCCACCGACAGACCCCATTCACTGGAGGTAGCAGCAAAACACCACTGCTCTCTGTGACCTTGGCAGTCAACTGACCTCCCCAGGGCCTCTGTCTTCTCATCAGTGAGATGAGCCCCCCTGTAACCCCTTCCACCCTGGGCTCCCAACAGGCTCTGAGTCAGGCATGCACACCTCCATTCCATGGCCAAAAGTGAGTCGCATGATCTAGGGACAATTCCCCATTTCCGCAGAAGTAGAGCAGATTGAGAACAGCGTCCCTTTCGTGGCTGCCAGGCTAAATTGCTCTCCTGAGAGGGAAGGAAAAGGCAGAGCGCTGGCCACGCCAGGGGAAGACCCAGTGTGCGGGAGCCAGACTCCGGAGCTACACCGCCAGGCACAGAGCAGCCTCTATCTCACCCTGGCCTGGCGGCCAGCCCTGCAGTGAGGGGCCTGGGCTGCACTCCCTGTTCTAGTCCCACCAGAAGGCAGCTGCTAGACCTCCTGGCCTCAGAGCTAACATCTCTAAAATGGGACCCATACCAGCTCCTCCCTCCCAGGGCTGTGAGTGCACAGCCCATTCCAGGCCAGTAAGCAGTGCCTGACATCCCACGCCTCCCCGGCTGCCATCATCCCCCACTGCCCCCACCAAGGGCCAGGGCAGGGGCAGCCACAGGAAGGCTGGCAGCCTCCAGTCCCCTCCCGCGGCCAGGGTGAAGTTGCCGCCTCCACACCCAAACCCCACTCCCGGTCCTCATAGCTTTTCTGAGCATCAGGATGGGCACAAACAGGGAACTCAGAGGGCAGGGTCGACGCCAGAATTCTGAGTCCCAGAAGGAGCAGGTCTGGGGGCCTTGGAGGGCTCCACAGACTGCACCTAGGGTCACCTGAGCTGCAGCAGCTCCCCGACAACAGCCGAGAGCCCTGAGATGGGGAGGAAAGGTCACCTGCCCAAGGTCACACAGCTACTGAGTGGTAGAGGTGGGACCCCCGGCTCCACACCTACCTGACCACCCAGTGAGGCAGAGCGGTGCCAGGGAACATGTGCAGCCTGTTCCCCCATCCCCAGGGGGACCCCAGGCCCATCTCCAGGTCAGTGTCACCCACTACTACTGCCTGGGAAGAACGGCAGCCCCATTGGCAGGCCCATGCCCCCTACCAGGGAGGGAGCCAGCCACCTCGCCGGCCCACTGCCAGCCAAGAGGCTCAGAGCGATGCCACACAGAATCCGGCAGCGGGCAGGGCAGGGTGAAATCCCTCTTTATAGAGTTATTTTTGCTGTGGAATTTTCACTGGCCTGTAAAATATTTTTATATTTATTACACGTTTAACGGGAGCTCCTAGAACCAACAGGGTGTAAATAATGAAAACTAGGGCAGTAAAGGCCCCAATAAACCTCGCACCAGCCCTTTGATGCTCTCTTGCAGCTCCAGTTTCTCCTTCCTCCCAGACCCCGGCCCTATGCCCTGCAGCAAACCCAGAGGCCCGGGGACCCCCAGAAAGCCCATCCTCAGCTCCCAGAAATCAGGCTCACCCACAGGCAGTTGGGACAGTGCCACTGGCAGAGCCTGCTGCTCATCATGACCAAAAAGCACCTACTGTGTGCTCAGCCGATGCCAGTGCTCATGGGAGGTGGGCCAGGAGAAGACCTCAGTGAGGGCCTCCACCTCCCCAGTCCTCAAACCTCATGGCTCCATGACCCCAAGGCAGCCCCACAGAAGAGACGTGCACTGGAACATTGCATTCTGGGTACCCAGAAGTCTTAGGAGGATGCGCTCCATCTGTCAGTGCTGACCCTGCAGGTTCTGCAGCTCCCTAGCTCTGTGCACCTGCAACCTGGAATGCACGAGCCTCCTCCCAGAGCCTCCTCCCACTCCCCACACCCCCTGGAGACGATCCCCAGGGGAAGCCAGACCTGAGATCCTGCTCCAGGCAGAATCACAGAGGCACAGAGAGGGGAAGAAACCTGCCCTGACGACAGGTGCCAGCTAACGGCAGAGCCAGGGCCGAGGACCCTACGCCCAGGGGAAGACATCTGGCTTGTGGCAGGAATCATCTCACCACGTGTCAATAGCAGCTACCCTAACTCTGCCTGCCAAGGACCCCGGTGACCCAAGGCTCAGTCCCCGACAACCCACCCCTCTCCGTGCTGGGTCGTCTGACTGTCAGCAGCCAAGTCCCAGGCTTCCTCCCCACAGCTGAGCCCAGCCGTCCACCGGCCTGCACACTCCCACACGCAAACCACCCCCAGCCCTGAGAGCATCGCCAAGGGATGAGCAGCTCCAGGCTGCCCAGTGAGAGCCCCCTGCCCCTCACCCAACCAAGACACCGAATGGCGGGCCATGCACCTTGGGGGTGGACCGCATAGCATGTGACTAGCTGTACTCAAGCTCCTTGCTGTTGCCTCTCATCTGTCCCACGCAGCCTCCAGGGAATTGACTTCTTAGCTCAAGAGACAAGACACTGCATTTGTCCGGAGCAGAACCCCTGGTGGCCGGCTGTGACCACCACTGCAGCCCCCCTGCAGCTCCCACCTCCAGGGCCGCCCTCCCCGGCACAGCCTCCGCCATCCACGCGACCACACAAGGCGCCTGCCCCAGCCGCACTCCATTCCTGCCACCTCCATGCCCGCGCCCCACCCAGACAGGCCACGCAGGCCGAGCTCCCCGGGGGGGTGGGGGGGTGGGGGGCTGCAGGCAGACAAGGGTGAGGGCGAAGGGCGTGAACCCCCGCAGCTCTTCAGACACGAGGCCGACGGGAACGCCTCCTCTCTGGGGACAGATCAGGCAGCAGCTCCTGCCCACAGCTGCTCTGAGGCCAGGAGACTCCTGTCTCTCAACCCCTGATAATTATAGTCCCTGGTGCTCGGTTAACACCCGTGTCATTGCAGGCTGTCGGAACAAGCCGCGTCTGAGCGCAGAAAATTAAACAGCAGCCTTCGACAAGTGGCCTGTCCCCTGTGGCACCGCACTGAGCAGGCCAGGGGAGCCGGCACCCCAGGGCGCAGGCAGCAGGCTCCCAGTGGGTGGGACAATATCCCTTCTGGAGAAGCCAGGAGTGGGAGAAGGGAACCCCACAGCCCCTGGAAAGAGGGGTACAGAAACTCACGGAGGACACTAGGCAGGCTCCGCCTTCTGCACTGGAGAGGAGCTTTCTGGATGTCCCCTCCCCTGAGACCACCCACCCAGAGGCAGAGTCTGCCACTTGGCAAGGCGCGTTTTCAAAGAGGCCTGGCCTGGGGCTCCAGCCCTGCCGACAACAGCAGGAGCCAGCACCTGCCCCACCACCACCACAGTAGCCACCACAGGAAGCAGACAACAGAGCAAGGGGGTGTGGGCCCCTTCTCAAGCTCCCATATCTCTGTCTGACTCAACTTTCCGGCCAGATCCACCCTGGGGGAGATGCAGCCCAGGAGAACAGTGCTGAGCCCCCGGTGCAGCAATGGCCAAGGGGACTTCACCCAGTGCCCCGAGCCAAGCACCAGCCTCCATGCCCCACCCTACAGTCAGTCAACAAACAGTAAAGGTGCCAGCCTCATTGGGGTAACCTGTGGGTAACGCAGCCCCACGTCGAGGACCAGAAGCCGGGCTGACCGAGCCCTGGCACCTGCTCCAAGAGCTGCTGCAGCTCCCCACTTTGTAAGTGCGAAACCTGGGGAGGGGGGCGCTGAGGGGCTAAGAAACTTGTCCAAAGTGGCAGGTCCAGGACCAAAAGCCAAGGCTGACCTTTTGCAAATCGCAGAGGACATCTGAGGCCAGCGCAGCTCTCTCAGCAGGGCAGCTCCAGAAGACGCTCAGCTCCTTCCTGTCCCGAGCTGCAGCTGTGGGGCGGGGCGGTAACAGCTCCCCTCAAAGACACGCACTGAGCGGCGTCGCCTCCCGGCAGGCACCAACAACAGAACACATGGTTCCCACGCTCCCCCTCCGGGCTCCGGCACACTGGAGATATTATTATTTATTATTTGCTGAGTGCTGACAGCACGCTGAGCATCAGGCCCCAGACCTAGGCTCTGCCAACAGCCTGCACGCAGCCAGCCGGCACAGCCCAGCTCTGCAAAGACCCAGATGCACACCAGGCTTCTCTCCCATCCCAGCCCAGGAGTCCACGGCCCTCAGCCTCTCCTGAGCACAGCCCAGGCAGCCCAAGTTCCAGGGGCAGCACCACCACCCCAGGAGGAGTATGGGAGCCACCCCACTGGGCCCTCACCCTCGCCTGCCTGCGTGGCTGCGGCAGGTTCTCCAAGACAGCAGGACGGCCCTGCACCGGCTTCTCCGCGCCGGGGCGCCTCGTTCACGGCCGTCTCTTCAGGAGAGAGGTCTGGAGGCCACAGCACGGAGGCCAGGGCGAGCAACAGAGGCACAACAAGTAAAGGCAGCCCCAGAACTCACCTTCACAATAGACAGTGTTAGCAGGAAACGTTTCTGAAAACCAGAACTAATGCAAAAACCAGTGATGGGCGGCTGGCCTTGTGGCACAGTGGGTTAATCTGCTACCTGTAGCACCAGCATCCCATGTAGGCACTGGTTCAAGTCCCAAGCTGCTCCTCTTCCTATCCAATTCTCTGCTAGTACCCTGGGAAAAGCAGTGGGAGATGGCCCAGGTGTATGGCCCCTGCACCTACACATAAGGCTCAGAAGAAGCTCCTGGCTTTGGTATGGCCCAGCCCTGGCTGTTGTAGCCATCTGAGGAGCAAACCAGCAATTGGAAGATCTCTCTAAGAAAATAAATATTAAAAAAAAAACATTGATGAACAAAATATCAAAATCCTAGATAAAAAAGAGTTCAGGGGGTGGTGCTGTGGCATAGCAGGTAAAGCCGCCGCCTGCAGTGCTGGCATCCCATATGGGCACCAGTTCGAGACCCAGCTGCTCTACTTCCCATCCAGCTCTCTGCTATGGCCTGGGAAAGCAGTGGAAGGTGGCCCAAGTCCTTGGGCTCCTGCACCCGCGTGGGAGACCCAAAAAAACTCCTGGATCCTGGCTTCAGTTCAGCTCAGCTTTGGCCATTGTGATCATCTGGGGAGTGAACCAGCAAATGGAAGACCTCTCTCTCTCTCTCTCTCTCTCTGCCTCTTTCTCTCTGTAACTGTGCTTTTCAAATAAATAAATAAGTCTTCTTAAACAAGAGAAGGAGATGTTACTGATCATTCCTTTGCCTCGGGCGGCAGTGAGACTGGACATGGCACCTAGGGAGGGCACTCAGAGCATCCTCCACTCCAGAAGCGCCTCTTCAACCCTACAGCAATGTCAGGGTCGACACCCTGACCCCTTGGTTCCTAGGGACAGGCACTGCCCACCTCTGGGGGCTTCCTGGAGGAGGATGAACACTGAGGTCCCTGGGCCCCTGCCTGCATGTAGGGGTGGGACAGGGAGAGGATGTGCCTTCTGGTGCTTGTGGGCCTCTCCCCCTTATCAAGACTGGGGAACCCCAGGGAGCCACTGTCCCCATGCCACCTCGGCCCAGCGCCCTCTGCTGTCCTGTGCTCCCCTGGGTCTGCAGGGAACCTGGGAGGTGATGTGAAGAGCACAGATAGGGATCTGGAACTCCACGGACCAAGAGTTCAGTGCCACAGCAGGGTCAGGAGATGGGGGCCGCCCGGCATGGAGGGAAGAGGCACACACAGGACAGCACAGCCGTGTCCCCGCCCCTCACACCTCCCGCCCCCACACAGCAGGGTGCCCTGTGAGGCCTGGGAACACGTTCCCAGCTTGCAGCCCGGGTCAGACACACTGAAGGCTCTCTAGAATGAACAGTGAAGGAGTAAACAGGAGCAAACACCCTCCTCCCTGCACACACTCCGGGTGTAGCCCCTGGGGAGCTCCACCTGCTGGGGCCCTCTCCCCACACTGGAATCCTCTGGCAAAGGGTGGAGAGAGGGGGTTCTCCCTCACCTCTGCCCCTCAGATCCACGGGGCCAGGGCTGGACCTGTCCGAGGTGCTGGCCACACCCCCCAGGCTTTGGCCACCTCCATCAGCACAGGGGGTAAGGTGGGGGCCAGGGCTCCCCAGGGTCCGCAAATCCTTCCTTGCCTTCCTCTCAGGGCTCCCTGCTGCCTGCAGCCTGACGCAGCCCTCAGGGATCCAAGCACAGGGCACGGTCACTTCCAGCAGGAAGCTCAGATCTCCCCTGAGAACCACAGGCACCACGAGCGTCCAGGCAGAGGGTCCCCATGAGCAGGCACGGAAAGCTGCTGGGAGGAGCGGCAAGAACACTGGGGGCTTGGGGCAAGGGGGCGCTCATGTACTGCTTGGTCTCAGGCTCTGAAGCTCCAACCCTGAGCCTACTGTGTGCCCACTCAACATTCACCAAACATCTAGCAGTGGCACTCAGCCTAGTGGGACACCCACACCCCACAGCAGGCACTACCCAGGGCTGGCTCCTGACTCCAGTTCCAGCCAACGCAGACCCAGGGAGGCAGCAGCGAGGGCTCAGGGAACAGGGTTCCTACCACGCATCGGGGAGACCTGGATTGCATTCCTGGTACCTGGCTCTCATCGGGGAGACCTGGATTGCATTCCTGGTACCTGGCTCTCACCCTGGCCCTGGCCATTGCAGGCATGTGGGAGTGAACATGTGGATGGGATCACTCTTAAAAACAAAAACCAACGACAGCAACACTTCCTGTGCCCAGGCATTCTCACCCCCATGCCCAGCAGAAGGCTCGCCCACAGTTCTGCAGCCTGCACCCCAGGAAACTTCTCGGGCGTGGAGCTACAGGCAGCATCCCAGAGAAAGGCACAGCCAGGCTTCTCGCCTTGCGCATCCTCCTGCACCAGTGGGCTGCAGATAGCATCAGGAGACACCGGGACCTGTGTAGCACACGGTGATTCACAGCCAGAGACATCCCTCCCGGGGCTACTGCCGATTATCAGCCCCGCCATCTTCAATTACCAGGCTTGTCACTCATCCCCAGCCATCAGAAGGAAGTGAGTGAGGAGATTAATGTCTTTTTAAAAACTGCTTCCATCCCTTAAAAGGATTCCTGCACAGATGCCATTTACATTTCTAAGAGGAAAGGCGAGAGGAGAAGCAACCGGCACACTCAGCTGCTGCCCAGCCCCTCAGCCATCTCTGCCCGCCCCTGTCTCTCCCAAACCCGGGGAGCCCTTCTGGCTGAGGCCTGGGTGGGCTCAGGACCAACACCTGCGTCCCCAAGACCTCTGCAGAAAAAGGCCGTGGTGCTACACGCCCAGCAATGCCACAGAGCAGGCTGCCCTGCGGAGAGTGGACTCCCCGCCCCAAAGACAAGTTCAAGTCCTAACCCCACCCAGTACCTGAGAACGTGACCTTTTTGGAAGCAGGGTCATCAAAGATGTCATTATTTAGGAGGAAGTCGCACTGGAGGCGGTTGTGCCCTTAACCCAAGGTGTCCAGGGTTTTTGGGAGAAAAAGGGAACTGGGGCACAGACATGCAGAGAAAACAGAGACCCAGGCATCTAACGCCGAGAAAGGTCCCACAGGCTGCTGGTGGCACCCAGAGCAAGGACAGAGGCAGGGGACAGAGAAGCCGAGCCCAAGTCTTCTGCTGGACTCGGGTCTCCCGAGTTGGACAAGAATCCCCCTGAGGGGTCAGGTCCCCAGGTGGCAGCGCTGGTCACAGCAGCCACAGGAAACAAACACCCGGCCCATGGCTGCTCTGACTCCTCCATCCAAGGTGCCTACACTCCAGCCCCAGCAGCGAGCGGCACAGCGAACGGAGCATAGAGGGGCTCCCAGATGGGTCTCGAGACCCAGCCAGGGCCCTGCTCTCATGGAAGTGCTCCAGATGACCCAGGAAGGAATCACTGCCCCCAGTTTTGACCGCCGCCATTGCATCAAAGCGTACGTTGAATGTGTCACCAAGCCAGAAGTCTAACCTCCTGGGAGGGCTTTCCAGATACCACTCAACAGAGCCCCGGACAGAGGGGAGCTGAGGCAACGCCCCAGGGCCCCAGATAAATGCAGGCAGGAGCAGGCACACCCTGGGTCTGTGCCAGCACTGCTGTGTTGGAGCCAATGTGAAAATCGTACCAGTCGACTCAACCACGCCGCACCTGGGCAGGGGCCACCACATGTCCAGGGCCTAGCAGGTGTCAGACAGGAGACGTGGGTCAAATGCATGGAGGTGAGTGCGGAGGAGATGCGTGATAGCACGCCCAGCTGCCTCACCAGGACGAGCCAGGAAAACTGTGCCCTCTGAGGGCTCCCCCATCATCCAGGCACCCCAGTGGGGATGCCAACAGCCACCAGCACCAGGACAGCGGGTGCGAGGCTGCCTTTCACCTGCCAGGGAGCCATCGCCACCACCACGCCTGGCTCAGAGCCTGGCAGGGGGTGCGAGTAGGGAGCCGGGTGCACAGGCTGATTTCCCAGCTGGTCTGGCTCCCTGGCTGCGTGTGTCCAAAAAGCAATTGGCCTCTCCCGGGCCTCCTCTCCTCATCTGTAAAATGAGCAGGCAACCACACCTACCTCTTGGGGTGGGGAGAACGGGGTGGGTTAACTCAGGGAAAGCGCCTGGTGCAGTGGCTGGCAAGGGTGCAAGCTGATGCTGTTCGCCGTCACTGCTCACATCCTTCCAACCCCAGGGAAGACATCCTCTCCATGGCCTTGTGAGCGTTCACAGTGGCGCTTCTCTGTTTTCAGAGAAGTGAGTCTTGTGCCAGGAACACAGCGGAAAGTTCCCAAAGCCCAGCGGGAAAGCAGACACAGCACGTGGAGAAGATGAGACATGAGACAGTGACACCCGTGTCCACCCATCACGTTGGATCAAAAGGCATCTGGGTGCTGAGGGCTGAACAGGAGTCTCCCAGGTGAGTCCCGCCCAGTCCATAAACCACGAGTGCTGGAATGAGGCAGACACGCATCCCAGGCGAAGGGGCCCGAGAATCCCGGTGGGCTCAAGATCACAGCAGGCAGTGTGCGGGCACTGGCAGGGAAGCAGGGTGAGACCACGTCGGGGAAAGGTCTTGAACGTCACCCCTGGGGGTCTCGGCTTCACTCACAGGCTCTACAAGGCCCTGCGTGAGATGGGGCGACCAGTGAGAGCTGGGTGTACAGATGGCTTCCTGCGCACAGCAGCCAGGGAGGAGGCCACAGGGCCCCGTCTTCCTCACCAGCTGGGCCCTGCTCTTCATCTGCCCTTAGATTTTCTCCCTCGGAGAGATGTTCTCAAGTTCGTACTCCCGGGCCCTCATGCCCCAGCTATCCTGGTTAGGGACGTGGCGCCCGCAGCTGCCTGCTACCAGGACAGGCCCTCGGCCAAGGCCTTTTGGGAAACCGCTCATGTCTCCACGCAAGCCTCCAGCTGACAGATGGAATTAGGCTGAGAGACAGGTTGAAGCCATACATTGGGAGCCCCCGATGGCAGGCTGGCTCCAGGAATGCCAGCAGGCTGACACAGCAGCACTCAGAGCCCACGGCCCGCTCTTATCCACACCCCTGAGACGCGCCCCCGCCCCACCGCTCTGTCGGTGGACACTGGCAGGGAGAGTTCTTTCCAAATGCAAGGTGATATGTTCTGTGCCACGGACACTTGAGACTCCCCTCACAGCCCTGTGACTTACCCAAATGGGCCCCAGGCTGCACTCTGACCTCACCAGCCTGGCACAGATGCTGCCCGCACTACCCTGACCGTCTGCCTGGCAGCTGGAGCCACATTCGAGGCAGCTGCCCCAGCAGGCGCTAAAATTAGGTGACCCATTAGCGCCAGGACACAGCGATCGTGGGCAGTCGCCCACACTACCTAGAAGGTCATTTCTCCTAGCCCAGGGCTCAAGCCAGAGCAGAGCAGGCGTCCCCTCTTGTGCCCAGGGAACCCAAGTCCAGGAGAGAAGGCAGCACCCACTGCCCAGTGGGAGGACCTGTGTTGTTTTCTGCGCATTTAGTAATTCCTCCTGAGAATGAAAAGGAATACAAGGGCACTTGGAGAAGTTTGTGGGAAAATGGAATCAAAAGTAGGAGTTAACTTTGGTGCAAAAAATTATTTTTGTAATACATGGAGAGTACTGCAGCTTTATGTAGACCGCGGTTTTTCCATAATATGGAAAAACCATGTGTGCATGTCAGAATTCGGGTGCACCAAAATAAACACTTACTTTTAATTGCATTTTCCATGAACTTTTTGTAGCATCCTAGCAGGTGGCTCTGGTGGAAAACCACAGCGTTCTCTGAAGAGGAGAAAGACCAAGAAATCCCATCCAACCCCGTGAGCTGCCCTCACGCACGTCTGAACTGATGCTTTTCCCTCAATTGAAGAAAACACACTTCGCAGACAATCTGTAAAATGCTCCTCTCCCTACGCAGAATCAGGGTGTCAGACCCTGAAATAGTCTTCGCTCACCTGAAATTCAATCAATGCACCACAGTCCGTGTTACCCACAGGCCGTAATTACAGCCCTGCAGGGAACACTTCAGCCGCTTCCCCGCCGAGCTGGTCTACGGAACGCCAGCGCGTGAGCCCCTGTGATGCTGTCTCGGGACGGTCCCAGGCAGTGCAATGAGTGAGTCACAGGAGAAGCCCAGTGGACGGCCCTCCATACAGCCTGTCTGCAGCGTGCCAGGGAGCCAGGCCCCAGAGCAGCCACCCCGCAGACCTCGCCCGCTCCGGCCAGGGCTCCTCGCAGCCACAGTGTGCTCATTCTTGGGATAATTTCTCTCCTTGGGAATTTAGTGTCCATAAACCCCGCCTGCTTCGCACTGCAGCCACATGCCTCCCCCCAGTGCAAGGCTGGCCCGCAGTTCCTGTTGGTTAAACTCAGCCACAGCGTCCACCAGACGCAGCCAGCCCTCAAATCCCAGGCCCAGGGCCTCGGAGCTGCCGCGTCTCCAGTGTATACAGGTCTCAAATTAGGGGTCAAAGTGAAACCCATTGATCGGGGCCTGCAAACATCCCCAAGGACCTCTCCTGCCCCTGCCCCTGTGCCCCGGCTCACCCCGCAGCAAACCCCCAGGAAGCAATCCCCTGAGTGGGGCTATCCAGCCCCGCAAGGTTAACTGATGACCCAAATTACAACACCAGACCTAAGCCAGCAACCCATAAAGCGACTTGGCCAAGAATCAAATTGCCTCTGCATTTCCCTGTAGGCAGCCTCCACCCCAGGCGCAGCGTGCAGCGGCCGTCTCTGGCGTGGAGTCCGCGTCGCTCCCCGGCAAGGCCTGGATGGCACTGCCGTATCGCCCATCATAAATACAGCCCCTCAGCTAAACAAAGCCGACAGCTTTGTGCCAATAACCTTTGAACCACTCAAGCCCAGTGTCAATTGTATTTGTCTTCAGGCAGAGGTTTGCTCTAGACTGTTTGCTAAATCAGAGCTCATCTGCACAGATAACTCAAATATATTACAGGCGGCAGGCAGACACCAGGCAGGGCCTCCCCCGCAGGGCCTCACAGGGGTCTCCACCCCGGCACCTCCCTAGCCACTCAGCAGCTTTGATGAGAAGAGACACTGAGGCCGGCAGTGTGGACCGTGCTCCGCGGCCTGCTCCATGCCGCCCCAGCAAAGTCACCTGCCAGTGGGAAGCCTCTGTTTCCATCGGAGTCAGAGAACGGATTCTCACCCGATCTGGAGGATCCTTCACAAGCTAAGCAGGGCACAGGGAAGATGGTCCAGCTAGTGTAGAAAAGCAGAACGACCTCCCAGCCTGTCCCAGGGACCAAACCTGCGAGGAGCTCCGCGGGGCCGAACAGCAGCCCCGGGGGGGACACTCACACTTGATTGGCAGGTGGGGGCTCCGAACAGACCTAAGAGACTACACAGTCAGTTTTAACAAAATGATAGAGCAGAGGCCAGGCCACTCTGTGCTCCAGCAGGGGAAGCCACCAAGCTGTACAAAGCTGGGCTAATTTGTGCCAGTTGCATGTCCTGAGTGCCTGCCGCACACCAAGCCTTGGGCAGCTGCGAGAGGGCCCCGGAAGTCAGGGCAGCCGTGTGCCCCCACCACCCCACCCCCGTCACAGGTTGAGGCCGTCTCAGCCGTGACCCGGAGGCCCCAGGGCCTCTCACTTTGCACTGTCCAACCAGCAGCCTCCTACCTGGCAGGAACACGGGACGGAGGCTGGGAAGGACCTCTCTCTGCTCCGTCTCTGGGCTGACAGGAGCTACTGAGATTTGCATTCAGCTCATGTCCCATGCGCCTCGTTGAAAACAAACGAGATGAACCTCAACAAGGAGAACTGAGGGATGGAAGAGGGAAAAGCAGCTGCACCTGTGTCGATCTGGCCGGCAGAAGCCCCGGGCAGCGGTAAGACGCCAGGCGCCCAGCACCTGTGAGCACGCACGCCCCATGCCTTCGAAATGGGAACGGTCTGCTTTGCCCAGAGGGTCGGCGCCGTGACAGACACCGTGGGGACCCTCACGGCCTTCTGCCTCCCAAACACTCCACCTGCTGCTGGACTGCACGCTGTGGTGCCTCCAGCTTCTGCTCCTGGTCGCCCTCTACTTGGCTCAGAGACCCCACCAAAGTCACCCCCTCCACCCCACCCCGTGCTCGCACGAGGCAATCTCCCTCAAGTCCTGCCAGCTTGGACGCCACCTGGCTGACTGTGGGACGCACCCTCCAGGGCCAGCCCCCCCCCCCAAGGTGCCCCATTCCCAGAGATCAGCTCAACCCCCGCCCCCAGCAAGATGATGGGTGCCTGGGAGGACGCTGGCCAGACCAGGGCCAAGGATGTCACCGCCACTCACCTTTAGGAGCCTGACCCCGTCTGGGGAGGTGGGACGCCCCTGGGCCTCCCCTTCTCATCGGTGCTGGGGGAGGAGGCAGCCAGAGGCAGCCCCCTCAGTGCCCGGGCTGTACCTGGTGCAAGCCCCCGGGCCAAGCGGCTGCGCCTGTGCTGAGAAGCAGAGGTGGAAGACGTTTATAAATGACCCTCTTAGCTGTTTACGAGACACCTTCTGAGAGAAAGCAGAGGAGCAGGAATAAACTTGAAGTAGGGAGCCCTGGCGGCGTCCGCACCCGGCTTTGATAAGCCCCGCGCCAGCACTGCTCTCCCGTCTTTATGGCCACCTTTACGGCCCTGTGTTTGGGTCTCCTTATCAGGGGCCGGAAGGAGAGAGTGAGCAAGACCCAAGGCGAAGACCCTGCCCCCACCACCCCATGAGTGAGCAGACCCCACCTCGGCCGCCATCAAGATAACCCTGGTGGCCCTCTGGGCCAGGCAGCCGTCGCTCAGACCCCAGACCTGGGCCGGACCACAGACGCCTGGGCACGGTGGTAAACCTACTGCTGTGGGCCCTCCCAGGAGCCCTGCGGGGAAGGACGCCGTGGGGAGACAGGGCTGGGGCTGGGGCTGAGGGGCCCCTAAGCCCCGACAGCAGCCCCCACCAGGCCACCAAAGCAGGGGGGGCCGACTCAGGGCCCCTGCCCCCGCACAGCCCTCTGCTCTTCATGGGGGGTGGGGCGGGGGGTACCATGCAGCTCCCTGAACTTGCCAGGATTCTGTGATGTTAAAAATACATGGGAGGGGCTGGTGCCATGGCTCAACAGGCTAATCCTCCGCCTAGTGGCGCCTGCACACCGGGTTCTAGTCCCGGTCGGGGCACCGGATTCTGTCCCGGTTGCCCCTCTTCCAGGCCAGCTCTCTACTGTGGCCCGGGAGTGCAGTGGAGGATGGCCCAAGTGCTTGGGCCCTGCACCCGCATGGGAGACCAGGATGAGCACCTGGCTCCTGCCTTTGGATCAAGGCGGTGCGCCAGCCACAGCACGCTGGCCACGGCGGCCATTGGAGGGTAAACCAATGGCAAAGGAAGACCTTTCTCTCTATCTCTCTCTCTCACTGTCCACTCTGCCTGTCAAAAAAATAAAAATAAAAAACTACATGGGAGGGGCCAGCTCTGTGGCATAGCAGGTAGTCGCTGCCTGCAGTGCCAGCATCCCATATGGGCACCGGTTCAAGTCCTGGCTGCTCCACTTTCGATCCAGCTCTCTGCTGTGGCCTGGGAAAACAGTAGAAGATGGCCCAAGTCCTTGGACCCCTGCACCCGCATGGGAGACCCGGAAGAAGCTTCTGGCTCCTGACTTCAGATCGGCGCAGCTCCGACCATTGCAGCCAATTGGGGAGTGAACCAATGGATGGAAGACCTCTCTCTCTCTCTCTCTCTCTCTGCCTCTGTTTCTCTCTGTGTGTAACTCCTACTTTCAAATAAATAAATAAATCTTTAAAATAAAAAAAGTTCTTATTTCCATAATATGCAAAAACTATTTTAAAAAAAATACATGGGAAGCAGTGGAAAGACGTGGCCATCAAAGGAGGTACTTTTCTCTGAAGGGAGGAGAGAACTTACACTTTCCTTATGGCCTTGTCTAAATACTGACAGAATTTGTGGATTCAGAAGGCTTCCCTAGCCTTGGCAGCTCATGCCAAGAGCCTATGGTGATCACTGATGTCATACATAAGAGTGTCAGTTGTTAAATCAACAACAGGAGTCACTGTGCACTAAGTCCCCATGCAGGACCTCTGTCCTCAATGAGCTATATTATGAGAATTAACTGTAAAACCTGTTCTTAAACAGTTTGCATGTGTGTGTGTATGTGTATGCAAATTGTTGAAGTCTTTACTTAGTTTAGAGTTGGTCTTCTATGTATAAAGTTAATTGAAAATGAATCATAATGGAGAATGGGACTGGGAATGGGAGAGGGAGGAGGAGGGGGGGTGGAGGGGCGAGTATGGTAGGAAGAATCACTATATTCCTAAAGTTGTACTTATGACATTTGTACTCATTAAATAAAAGATTTCTTTGGGAAAAAAATTTTAAAAATACATGGGAGGAGAAGCCAGCACCGTGGCTAGAAGGTAAAGCAGCTGCCTGCAGCACCGGCATCCCAAATGGGCGCGTTTTCGAGTCCTGGCTGCTCCACCTCCGATCTAGCTCTCTGCTATGGCCTGGGATAGCAGCAGAAGATGGCCCAAGTCCTTGGGCTCTGCACCTGCATGGGAGACGGGGAAGAAGCTCCTGGCTCCTGGCTTCAGATCAGCTCAGCTCCGCCCATTGCAACCATTTGGTGAGTACCAGCAGATGAAAGACTCTCTCTTTCCCTCTCTCTCTGCCTCTGCCTCTCTGTAACTCTGCCTTTCAAATAAATAAATAAATATTTTTTTAAAAGTACATGGGAGGAGCAGGTGTTTTGTGCAGCTGTTAAGATGCCAACGTCCCATATCAGCACGCCTGGGTTCAAGTCCCAGCTCTGCTCCTAATTCCAGATTCCTGCTATTGTGCACCCCGAGAGGCAGCAGGCAATGTCTTAAGTAGTTGGATCCCTGCCACCCACCTGGGAGACCTGGATGGAGCTCCCAAGTCCCAGCTTGAGCCTGGCCCAATCCCGACCACTGAGGGCATTTGGGGAGTAAACTAGTAAGTGGGATCTCTCTCTCTATATCTCTCTCTCTCTCTCTCTCTCTCTCTCTCTCTCTCTCTCTCTGTCCTTCCTCTCCTTCTTCCCTGTCAAATAAATAATGTTTAATTAAAGAAAGAAACCACAGGTGGGGAAGTTCGTGTGCCAGGCAACCCAGCTCTGAATCGCAGTTCTCCTCACTGCCGGAGGCAGGGACTCCCTCCAAGCCTTGGCTCTGTCATTTGTAAAACAGCCACACACGCATCCCGATCCTGCAAGATGGGACATGCAGAAGGAGCTCAGCGAACAGCAGGTGCTTGGACACCGAATGACCGGGAAACAAAGCTGAGAGGCCAAGTGCATTTCCCGGGCCTGGCCATGTTCTGGGAGCCTCAGCCCTGCCCTACATGTGTGGCAAACCCTTCTGGGCTTCTAGCACAGTCACTGAGTGTGGGTGAAGACACTGCTCCAGAGGTAGAGAAAGGCACAGAGCAGACCCCGAGGACCTCTCAGTCTATGGCCAAAACCACCCTCCGAATTCAGGCCGTTGTAAGGGCAAAGCTCAGGGACTGTGCCCAGGAAGCAGAGGGTGGCCACAGGGAAGGGCAGGGCAGGAGGCTGGCGAAGCTTCTGAAAGAGGAGTCTCTGGGCTGGGCCTAGAAGAGTACGAGTTTGGGGCCTGTGCTGTGGTGCAGCGGGGTAAGCTGCTGCCTGCCGTGCACCCCATGTGGGTGCCGGTTCAAGTCCCAGCTGCTCTACTTCCAATCCAGCTCTCTCCTAATGTGCCTGGGAAAGCAGTGGAAGGTGGTCCAAGTACTTGGGCCCCTGTACCTGCCTGAGAGATCCAGATGAATATCCTAGCTCCTGACTTCAGAGCGGCCCAGCTCCAGCCGTTGCGGCCATAGTGGGGCGTGAAGAAGCAGACAGAAGACCTCCCTCTCCCTGTCAAATAAACAAAAAGAGCAAGGGGAAGAAGAGGGAGAGGAAGAAGTCTGAGCCAGCCCACTCCCTGCAGAGCCTGTTGGGCAGACAGATTGTCCTCAGTGAGCCCCAGGGAGGGGGGCAGAGGCGGCCGGCAGCACACAGCAGAGGCATCAGCTCGCAAGAGCCCGGAATGCAGGCCAGATGGCCCCAGCCAACGTGGCGGTGCTGGGCGCGGGACTGAGGGCCAGTGGAGACATGGTGCATGGTGCTGGCATGAGGCATCAGCCGAGACGACGGCTGTGGGGAGCTCCTTCTGGTCGACCCAACAAGGGTGGCAGACAGGCAGCTCAGTTGGAAGGCACCCTCGCAGTCTCCTGGGCTGTCCGCCGTGAGACCAGGAGGCCTGCCTTCTGCAGGTTGACCGTCCCCGTGGCTGGGGCAATGCCCACGCTGCCTGTGCTTCCTGCCGTGGGAGCTTCTCGAGGGTAACCAGGGGTAGCACAGCGGCCCCCACAGGCGTCACCTACGGCCTAGGCATAGCACCTGCCGCGAGGTGCCCCTGTCCCCTCAGAGGAAGGGGGCAGCTTGGACACCGGCCCGTGCTGTCTGCTCTCAGACTGCCTCATTCCCCAGCACTTCTGCCCTGCTGCCCCCTGGGACCCCCGATCCTGGCCTGGGGTTTCCCGGGAGGGGCTCCAGCTGATTCACAACCCACATCCCCCTCTTGCCCTAGGCATTCTTGAACCCCCTTTCAGTGCCAGAGACCCCCCTGCCCAGGGTCCCCCTAACAGCTCCTGTAGTGCTGCGGGGGGCCTATCTTTGACCCCTTCAGGCAGAACTTCAAAGTAGCCATTTTAAAATTCAGTTTTATTCAACATTTATTTTGAAATAACACAGGCTCGGCCGGCGCTGTGGCTCACTAGGCTAATCCTCCGCCTTGCAGTGCTGGCACCCCGGGTTCTAGTCCCGGTTGGGGTGCCGGATTCTATCCCGGTTGCCCCTCTTCCAGGCCAGCTCTCTGCTGTGGCCCGGGAGTGCAGTGGAGGATGGCCCAAGTCCTTGGGCCCTGCACCCCATGGGAGACCAGGAGAAGCACCTGGCTCCTGCCTTCAGATCAGCGCAGCGCGCCGGCCACAGCGGCCATTGGAGGGTGAACCAATGGCAAAGGAAGACCTTTCTCTCTGTCTCTCTCTCACTGTCTACTCTGCCTGTCAAAAAAAAAAAGAAAAGAAAAGAAATAACACAGGCTCGTCGGATAGCACCGGCAGGCCCCCACGTAGGCCTCACCCCAGGTGCCCCCCGTCAGCTGCGCCTTCGCCACACTGCGCAGCAGCAAGGCCAGCATCCTGGCACTGGCACAGCACGTGGGGGGCTCTGCCCCTGATCACATGTATGTGCACCAACCCAGCAGCTCGCTCTGCCTCCCGCCACCCTCACAACCATGGCCACCCCTTCCCACCGTCCCCACCTCCCGACAGTCACGTACCATTCTCTGTGTTTGAATTCTGGCCATTCAGAGCCTGGCCTACAATGGAATCCTCCAGAATATGGCCTTATGGGATGGGCCATGACGCCCTTGAGAGCAGCGAGAAGACATTGGTGGCTGGTTCCCGCTGGCTGCTCAGCCGGGTCGTGGCTCCCGTGGGCCGCCCTTTGTCTGAGGGCTCACCTCCCCCAGGAAGCGGCGGGCATCTCCAGCTTTGGGCCACGACAAATAAACCTGCAACAAACACACACGGGCGGCGCAGAAGTCACACACTTGCCCCCTGTTAAAGCGTTCAGCACGCTCTCCCCCTGAATGTCACTGTGTGCACGACCTCACGGGGTCTGTATATCTATACCTACTTCCTCCCAAACAGCTTGGACGCAGCTTTTTCTTTCTTTTTTTTTTTTAGTACTCACAATGACTTTTTAAAAAGTCAAATCAAGATGGGAAATGGAGACCGAACTCTAGAGATTTTGCATCAGCTGTGCAGCTTAAGAGCCACACTGAGCCGAGACAGGGGTCACGGGACCTTGCCTGCCCCCTTCCCACCCTCCCACCACCAGCCCCAGTCCAGGCCCCCAAAGAGAGCAGAGCGAAATGGAAGCGTGAGCAGAAAGGGGGGAGCCACAGTCTCTCTCCTCTGTCCCCTCCCCATCAGCTCTGGAGGAAATCTTGCCAGTGTAAAAGTCACCTCCTCCAGGAAGCCAGCTCTGTTCCCCAGGCCCATGGTACCACACCTGACACAGGTGAGGCCTGGCAGTCTCCTCACCTCCCTGGAAGAAGTGGGCAGCCATATTTGTCTAGGCTCTGGTATCGAGGGAGAGGAGTCGCCTTGTGCCCACAGTGGGAGGCAGCATTGGGCCTGGCTCACCCGGGACCTGCAAATCCAGGTTCCGAAGCCCAGGCCCCAGTGGCCACGCAGCGCTGCCTCCCACAAACTTTGCCTCTGTTGACTTTGGCCAAACTTCCCGGCCCCTAGAGGAAGAGGAAGCTCGGGATGCACAGGCCACACGGGTCCCCACCCCCGCCCCGGGCCTGCCCACGGTCCTGCAGGTGACCTGCGCCGGGGGCTAGGAAGGTTGCCAATGTCGTGGTCCAGGCTTAGCCCAGGGGAGGGAACGGGAATGTGCTCTGGCAGAGGCGAGCCGAGGACGAGGCCAGCGCAGCCTTCACGCCCGGGCCACTCCTCCTTCCTCGCTATTTATGGTCCCTTGGAGGCTGCTCTTCCCTTTGTTCTGCCAAACAAGCTTGCTCCTGACTCCCAAGTCAGCCGGGGACTTGGCAAACATTTGTCAAGACTCGTCCCCTCGTTGTGTTTGTCTTCCCGGCAGAGATCTGGGCTTTGTGCACAGACAAGCTTGGCCCCGATCGACCACAGCCCCCGCCCGTGTGGCCCCAGGGCCCCACCTGCAGGCATCCTGAGGCAGGGGGCGTCTAGCTACCCAGCGGAGGTGTGGCCCCTCCACCTGGCTGAAATGCCACCACCGTCCTCCACGTCCCACAAGAATCCCTCCCGAGAGCAAGCAGTTTGAGCGTGTTTGGGGGGGGTGGTGCTGTGGGGACTCAGATTTGGGGGTGGGGGACACACAGAGGACGCAAGGGGAGGTGGGCATGTCCACCGCCAGCTCAGGCCTCAGAGCCAGCCTCAGTGGCAGGGACCAGCCCCACCCTGGGGATCAGACCTGCCCGGATGGTACCGCCCAGCCGGCAGAGGTCAGCGTGCCCTGATCAACGCTGCCAGACAGGCTCCCCCAGAAAGGCATATTCCCTGGGGAGATGCCAGACTCTGCCTTCACAGTGCCAGACAGGAGACGGACAGGGGCCCGGGACAGAGCAAGGCCCCAGAGGGCAGAGACGGAGCAGAGAGGGCCGAGTCCCTGGGCCTCAGTTTCCTTGTGTACCTTGTGGGAACCCAGAGGGGAGTCGCTCACTTTTGGAGGCCACGGATGGGGCTGACTCAGACGCCACAGGGCAGGGGTCAGAGGGCAGGGGCGGCCCCAGACTCACAGCCAGGAGCCCAGGCAGAGACCCATCACCTCCGGGGTCCTAACTCTGATCCGATGCGGGTAGGGAACAGTCCTCACTCTACAGATCTGCCATGAGATCTAAAGGAGAGGAGGCCCAGCACACACCTGGGAGCCTCATCCTGGCGCTCCGATGTCCTTGCTAACGCTTCTCAAGAGCTGGGACTTGTCACTCACCTGGGAAATGGGTGAATCCCACCTCGGGGGGCAAACCGCGTGCTGGAGAGGCAAAGGCTCAGACAGCAGCGGGCCCTGAGGTCAGACAACCAGCCGGTGCTGCCTGCCGATTCCCAAGGCCTGGGCTGGGCATGGGGGTCCCTTCTCAAGGCACCCAACCTACACAGACACCTGGCAGCCCAGTGCACGCCCTCCCAGCACGAACATTTATTTAGGGTTTGCAGAGAAGAGCCACACAGAGCACTTGAAGGCACTCTGCAGAGAGCAAGGGACCACAACGCCTTGCAGATCCAGGAGGGGCTCCCCCAGCCAGCCCGGGGCTGACCCAGGCTCTGCCAACGGCTGCTGCTGGCAGCTGAACATCAGGCCCTCCACGCACGGCCATCCCAACACCCCAGGGCCCTGCCAGCCAAGCACTCTTAGAAGGAGGCAGAACTGGGATTCACACCCAGCCTCATGGGTGGTGAGAGCCTTGAGCTTCGGAGAGAATGAGGGCCAGACCCAAGTGTACTCAGCACACAGCAGGCCTGGTAGTGATACAGTGCTGGGCGCACGTTCCCAAACCAACCCCACAACTCTGCACCAGAGCCCAGGACTGGCAGCCAGGCAAGCCCTTTGGAAACGTGGCCCCATGCAGCCAGCGTCCCCAGGCTGAAGGGGAGCAGCCCCGCCACACCGAGGATGCGTGAATATTTCATGGGCAGCTCCCTGCTTGTCTCCAATCATGGTTTCAATTGTCACGAGACAATTCAGAATTTCCAACTCGGGCTGCCGGGCTGCCATGGGCCAGGCAGCCAGCTCAGGCAGAGCAATTACTTTAAAAGCTTCCACCAGAGCTGCTCACGACACTGGCTCCCCCAATTGTGTGTCTGCAACAGTGGCCACACCCTTGAGCCCCGGAGCGCCTGTCTCCCTACACAGGGAGCAGACATCCTGAGGGCTGCTGGGCACAAGGAGCAGAAAGTGCAGGAGACAGATGAGGGCGGTGGGTAAACTGAGGCCCCCCAAGGAGCAGCTCCACAAAGGCAGGGGTCGTAGCTTCTCCCCTTCACATTTCCTGTGCCTGACTCACGGTGCACGCGTGGACAGGCAGATGCCCTGACAGATGGAGACGCTGAGTGACACTGCAGGCACCTCTCACCTCACCTGCTGGGATCCATGGCCAGACCGCCCGCTGGTCTAACTCTGTATCAGCTCTTCTGCCTTTGGGCCATGCTCCCACTCTCCTCACACTCTCCTCCTCTGCTATCTGGTTCCAACTTAACTCCCCAACTTTCTCAGCCTCCATGCTCTGTCTTCTCACTTGTCCCCAGTAGCCACCCTGCCTTGCTGTGTCAAGTACACCTGTTTGGGTGACCTCAGAGCCTTTGCACATGCTGTTCTTCTAAGGATGGGTTCCCGGAGGGTAGAAAAACTTTTCCAGGAGATCCCTCAGTCTGTTACTCAAGACCCTTCAACGCAAGGCCGCAGGTGCCCTTTTCAGCACTGTGCTCCAAATATAGCTATGGTGTGTGTGTGTGTGTGTGTGTCTGCCTAATTGGTTCAGCCAAAATGGCAGGAGCCGTCCACCTCTGCACCTCTACAATCACAGGCACAAATCATGCACTCTGTAAACGTCTGCTCACCTAAGAGGCCGGCAGGCGAGGGTCCCAGGCCAGGGCTCTCTCCACTGTTCTGTGCAGATGGTAACAGGACCACAATAATAAAAATAATAATAAAATTCTTGTGATGCCCACAGGGCTTCTCATTTTGCTTCGGCTGCCAGGAATCCCAGAGTGCAATAGAACACTGCTCAAAGACGCTAATATCTTACTTGATCCTACGGGGTCCTCTCAACTGTTAGAGCTTCCACCTCCCTCCTCCTAGCAGATGAAAAAGGGAGTGCAACTAGAGTCGCTCCCCTGCTGCACGGGTCCCCCTAAGAGCATGGCCTCCCTCAGAGCTTCTGGGAGCTTCTGGGAGCCCTCCACCTGGCCCAGCAGAGGCCTGAGGAGCAACCCCTGGGGGCTTCACCCCCCCCCCAGCAAAGCCAATGCTTCCCATCACCATGGGGGGTGTCTTCCATACCATCAACACCCTCCTGCATGCCGAGCACCCAGCCCTCAGTCTCACACCTTCATGGAGAGGTGCTTCAGAAACCAGCCTATACCCTGCCACAGAGACCTTGCTCCAGTGGCCCCTGAAATTCTTGGGGCAGTGTGGCCACTCTTCTGTCCCATGACCGTGACCAGTGCTCCTGCCCCATGCTTGTGGGATGGAGCCGGTGACCCCAGCCAACCACAGCCCTAAGCACTCTTCTCCACAAAGGGGTTGTCCAGGAATGGGAGTGTAAGTTGTACCCAGCCAATCAGCACAGGCAAATCCCCCTGCCCACTCTAGGTAGAGTCCTGCACTGGGCAAGACAGGGTCAGCTCTGCTCTCAAGGAGCTTAACTATTGGTCAGCACAACAGGTTTAATCAATCACCATATAAATATTCGTTTCAGTAAGAGCAATGGGAAAGGACTCTCCTCACTTGCACTGGGTATTGGTATCAGAAACACTGCTTAGAGAATTGTTTGGGTTTTCTGCATCCGTGTGGCTGAAGATACGTGCCCAGTAGGTTTACTGTGAACCTGTGTGACAAGTGCATTTGTCCCAGAGAGTAAAACTCCTATTAGAAGAAGCCATTCCCAGGAGCAGAGTCTGTCGCTTCCCTTCCTGGTGGACACGACCCCAGCCGTCCTCTCTGATTCCTGATCCCCCTGCCCTCACAGTGCAAATGCTTGTGACCTGAGGTGTCAGTACCTAAAGGAGAACTGCGGAATGTTCTTTTTGGGAGATGCAAAAGTAAGATTGTAAAAGGCATATTTTGGCCCATACCAGTCACCGAACACCTTCCCGGCCTCCCTGATCACGCCCTGCACACATAGCTCTCCCGCACAGAAGCTCCCTAGCAGTACAGCAGGGGAAGGAGACAAGTCCATTCCATCAGAAGAGGGGTCCCTTCCTACCCGACCAGCCAGCACAGCCACCCTGGGGAAGAAGGAAGCAAAAACAAGAGTCAAGCCACCTGGCAGGTGCCCTTGCCCCTTAGCCCAGCTCCACCTGGGAGCCCCTTGGCTCCATCATCCTGTCCATGTCTCAAAGAAGGGGACCCCCTGCTCGCCCCATTTACAGATGAGGAAGCTGAGGCTGGGTGAGGCTCTCTGACTTGCCCAGAGCCACACAGCCAGTCTAAGACACAAAGATCCCAGCTCAGGCCATCAGGTGCCAGAGGCAGGATTTCTTTGCAACCACAGAAGATTCCTAGGGAACAAGAGCAGGCAGAGAATCTCTCTCTCTCTCTCTCTCTCTCTCTCTCTCTCTCTCTCTCTCTCTCACACACACACACACACACACACACACACAGTCACCCGCTGGAAACAAAACCTGGAAAACTGTTAGTGTGCAGGGGTGGGTGAGTCAAAGCCAACCCAGCCAGGCGCCTGTGCAGCCCTCTGTAGGGGGGCACCAGTGGTTGCCGCCATTAAGCCCAAAGATGCCCGAAAGCTCCAGGTCAGAAGCGCCCTGGCTTAGCAGCTCTGGGCAGGGCCACCACCAGGCCACTTTCACTCATAAAACATGGGGGGAGGGGGGTAAGAGAAGGGGGAGGCTGGAATCCCCATGGCGCAGGGCGGTCAGCAGGCTGCACGTGCGCGGGGCAGTCCCTGGGCCAGGTCTGCAAGAGAGGCGCCAGAGACTGGTCCCTTAACCCTTAACGACCCTGTGTGCCCCGAAAGCACACTGGCTTCCTAAAGCGGTCCCCACTGTTGAGGGTTGCCGGGAGGGACAACGCCACTCCCCTCCAACGGCACGACAGGCTGCAGGGACCCAGGCGAGCTCGGGTCGGCTTTCACCTTCGGAGGTCGGGGCGCGGGTCCTGGGTCGGCTGCCCGGGCCAGGCTGCCCTGGAGGCGCGGACGAGCAAGGAGCCAGGGCGAGCGCGGGGCCGTGCGGTCCCTCCCGCGGCAGCGAGCACCAGGCGGCGGGGAGGCGCCGCCGCAGACTGCACCTCATGAAACATTCATGCCCGCCGCCTCGCTGCCCTCTCCCGGAACCTTGCGCCCTGGCCGCGGCCCCGGAGCCCGCGGCCGTCGGCGGGCAGGCTGGCCGTTCCGCTCCCCGAGAGTGGCAGGCCACAGCCCGCCTCGCTGTCCCATCCCACAGCCCCCCGCAGCTGCAGGCGCAGACCCAGCGCTTTAGGGAAGCAGGTTCGGCCAACTGGTTTCCCCAACGGGTCTCCGGATGAGTGGCGACGCGGGGGAAGCCGGTGGTCGTGAATGTGAGAAGGGTCGGCTCCCACTTCCCGCTCGGTCCTGCCCATCTCCCAGCGGCCGCCAGCCAGGAACAGGCCTAGGGACCACATGGGTCGAGGCCTCCCGGCCCAAGGATGATCGCTAGAGGGTGTGCAGGCGCGGGCACTGGACAAGGGGCCACGAGCGCCTGAACTCCTGCACTCGGCGCCTTCTTTCCTCCACAGCCCAGGCACCGAGGAGGGGGCCGGCTGCCCCTCCCCGTACCCCTGTCACACACCCCGAAAGCCTGATCTGTCCTCAAACCTCGGCGGCCAACAAGCTCTGCGCAGCGACTCTTCGCTGTCAATAACTTGCAAACCCAGCCGGACCCGCAGGCTGGGCAGAAAGGGGCAAGGTCGACTCTCCAAACCCCAGCTTGGCTGGAACCTGGCCGGACCCCGGGAAACTCCAGCCGGACCCACGCTAGGCCCAGCCCCTCACATGCCAGGTGGGAAACTGAGCCCCGGAGAGAATGCGTGCCGGGGCTGGGCTGGGACCCACAGCGGCCTCGTCCGCCTGAGGCCGGGCCTCTCGGCAGCGCGCGCAGTCCCCCGGCGCTCACGGACTGCTGCCCCGGCCGGCCGCTAGCCGCGCGGACCTCAGCCCGCGCCCGGAGGGAGGCCGGGACCCCTGGCCCGTGGGACAGCGCGCCGCCCCCTCCCCGCCGGTCCCGGCCGGCGCCTTCCCCTCCCCCCCATTCCCGCCTCCCCGGCCCGTGTCCCCGCCTTCCCCGCAGGCGACGGGCGGCGGCGGCGGGAGGAGCGGGTCGAGCCGAGGCAGCCCCGACCTTGCGCGCTGGGATGTAGCGAACCAGCCGGGGCCGAGGCAGCGCGCACAGCCAGAGACAGAGCTGGATCCGGGGCCCCGGCCAGAGCCGAAACCTGAGCCAGAGTCCGCGGCGGGCGAGCCCAGAGCCGCCGAACCGCCGACGCAGCGCTGCCCGGGTTGGGTAAGAAACGCCGGGCTAGGGGCGCGGGGTCTCCGCGGTGGAGGGGCGTGCGGAGGTGGCGGTCGAGTCCTGCGCTCTTTGATCCCGGCGAGCACTGGGTGCAGCCGGCGGTGCGGAAGGTGCGCGACGCTCGGAAGATCGGGCGCCCTCGAGGCGGCGTGAGGAGCGCGTTCCTAGTCCGGTGCATGGCCGCAGCTGCCGTCACCCGGAGCCACCTCACCTAAGCAGGGAGCTCACCTTGCGCCTCGGCCCCGGGGCACCCCAAGAGGGCAGCAGCCTCGGGGGCGCGGGCCCGGGCCCCACGACGGGCGCAGCGCTGGAATCCTTCGCAGTCCTTTGCGGCGGCGCGGCGCATAGGGGGCCTCGGGGAGCCGAGGGCAGGCGAGAGGGCGGCCCGGCACTCCGGCTGCGTCCGGGGATGGGGGCCCCAACAGCGGCGGAAGTGCTGGCCCCTCTGCGCGGCTCGGGACTTCTGCCGCAGCTTCGCGTCAAGAGGGTATTTGTCCTAAACGAAACCGCTTCGTTCGTTCGCTCGTTCGGGCAGCGATGCCGCACAACAGCAGCAGACCTCGGCCAGAGCCCGGCTCTCTTCGCCCCGACCCCGACGCCCGCCGCAGCGCAGGAAGGGGCGCCCAGCCCACGGCGGCCTGCCCTCGCCCGCTCGGGTCGGGCTTCACTCTCCTCTGGGAACCCCAAATGCCCTTCACAGAATCCAATAAAGACATTCCCGCGGCTTCTCCCGGGCTTCGTGGTTAAGGCAAGGTCCCCGCGTACCCAGCTGCTGCTCCGCACGCTGACGGAGACCAGCCCCCCGAACAACTCCGCGGTGGCCACACAGAGCCCTGAGGCCGGGAGCGCGGCATTGGGAGCCCCAGGCTGAAACTGCAGCCCCAGGATTTTCTGATTTATGAATTCTCCGAATCTAAAAATATGCGAGCCCCTTTTTCGGAGAAAACGAAGGCTTGGGTGTTCTCTTGGATTCCCAGTGGGTTCTGAGATCCCACAGGGCCAGAGGGAGGAAACCAGTTTGCTGTCTAGTTGCTGGGAAGGGTGCAGCGCTAGGGCAATGGCGAGGTCCAGCCAGAGCACAAAGCTGCAGGCAGGAGAGGCTGTGGAAAGAACCTGCCCTGTCCCCTGTCCTTTCCCCCTAGCTGCTGGGGGGCTTGGGAGGGAAACAGAGGTGGGCTGGGGCAGGGAGATGCAGAGGCCGCAAGGGCTGACCCTGGAGGAGGAGACCCTCCAAGGGCCCTTCTCCCAGGAAAGAAGCTGCCTGTCGTGTGACCCTCGGGTGCCACCCTCCTGGGCTCTCTCGCCTCCAGCGCAGCCATTCTCAGGAACCAGATAGTGTCCTGTGGACATGGGGTGAGCAGTGGACCAGGAAGACCTACGGGCCCTGCCAGCGGCTCACAGAGCAGGGCAAAGCAGAGTCCCCAGCTCCCAGCCCTCAGGCTGTGCCCCGTGGCAGTCACCCTGCCGAGCCCAGGCTAGGAACCCCGACGGGCGGGAAGCCTCGGACTGGGGCCCTCAGCAGCCTGAAGAGCCCACTGGGGTTATTCCAGCGTCTGCCGGAGCACCCCTGCTCCCTGTCGCCCGGTAACAGCTTGTATTCTGGAAACAAGAGCTTTTATTGGGGAGGGGGCGTTAGATCAGGCACAAGGAGGTAGGTGGTCCCCGCTGTACTCCCAAAACTGGGTTTTCTAGTTTGAACTTCTCCACGGACTAAGAGGCTTAGGACTGGAATGTCCCGGAGAGTCATGGATGGCCCCAGGGGCAGGCCATGGCACATTCCTTCCTTTTTCCTAAAATCCCTTGGTCCTGGGAGCAAGGATTAGAGTAGGTACCCCCATGGGTGGGGAGCAGGGTGCCCCCATGAGGACCCTCCAATGATCCTTCCCAAATTAAATTACTAAGCCACGCTTAGGCACCGCGTCCATTTTCGAGCAAGCCCAGCTTTTCAGAATGGGCCCCTGTGAGTCTGAACCCTGACAATGGCCCAGGCCCCTCTGCTGAGCCCGGCCAGGACCGTAAACCCCAACCTTTTTGAAAGCGACAGTCATTCCTGGCTTCGTGTGGCTGGAATGGAATGGGCAACGCGGTTCCCGCTCCAATAAACCCCTTCCTCTCCTCTCCTCATGTCCCCACTGGAGGCCTTAACAGCAGGCACAAAGTCTCATGTCAGACAGAGCAACTGAGGCACAGTACAGGTGAAGCCATGCTCAGGGTCACACAGCAGAGGGGGGACACTGGACCTCTGCTCTTACTCCTCTGTGTGTGTGTGTGTGTGTGTGTGTGTGTGTGTGTGAGAGAGAGAGAGAGAGAGAGAGAGAGAGAGAGAGAGAGAGAAGCACTCTGGGACAGTAGGTGGTGGGTGGATGTAGCTAGGGAAGGAGAGTGTGGCCAGGTCCCCTCTCCAGCCAAGCCCAGGACCGTGCCACAGCCTCCATCAACCATTTCCTTGCCCCTTGGTCCTTCAAGGTTGTCCAAGCCCAGCCGCACAGACACCCCCCACCCCCGCCACAGGCAGTCCTCACTAGCCTCAACTCTTCTCTGGGGCGCAGGGCACATGCCATACAGGGCTTCACCCACAAAAAGCTGAGGGCCTGTCCATCCACACAGGCGGGCATCGAGATTTCCAAATAAAGAGCGTGTTATGCCTGCCTGGAGCACCGCCCAGAGGGCACACAGCAGGTGCTCAATATCTGCATTAAATTGTACCCACAGTGACAGAAGCAAGCCCCTCAGACAGAGTAGCTGGAGCTGCTGGGTGTAAGATCCCAGGAGGACTCGCCTCTGTGGGCCCCCTGGGAGTGGAGAGGCTGTGACGCCCACCTCTGGATGCCCAAGGGCAGAGCATTTATGTCTCTGCCGCTGCCCAGAGATGCCCGATGCTCAGCTGGCTTGGAGCACACTGCCTTCCCTGCCAGCCAGCTGTCAGACCAAACTGCACACAAGTGCACGTGTGTGTGTGCATGGCACACCTGTGTGGATGTGCAGTACCAGTGGGTGCGCCTTCTCTTGGGCACTGTGTCCAGGCTGTTCTGCACAGTACATTAAGGGGCGCTCCCTAACACCTGGATGTAGGGGGCATCTGCGGCTGCAGGAGACGCGGCCAAGAAACGTGGTCAAAGGTTGAGCAGAGGGCAAATGCCTGGGCACCCGCGCGTTTGCCCACGTCCCTCTCTCCCTGGCCCAGACTAACTTCACCCTGGGGGTCTCAACTTGCAAGGACAGGGGCCTTCACTCACTCGGACCAGTGGCCAGTGTCCTCCTTCGGAACTCAGCCTTGGAACCTGCCTCCCACGGTTACAGACACTGGGTGACAGCGGGGCAGGCCCTAGGGAGCTGCGTGGGGCTGAGGCCTGATTCCGCCGGCGCCTGCTGCCTGCCCGAGGAACTCAGCCTGGTGGCCCAGGGGGCCTCCCTCTGATGGGGGTGGGGACAGGGGGAGGGCTGGAAGGCAGAGCCTGGGGAGCACCCCAGACGCAGGCACCCATAATCAGCCCCAAGCAGAGGCCCCAGGAGGAAATGCAGAAGCCAGGGGCCCTGGGCCCTCGGTGGGGAGCAGTGCCTCCCTACCAGGCTGCAGTCCTGCTTAGCGCTGCTCCCCTGGGCCACTAGGTCCCGCGGAGCTGCTCAGCAGGTGAGGGGCAGAGGGCAGCCTGGGGTCTGCCTGTGGTCCGAGGAGCGGGGGTCAGGGACGCGCCCTACAACCGCGGCTATGGCCTGTTTGCTCAAGGCGCAGAGGCCTCAGGGCCAGTTAACAATTGTTCAGCGAAATCCTTCGACAAACCTCACTGAGGACACAGGCAGGGAATGCCTCTTGGGAGGTGGGGAGGGTGCGGTCTTTGCCTGTCCCAGAGAGGGCTCCTTGTGCGCAGCTCAGCTCCCACTGTAGGTAAGGAGAGAGGGTCCAGAAGACCCAGGGCTGGGAGACGGCAGTCACCTGGCCTAGCCATCCTGTGCCCCAAGCCTTGGGAAGCCACCCTAAGAAGGGCAGAGGTTGCCCGGGCCAAACTGGCAGCTGCCAAGGCCAGGGCCTGGCCCACAAAGGGGCAAAACAAGGGGAGAGGCCAGGAGAGGCAGCCGGGCGGGCCGCGCTCCCAGGGTCTCCTGCCGCACTCTCTGGGCGCCAAGAGCCAACCGAAAACGTTGCGTCTGATTAGAAGCCATCATTTCTATCCCAATCCCGGAAAATTGACTGCGGTGCAGGGAGGGAGGCCGGAGGAGCAGCCTTGGGGGAGAGGGTCCGAGCTAATTAGGAGGCAGCATCCGGGGGCCCATTAGCGCGCAGGCTGCTGTCACTCAGCCGGCTGGGTCCCCCGGCGGAGAGGACCGCGAAGGAGGGGCCGGCAGCCCCCGACGAGGACCCCGCTGGGAGCGGCCCCCCGCCCCGGCGCTGGCTCCGCGGCGCCCGCTCCTCGAGATTCCGCTCGGCGAACACTCACTCGTCCCGGGCTGTGCTCGCCGGGGCGGGGGGCCTCGCGGCGGCCCAGACGGGGGTGGATTCTGTGCCCAGCAGGCCACTGGGGGCCCGAGGTGCGCCCGAGCCGCGCGGGACTGCCATGCCAGATGCGTCTCTTTTGTGCGGCCGAGGGAGAGCGCGGTGTGTCACCGCGGAAGCAGGGAGAGGCGCGGCGAGGCCGCGGGGGGCGGGGAGCGGCAGGAAGGTGGCTGCGGAGGGAGGGCGCGGACGAGGCAGGGCGGGCGGGAGGGCGCGGCGGCGGGGCGGCTCGGGGCTGGATTCCGCCCGCGCGCCCTCGCCCGCTCGCTCGCGCCCTCCCTCCCCAGCCCCCTCCCACCCGGGCCCACCCCACCCACCACCCCTGGCGCAGGGACTGCTGGAACCTGGCGGTGCACGCTGTCGCTTTAAGACAGACTCTGCTGGCGCCGTCCGGAGCCTTAGAAACCGGCCCCGGATCGGGAGCCGGAGCCGGAGCCGGGGCCGGGCTGGCGGCGGAGGCCCGAGCGGCGGGAGCGCAGAGCGGAGCGCGGAGCCAGGCGCCCGGTCGCTAGAAGCCGCCGCTGCCGCCGCCGCCCGCCCGGCCCCGCAGTCCCGGGCGGTCCATGGGGCGGGCGCGGCGTCGCTGCGGGCCCGGGCAGCCCTGGGGGGCAGCCGCTTAGGAGCTGCACTCTTGTCCCCGCAGGTCGCAGCCAGGGCGACCGGGCGCACGGAGCCCCGGCCCCTGGAGCGCCCGCCGCGGTCCCCACCTCCATGGACGCCTTCAAGGGGGGTATGAGCCTGGAGCGGCTGCCGGAGGGGCTCCGGCCACCGCCGCCACCGCCGCATGACATGGGACCCGCCTTCCACCTGGCCCGTGCCGCTGACCCCCGCGAGCCGCTCGAGAACTCAGCCAGCGAATCGTCCGACACGGAGCTGCCAGGTAAGCACGGTGCCCACGCGGCGCGCACGGAGCGGCCCGGGCGCGGGGCGCGGGGCCTGGCGCCCGCTCCGCACGACCTGGCTCGCTCTCCGCCCCAGGAGCGCCGGGAACTTTCTTTTTTCCCTTTCTCGAGCCGGCCGGGAACGCGGAAATTTACACGCACGCACAGGAAGGTGCTCCCACGCGGGAGGCCGGCAGATGCGCGAGCCCGTGGTGGAGGGTTTGCGCTGAGCCCCCCGAATGCTCGGAGAGGGAGGCAGTTGGGTTTGCTCAGAAGAGCGCCGTGGGGTCGCTCGCACTCCGGGAGGCTAGCAGACCGAGGGCACACCATGGGGGTGACGGACGAGAGAAAGTGCCGGGAGGGGCGGGAAGGGGCAGCCGACGAGAACGGGCGAGTGGGGAGCACAGTGTGGGCCGGGGCGGGGGGTGGGGGGCACCACCGAAGGAAAGGCGCCGAGCGCGGGCCAAGGGGCGAACCCCGAGGAAGGGATCCCTGCCCACGTGTGCGGCCGGGGCCCGGCCTTGGCTCGGGCGCCTCTCCCCTCTCCCTCCGCGCCGCTCTGCTGTCCGAGAGCTCGACCTGCGGTCCCAGCCGGGAGCCGGCCGGGCGGGTGTCCGGCGCGGGCAGTGGCGCGGCCAGTCCGCGGCGGATGCCAGCTGCCGGGCGGTCCCCTCTGGCCGGCCCCGCGGGTCGTGGGCGCCGCCTCCGCGCTCACGCCTTGCTCCAGGCCGAGGGGTCTCTGCGGGCTTCCAATCTGTCTTTTCTCCCGCTCTGCATCCCGAAGCGACTTTGTGGAAGGCTCTGTTCGCTTGGCCGAAATGCAGTCCGCGCCGGACGGTGTTTTTTGTGCTCCCGAGTTGTGAACGTGGTCTGCGGCTGGCTTTTCTTTTTAAAGTCCAGAGAAACGCGTAGCTAGAGGTTGATTTTTAAAGTCAAATCTATGAGGATGAATGAACTATTCTAACTGTACGGGCGTTTTTTCGATCTTGAAAGAATGATTGCACGAAGTGTAGTTGTCTGGAATTAAAAAGTCTCCACGCAACATTAATCTTGGTGAGATTTTAAAAAGTCTGTCCAACATGGCGCGTTTCTCCAGGATTTTCTCAAAATCGATTTCAAGCGATATTATTTGGGGATTTTAAATTATCGAACTAGAATGCTTCTCCGGGATTTAAAATTTATCACTGCAAGGGCGTTATTGGGAAGGGGTTAAAAAAATCTATCTACAGCGGCACACTGATCAACAGCAACAATAAAAACATCCCCGAGAAACAAATGGTGCGTGCGCCCGCACAGCTCTGCGCTCGGTGGGCGGCGTGTGTGTGCGGGGCCCGGGCTTCCTCGGCGCGCTCTCTCGGCCCCGTACCTGCTGTTTGTCCGCGTTTCCAGGCACAGCGCCATCAGCTTTTCTGCGCTTCTGTGTTTGGGTTTTAAATTCTTTTTCTTTCTGTGCCACGGTTCCTGTGGAGACGGAGAGGCTACAGCCCGAAGTCGCCCGCACAAGAGTGCGTCCGGACAGCGGGCTCTGCAGGCCCCGCGGCCGAGGCCTGCGAGTCAGGCCGCTTCCGTGCCCAGCGCGGGCTCCCGTGCAGTCCCGGGAGGAAGAGAGCGGCCGGCCTTGAGGCCGCTGCCCCCACTGCTTTCAGACTGGAATGATCTCCTTCACAAAAGCAGGACTCCCTCAGAGTTAGACCCCCAGAAGCCCTGGGGAAAGAAAGCGCAAACGTTTGCGGCTGACAGCGGCCGCAGGGCCGGCGCCGGGCCGAGCCGCAGGAGCAGGCCCCGCGCGCCGGGAACGCAGGCCCGAGGCTCCGGCGCTCTGCGCCCCGGCGCGCCAGGCCGGACGGCCAGCACCCAGCCGGCCCTCTGCGGGGGCACGATTCCCAGGGCCCCCGGCGGGAGGGCGGGCTCGTGGCCGGCGCTTCGGTGGAGCCGGGAACGCGTGCGACCGAGCGAGAGCCTGCGCTGACGCGCGCCCCGTCCTGCCCGCTGCAGAGAAGGAGCGCGGCGGCGAAGCCAAGGGGCCCGCGGACGGCGGTGCGGGCGGCGCGGGCTGCGGCGGCGTGGAGGACCCGGCCAAAAAGAAGAAGCAGCGGCGGCAGCGCACGCACTTCACCAGCCAGCAGCTGCAGGAGCTGGAGGCCACGTTCCAGAGGAACCGCTACCCCGACATGAGCATGCGGGAGGAGATCGCCGTGTGGACCAACCTCACGGAGCCGCGCGTGCGGGTGAGGCGGGGTGCGCGCCGAGGGTGCCGGGCTGCACGGGGCGCAGCACCGGAGAGCGCAGGCCCGCACGGGATGCGCACGCTCTCCGCTCCCGAGACCCAACCTTGGGCCCCGGGTCCACCGGCATCCGTGGGGCTCCAGGGCCGCTGGTGGCCCCTCGCCCCCCACCCCTGGGCTTTAAGGCGGCCCAGGAAGCCCGCCCATGCCCCGTAGGGCCCGGGCCCCGCTGGGATGTTGGGATACCCCGGGCCAGACACTGCGCAGAGGACTCCCTGCCGCTGGGGACCTTGGGAGCCGCTGGCTTCCCCCGCTGGAAAACGAAAGGGAAAGGCAGGTCCTGCCTGGCTGCCTCGCGGAGGTTGAAGGAATGTTGCCAGGGTTCAGGGTCTCAAAACAGGGATCCCATTCTGCACCCAACTTGTCCAACATCGGGATATTTTCCTCCTTCCCGGGCCGTTCAGCCAGTCCACCACTGGACCCTCTGGCCAGTGCCCTCCCGGGGTCAGGTGAGGGAGGCCGCTCTGCGGGCAGAGTAGCCCTCGGAGCCCTTTTGGGCTGGAAGGTGCCGTCCCAGGCCGCACTGTCTCCTCTCTTCTTACCCTTTGGGTTCCCAGTCAGTGCCAGGCAGGAAGAGAATCCTTAGAATCTTTTCTTCCTGGACGCACAAAGATTGAACCAGATCCCAGGAGTTGGGTTCTAGCCAGACCGGAGTCCCACCTGGCCCCCAGACACCGGGCCACCCCTCCCCTCCGCAGGCCAGCGGTGACTCTCTACAGGTTTATGGAGGAAGAGCTGGCTGGGACCAGGGAGAGCAGAGGCGCAGGGGTGCTGCAGGCTGGGGGGGGGGGGGGACTCTGCCCAGAACTGGACAGGGGCCAGGAGGGCCCAGGCATTCGGTGGGCAGCTGGATGGGTGCAGACCTGGAGAACCGAGCACTGAGAGGTCCTTACCAAACTTCGCAGGAGAAAAGGGGGAGGAGGGATTAGGGCAAAACTGGTAAGAAGCAAAAGGAAATTAAATATTTGCAGAGAAACATATTTGGCATATATTTAGGCAGCAGGAAAGAAATTAAATATTTAAGGGCAAAGCATAAGGATCGAGTATTCAAGAAAAAGAAAGAATCAACTATTTAAGCGTAACACTGAGGGTCAGACATTTGGAAAGAAGGGGAAAAAAACTAAATATTTGGAGAAGAATCAAAAGGATCAAAAATGGGGGCACAGCAGAAAATAGACCATTTGAGTGCGAGGAAGGGGGTTCAGATAGGGCGGCAGACCGGAGGGAAATACACATTTGGGAAACGAAAATATCAAAAATTGTCCTTCAAGATGGAAACAGACGGTGCGAGCGAGGAGAATCCAGGGGAGTTGGGGAGCCCGGTGTTTCAGTAAGAAAATAACACCGTTGGCGTTTGCAGGGAAGGAGAATGGATGGCGCATTCGGAGGCACCCAGGGCCCCGCTTAGGGGAGAAGGCAGGAGGCGGACTGGCTGAGAGCAAGAGAAGGGAACCGAGTATTTGTTAAAAACAAAAACAAAATCCAGAATGCTCGTTAGGAAGAGAAAATGGACTTAATTCGGGGAAGAGGCTAAAGATCAGGGGGAAAAAAGAAAAATTTAAAATAAAATAAATTAAAAAAAAAAAAAACATGTTTTCTCGGGACAGGACCATCAGGGCGAACAGGCAGGGTGGCGGGTGGAGGCGCAGGGCTCTGACCCGTCTCCCGCCCCTTCCCCAGGTCTGGTTCAAGAACCGGCGAGCCAAGTGGCGGAAGCGCGAGCGCAACCAGCAGCTGGACCTGTGCAAGGGCGGCTACGTGCCGCAGTTCAGCGGCCTGGTGCAGCCCTACGAGGACGTGTACGCCGCCGGCTACTCCTACAACAACTGGGCGGCCAAGAGCCTGGCGCCCGCGCCGCTCTCCACAAAGAGCTTCACGTTCTTCAACTCCATGAGCCCACTGTCGTCGCAGTCCATGTTCTCGGCCCCCAGCTCCATCTCCTCCATGACCATGCCGTCCAGCATGGGCCCCGGCGCCGTGCCCGGCATGCCCAACTCGGGCCTCAACAACATCAACAACCTCACGGGCTCCTCGCTCAACTCGGCCATGTCCCCCGGCGCCTGTCCCTACGGCACCCCCGCCTCGCCCTACAGCGTCTACCGGGACACGTGCAACTCGAGCCTGGCCAGCCTGCGGCTCAAGTCCAAGCAGCACTCGTCGTTCGGCTACGGCGGCCTGCAGGGCCCGGCCTCGGGCCTCAACGCGTGCCAGTACAACAGCTGACCGCCCGGCCGGCCACGCGGGGCGGGCCCGCGCAGGACGCACGCGGGGCCCCGGCCGCCGCCCGCGGACCCCGCACCAGCGCAGCCGCTCCCCACCTGCCCGCCTTCGGGCTGGTTTTGTGTTTGCTTTTCCGGACCCCACTCCGCCCTCCACAAAGAAACAGAAACGAACCAAAAAGACGTCGGAGAAAAGCGCCGCGAAAAAAAAAAGAAAAAATGGATGAGTTGCAATTTCCCTCGGGGTGGCGCGAGTGGAGTGCGTTCGTTCCCACGGGCCCCGGCGGCCCTCTCCGCGGAGGCGACGCGGCCCGGCAAGAGAACGCGGAGGCCCGGCGGCCGGGAGAGGACGCCCGCGTAGCCCGCGTCCCCGCCGCGCTGGACCCGGACTGAGCGGCTGCGCCCGCGCCCGCGGACTGGACGTGCGGAGCCCGGACACGCCTGAGATCCCCCGGCCGCGCACGAACCAGACGTCCTCTCCGAGCTGGCCGGGCCGAGCGCACCTTAGCTCGATTCGGATCCGAGTTGGAGGGGGCGTTGGGCCGGGGATGACGGTGCCCAGCCCGGGATCGCGCGCTCGCCGCTCAGCTGCTCGCACACGGCCTCGGCGCCCCGCGCGGAACCCTCGCCGGCTGCGCGCTCCGGAGCCTTGTTTTAAGGCCACCAAGCCGCAGCGGGAGGCGAGGGAGGGCTCGTTGCGGAGCGCCCCAGCCCCAAGCTCAGCCGCTGGCCCAGGCCCTCTGCCCCGCTCCCGAGCCTGGAGGTGCCCCCTGTCCGGGCGAACAGCCCCCTCCTCACCGCCCGCCGTGCAAGAGTGGAGCCGGAAGAGCGCGGGGCGCGGCCCCAGGGCCCCGCGCCCACTTTGCACACCCGCTCTCCGGCCCGCGCCCCTGTTTACAGCGCCCCTGTGTATGTCGGACTGACTATAGAATTATAAATCTGTCTATATCGACTTGTCCATGTACGTCTATTAAAACCATAGTCCGAGCGTGCTAAGCACTGCCGAGCCCTGACTGCTTCATTCGGCCGAGGAGGGAGAAAGGGCACTGGGCCGCCCCCCTCCCCCGGCTCAAGGGATGGAAATGCCGAGGCAGCCTCCGCTGGAGTCCCCCTACCCCAATTCCCCACCACCGTTCCCGACCTGCTCAGCCCCGGCCCCACCGAGGGCGCCGTGGGCCGCTGAGCTCGCTTTGCCCGGTGAGCACCGGCTGAGCCGCTCAGCCTCCCGGCTCTGTGCGCAGGGCCGCCCCGGCCAGGGCGCCTTCCCCGCCACCCCCAGGCAGCGGCACCCTGCACAGGCTGTTGGCGGCGACCCTCGGGGTTACCAGGGTGCTAGAGCCCTTGCTCGCTGGGAGCACTGGGGTGGGGGTGGGGGTGAGGGACGCTGAGAGCCTCCTGAGGCACGAGGTTGCTCTTTCTCCCGTGGGCGCGTGGCCCTGACAGCTGCGGGGGATATAGGGAGCTGGATTCTGCCTCTTCCCTTAATGTCCCAGCCAGGGGCGTGGGACTGTGCTGGGGGAGAGTGTCCGTCACACAGGGCTCACTTCTCACTTCCCTTCCACCCCGGCTCATGGGGGCGGCTGCGGGCTGCCTCCGCCCTCCCTTGGCTTTTGGAAACTACTGAACAAGACCAGCCTGTAAACTGCCTGTAAAATTCTGCTTCCCTTAAGTAAGTCACTTCTAATGGCAAAACAAAATGTTTGCAGCTGCAGCCGGTGAGCAAGGAGGGGCTGGCATCCTGCTTTAGGATCACCTTGTGATGCGGACTGGCACTGCCCTGAACTGGCCCCGGGCAAGCCCTGGCTGGGAGGAGGGCACGGCCACAGGCTCAGTCAGGAGCTAATAGCTGCAGGGCCCTGTGCACACACTCTCCAGCCAGGGCAACACGGCCTCAGAGGTCAGGAGTGTCAGCCCCATTTTGCACAGGGAACTGGGGTCCCCGACTCTTGAACTGAGCCCAGGTCCCATGGAGCCCAAGGACTGGAGATTGCAAAGCTCTTCTCACCCCTAGCTGAGGAATGAGCAGGGGACCTCACTGCAGGATGGCCCAGGCTGTGGGGTTCTGACAGGGACAGGGCCAGATACAGACTGGGGGGGGGGGGGAGGCTGGGCAGGGGGCTGGAGCCAGACCGCCCCACCCCCACCGGCTCCAGTCCAGAGCTCCGACCCCTCACTCTCTGGAAACATAAACACAATCACATCTGGACTCAGAGTGCCTCCCCCAGCCTCACACATCTGCCTGGGGGCCCTGGTCTCAGTCGAGGGCAGGAGGCTGGGGAGACCAAGAGGGAGGTGGAGCTGGAAGAGAGTGGGCAGCAGAGAGGAAGCCTCTCCCCAGGGGGAAGCGCGGCCGCCCCGAGGAGGGGGTTGTACAGTGGAGATGCAGTGCGGCTACAGTCAAGTGGAGGGGCAGAAACAGTCCACAGCAACCCCACCACCGTCAAGGGCTGTGACCAGGCAGGTGAGTGCAGGATCCAGCCTGCTATCCCTGCCCCCAGCTGCCCAGTGGTTGGCATGCAACACCGCACCCAGGAGGGCTGCACGGCTGCAGGGTTGGAGCTGGAGGACCCCGAGGGGCTGGGAGGGGGTGCATTCTGCAAGTCCTAGCTGCTGTGCCTGAAAGGGATTAGGGGAGGGGGCTGTGGTTCATTCATCAACAGGGACTCTGCTGCTGCGGGTGGGGCTGGGGATGGAGCAGGGGGAGAGACCCAGTCCTGGTCCCGCCGCGGGCAACGAAGCCGGCAGGCAGGTAGTACCAGAATGAGGACAGGCAACGGGGTTCTGTGCACAGAGGAAGAACGGGGGGCCCTGCTTAACAAAGAGGGCGGCTCTGGGGAAGTGGCTCCGTCTGTCTTCAGGTCAGGCACAAGCACTCACGGCACACACCCACACTGGGAGCCCCCCCCCCCCATGCCTACATGGCACCCATTGCTCTGCTGAGGAGCCCGACACGCTGAGATGATGGCAGGGCACTGGCCCGAGGCCACGCAGCAGGAAGTGATGGGGCCAATTCAAGCCCAGTCAGTGCCCACGCTCTGTCCCCTGCAACGGGGCTGCCCCATACCGAGCACTGGGAACAAAACACAGGGTGGTTCCTGACCTTTCGGAGATGGAAGTTCTCGTCCCCAGACACAGCCAGCAGCTCTGTCCTTACCTGGTCCTGACAAAGGAAGCCTCCGAGGGGGCTGCAGTGCAGAGAGGCCACAACTTGGGGACGGGGTGCGGGCAGGGTGGCGCCCAGGCACTGTGGGCACCAGAGGAAGCGGCACTCTGAGCCGTCACCGAGGGAGAGGAACAGTCACTGTGGCTTGTGTGGCCCCCACTGGACGCCGTACCGCTGTGCCCAGCTGCCAGAGTTGTCCAGAAGGGGAGGGGAAGCCTCACCTGCGAGATGTGCTTTGGAGGGGGCACTGCCCCCGGGGGGGGGGGCGCCAGGCCCAGGAGGTGCCTGTGTGCCCTGCCCCGCCCAGGTAAGATAGCAGCAGGGCCTGGGCCACCAGGATGCAGGTGTGGGACGTGAGGGAGGGAGGGGTTGCAGCCCATTGCCCTCCTAGGCTTCCGGGCCAGTGTCTTGGCCCGGGTACACGGGAACAGAGTTTGGGCTCCACCTCTGAGTCGCCTTGGGCAAGAGACTTAATCAGCATCTCTGAGCCTCTCTTCCATAAAAGGAAACAACAATCACTTCGCACAGTTGCCGAAGGCGGGAGGCGAGACGCTGCACGCAGAGCCCCAGTGTGGTGGTCTGTGGAGTAAACACTTGGTGGTCACTGCGGAGGGCTCCTCACTATGCTTCTCCGGATTATTAAGACGCAGTGTCCCGGCTGTCCTCTGGAGGGCCCTGTTCCACACTCCCGGCATTAAGAAGGCGTCTCTGTCCAGGCCGGTTCTGAAAAGGTCCTCAAAGGGAGAACCAGCTTGCGCCCCCCGCCCCGCCCCAGCCCCGCTCCTGTCTCCCGTGTGAGTCCTGACAGTCCTGCCGAGCACCCCGTCGGGCCCTCAGTAACAGCCTGGGGTCCTGTGCCCTGTCTTCCTACTGTCCTTTGTGGGCCAGGCCTGAAGGGGCAGATCTAGAGGCCAGCAGTCTGCAAGATGAGCCACAGGAACAGCTCGGGGCACCCTACACTGTGGGGTGAAGATGCCAGGATGCTTGCTGGTTCCCCATCACGTTAGGTGTCGCTAACCTACGGCCCTGTGCACGCACTGACAACCACAGCGTGTGCGCCAGGCAGCGACCCTGAACAGCGAGGCTTGCCCTCCTATGCGGCACAGGAAGTCTCAAAGCCAGGGGAAATTCGGAACTTGTCCAGGATGGCTCAGTTAACAAGGGTGGGGGGACAGCACCTGACCTGGGGCCCAGGATCCTACTCCCCTGCTCTAGGCAGGGCCTGCCGTGAACACGGTTCTATTTGAGGGGAAAAGAGGAAATGAAAACAACATGTCACTCTAAGAGGCTGGGCTCAGCTGGGCCAGGCCGAGGGTGCAAGCAGCAGAGGGCATGGGGCCCCAGGGTGGTGGGCAGGGGTGCAGACAAGCTTTCAGGTTTAGAGGGGGCGCTGGAGTGCCAGCCATGACATCTAAACGCCCACAGCTTTTCCTTCTCTGGGCTTGGGTTTTGCGGTCTCTGCCTCCCCAGAACCCTCCTGGGCCTCTCCCAGCCCCTGCTGGCCCTCTCCTCAGAGGAAGCCCACTCCTCAGGGCTCTAGCAGGGCCCCAGGTCTTGCCTTCCACTGACTGGGTGGCCCAGGGCAGCTGTTGACCTGTCAAGGGGCTACAGTGTGCCCTCGAGATGCTGCCACTGGAGCCCGTGGTGCTCCATCTGGAGGAGGGGGGAGAGGAGGGCAGGGCGGCCTTCCTGGAGGAGGAAGACTGCTCTGGCCAACATGGGCACAGCTCTCCGTGATGTCCTGTGCTGTCACTCCACACGCTTCGTTTCTCTTATCAGCTTCCTTTTATAGATGAGGACAGTGAGGCTCGGGGAGGCCATGTACCTGTCCAAAGGCACTCAGACCCCAGTCTGTCTGACCACAGGGCCCATGGACTCAATTACTGCCCCACTGCCTCCTGGTGGCTGCCCAGGCAGCTGGAGACAGGGTCAGAGGCAAGTACAGGGCCCGAGTCCAACAGGCATGGACAGCGAGAGCTGGAACAGGGTCTGCACACAGTAGGTGCTCAATAAACACTTGTTGCATAAACCTCAGTGCACCCATGAGACATCCTGCCCCTTCCCCTTCTCCTCTCTCGCCTCCTTCCTTCCTCACTAGCTCAGCCCTCCCTGTGAGTAGCCCCTGGCACTGCTCTCGTCACTGCTTCTAAAAGTGAGTCTGAACAATTTTTTAAAAAAAGAAGAATTCAACTTAAAACTGGGCAAAGAAAAGGAATAGGCATCTCTCAAAAGAAGATAGTACAAATGGCCAATCAGCATGTGACAGGGTGTTCGACATCACTGATCATTAGACAAAGGCAGATCAAAACCACTGTGAGATAGCACCTCACACCCATCAGGATGGCTATTTAAAAAAGAAAGAAAGAAAGAAACCAGGAAAGAACAAGCAATCGTGGATCATGAAGATGTCGAGAAACTGAGTTTCAGTGCATTGCCGGGTGGGAACAAAAAATGGAGCAGCTGCCAGAGAAAATGGAACAATTCCCCCAAAAATTAACACACAGAATGGCCACACAATCCAGCAGTTCCACTGCTGGGTGTGCACTTACATGAGAGCAAGGACTTGGAGAGACTTCCGTTCACCTATGCTCACAGCACGAGCTAAATCTTGTTCCTCACAGCAGCCACAATGTGCAGACACCACAAGGCTCCATCAACAAACGGGTGGACAAAGGATGGACATACATACACTGGGGTATATTCAGCCTTAAAAAGGAGGGGGATTCTGACACAGGCCACAGCGTGGACGGACCCCGAGGACGTGGACTGAGATAAGCAAGGCTCCACAGGCTGGATGTGACTGCAGCTGTGAGAGGGGCCGAGAAGAGGCAAGTTCAGAGTCAGATTGCAGAACCGTGGCCGAAGGAGGTGGCGCGGGGAGCTGTTTAAAGGCACAGAGTTTAGGTGGGAAAGATGAGAAAGTTCTAGAGATGGGTGGTAGTGATGGATGTACAACAAGCTAAATATGCTTTTTGTCATGGAAATACACACATTAAAAAGGCTAAAAGGGCAAATTACATATATCTTACCACTTTTTAAAAGTGGAATAGATGGGACTCGAACCAGCACTCTGACATGGGATGCAGGCACCCTGCATGGCAACTTAACCCACTGCACCACAACACCTGCCCCCACCTTATCCGGGGGCATGGAGAGGCTGGTGCCCAGGACTCCCTGGGCTGCGGCCACTACCAGAGCAGGTTCACTGCTCCTTGGCAAGTCTTGTCCCTGCAACCCTCAGCCCTCACAGAGTGGAGGGACCCCAACAGAGACAACTTCTTCACTGGGTGTCTGCCATGCGGCATGACTTTTCCTACTGCCTTTTCTTAATGGAACTCTCTGTCAAAAAGCAAAACCACGACAAGCTGCAAAGTGTCTGTACACACAGTAACATCCTTGCTCTTAACAATGAACAGACATTTCTGAATGTGTACAAGTATTAACATTAGCTACTTCGGGGAATAAGGAAATGAGGTTTTTTAAGTTTGTCCTTTGCAGGTTTTCTTCTTCTTCTTCTTTTTTTTTTTTTTTTTTTTTTTGAGCGTATATTTCTTTTGTCATTAAACAATATTATTTTTAAAATGTGAACAGCTGTGATCCCCAGAACAGGGAGTAATCTTCTGTCCCCAGCAGCCCTGCCCTGAGCCCCAGGCCTCAGTCATCGCGTACCAGGGATGCACCCACCCTAACCATTCTGCCTCCTTTAGGGCGAGCCAGCGTGACAGGTGTTGAGTAAACCTTTACAGATTTTGACAGACATGAAATTTTTCTTTTCAAATACATTCTTCTTTGAACGGATGTCAAGCTACTGAAGGCCAATAAGAGTGTCCAGAGAGGAGAGGAATTTGTCATGATCTTGGACTGCTAAGCGGAGAGAGCTCAGTGTCTGTAAAAGGGGCACCTGGCCCTGCCCCCCTGTTCCTTGCTTCACCTCCTTCTCCCTGCCCTCCTACTCCCCAACTCCTGCACTCGCCCACCTTGCCCTGGCGCACACCCAGCCCGCACACACACACACACAGTCCATAGTGCACACACACGCCCGTGCACACACACACTCAGGCAAACACACGCACTGTGCCTGCCAGCCAGCGTGATCATGGAATCTTTATTGAAGACGTCCAAATTACCAGGGTTTTACTACACTACTAAAAATAGTCACGCTTGCTTCGCCTGTTTAATAAGCACACCGTTTCTAATTTTTCTGCCTGAGTAAACCGGAGCATCGTTCCAGAAACACGTTTTCACTGAGACGAGGCTGGTGTTTTCTGCCTCGTGTACCCCCAGCTCTCCGCCTTCCCCTCCCTCCTCTCCGCCAGTGTCCCCCGCGTCCCCCTCGGCGCCCAGGCCCCACCCTCCAGCACGTTCCATACACAAAGGGGAACGCAACAGTAATTTGGACTTGGCTTTCACACAAAATGGCCCAATTTTTTTTAAGTGTTGGTAATTTGTCCTGAAAGTGGATCTAGGGAGTTGGGCAGGAGCGGCTTTGAAGAACGGGGTTTTATGAGTGGAAAATGGGGCCTGGGCGTGTGGAATGCGCACGCCGCCCCTCCGTGCCTGGACAGTGCCGCACGTGTGAGAGCTCCGTCATTGCCATTATCACATTATATCATTAGTGCTCATCAACATCAGACAAAGCTTATTAACCCAGTTCACTGCGCGGAGGGTTTAACGTCCCAGTGCCTTCACGCACAATGCTTGGCAACCTCTCCCAGGCACCGCGGCTACAGAGTGCTGGCCACGCCGTCGCCTGCCAGGCCGTGGCAGCCGGCAAGGGTTTCCCCAGAGCGTTCCCGCCTGTGGCCTAGCTGGGCACTTTCCAGGACACACTGGGATGGAGGCTCGTCCCCAGCCGGGCTCCGGCCTCTCCAGGCACAGCTTCTATGGGCGCACACCCTCAGCCCAAGGAAGGTGACTGAAGGAGGAGCCCATGCACAGTAGGGCTGGGGACCCCAGGAGACACCCTGGCCAGGGGCTGGCATTGAGCTGGGTGTCACCGCTGACTCTCCCACAGGCTGGCAAGGGGTGGCTGAGGCCCACCCAGGCCCCTGGGTTCCCAGAGACTCCCCCAGTCCCCCACGCCAGGGAAATGGCTGAGCCAAGGCTGTGGAGGGGCCAAGAGAGCTGGATTCCAGCCCTGGGCTGGGCTCCTCCCCAGGGCCTGACCTTTCCTCCCAGAGTCCAGGCCTCCCTGGGTGAGTCAGCCTGGCCTGAGCCCAGGGGCTTCTTGGGCTGGTGCTGGGCTTCCAGGAGTGCTACGTGACCAGCACGCGTGGCCCTCCAGAGGCACAAACTCCGTGCTCATCTCTTCAACCTCCTGCCCTCTGGGAGCATCTCCGAGTCTCGGAGGGTCCCTGTGGCCAGCCTCCTGCCCCTCCAGACTCCCCCACACCTCCGGGAAGCACCTGCACTCCCAGACACTCACGGGTCAGGAGCTACCACTTGGGTGAGACGCAGCCCCCGCTCTCTGAAGTCACGGAGTCCTGGGCTCCCACCAGCCACCTCCAGGGCGCTGAGGACCAGACGAGATCACACAGCTTACAAGCACAAGCTTGCGACAGAACCTGACTCCACTCCTGGTGTCACTTCTTACTCACTGCCACGTAAGCTCTGAGCCTCGGCTTCCTCATCTGTAACGTGGGGAAATGGGGACCAGGGCTGTGGCACAGTGGGTTAACCCACGCGCTGTGGTACCAGCATCCCATCTAGGTGCTGAATGGAGTCCTGGCTGCTCCACTTCTGACCCAGCTCCCTGCTAATGCACCTGGGAGAGCAGCAGAAGATGACCCAAGTCCTTAGGCCCCTGCACCCACGTGGGAGATCCTGGTGAAGCTCCTGGCTCCTGGCTATGGATCAGCCCAGCTCCAGTCATTGGAGCCATTTGAGGAGCGAATCAGCAGATGGAAGATCCCCCCACCCACTCTCTCTCTCTCTCTCTCTCTCTCTCTCTCAATCTAGCTCTCTGTCCCTCTAACTCTGCCTTTTAATAAATGAATAAATAAGGGGAAAATGTGTAAAGTTGTATGAGTCTGCTGTACTGAAGCCCAGGGGAAAGTGACATCGTAGCTGAACCCCTGTGTGCTCAGGAGTCTGGGATGTGCCTGCCACACTGGGTCTTCCTGCTGCTCACCACCTCCTTCCCTCCAGGCATCAAAACCGGCTCATCTCAGGCAGCCTGGTCACTGGCATCCAGGCATTAGGGCTGAGCACACAGTCCATGGCCCTCACCACCTGGAAACACGGGTGTCCACAGCAGAGAATGAGGGTCTGACTCCAGGTGGTGTCTGAAAGGTCCAGGGTGAGAGTGGGAGAAACAAGAAGCCAAAGCTGACAGGAGCAATCTGGAGCAACTGCTGTGGAACAGACCTGGTCCCCAGCCTTGAAGGGCAGGCAGGAGTGGGATGGGTGGGCAGGAGCAGAGGGGAGACAGAGCCAGGCAGCGGGGAGCCCTGGGAGATGTGGGGAGACACAACAAAGGAGCTTCAGGAGCCAGGGGCGGGGGACAGAGCCACCCTTAGGAAGGCAGTGGCAATCAACTCTGGCCAAGTCCCTATTTGCTGATAGTCCACACTGCCCAACTCACACTCAAGCCCTTGGGACCCTGCTCCAATCTACTTCCCCACCCTGCAGCCCCCACAGCCCTGCTTAGAATACACACACACACACCAGTACATGTGCACACACATTGGTACATGTGTATACACACACAAGTTCATGCTCACACACACGCTGGTGCACGTGCACACACACACAAGTGTGCACTCACACAAGTTTGCACACACAGGTACACGTGCACAAGCACAAGTGCCCACACATCCACCAGTACATATGCGTGCACACACAGGTACACACGTGCGCACACACAAGTACATGCACTACATGTACACACACATACAAGTGCACAGACACGAACACACACAGGTTGCTTAACTTTTTTTCAAGGTGAAAACTGTGTTGCTTTTCCTGATCATAAGATACATATTTGTACTAAAAATTGAAATAATTCAGGAAGATGATGGGAGAACAGAAGTGAAGACCACTTGCGCCATTACTGTTTACGATTCCCTTTCCAACACGAACATACACTGATACAGGGGCACCTCAGAAAGTTCCAGAAAGGGAATTACAAGAGACAGGGGCAGGCGCTGTGATGCAGGTCAAGTCCCAGCTTCCTGTATGCACGTCCTAGGAGGCAGCACGTGACGGCTCGAGGACCAGGGCCCCTGCCACCCACGTGGAAGACGCAGACACAGTTCCAGCTCAGCCCTGACTGCTGCTGGCATCTGGAGAAGAAACCCACAGATGGAAGATGGCTCTCCGTCTCTCCCCCTCGCTAGAGGTCAAGGATGCCTCTCCTGCATACGCAGGTCACTGCCTGGTTCTATCATCTTTGACGTCTGAGAGAGGAGAAACAGCTCCCTACCACTTTGTAGGTGTGGCCTTCTCCGTTCTTGTGGATACAGATGTTCTCACACCTGTACAGCCCTGAAGCTGGCTTTTCCCATCTAATCCTTCTCTGCCTCTTTCAAGTGCCAGATAAAAAAATACCCATCGCAGCCACAAGGCTCCCCAGAGGCCCCCTCCTGGTGTCCTCAGCCCCCAGCCGCGCAGGTGTTCTCCACAGCTGTAGGAGCAGGTAGGGGACCACAAAAGACTGACCAGCTACCACCAAGAGGCCAGCCTTCGGGACCCCTGCGCGGCCCTGGCCGGGCTGGGCGTCCTGCTGGGGAGCCCGCTCACGCCGGCTGGGCAGCTCCCGTCTGCGGCCGAGCCTCCACGTGGGCCGGTTGTACCGGAGCCCAGGCAGCGGCGACGTCCAAGCCAAACCGCGCTCTCTGCCCAGGCTGTAATTTCCTGATTAGGCGCCGCAGTCACCACCCTTTCTGCACACACTGATTGCTTCCTGCCGTCCTCTCAATCTCAGCGGCTCCCAGGGCTCCCTGGGCCAGCAGACTTCAGAGCTCTGACCAGGCAGTGAGAAGGTGCCAAGAAACTGGGCAACCAAGGCCTCCTCCCACAGCCAGGCCCTGCTCAGGAGGGAATCGTGGCTGGGTTTCTAAAGTTCAAGAAACAGCTTTAACAAGAACAAGCCAGGCTGCTGTGAGCCAGGAAGCACAGGGGTACGTGTGTGGCCTGCGTTCAAACACCGACTCCGCCCCTTGCGAGGAGCGCAGCCAAGCAGGTCTCTCCGAGGGCCAGCCTGCCCCCCTACCAAACCAGTCCCAGCCCCTCAGAGGGCTGGGAGTCCGTGGGCAGTCACATCACCTCTGAGCCTCAGTGTGGCCACCTGGCTAACAGGAAGGACAGCAATACCTGAGCACGGCTGTCACGCCATTGCAGACGTACACGCGAAAGGATCTTTCAATGGGATGCAGGCAAAGTAGCAACTGTAGTTCCACCATCACCAAGGCCTGCCCTCGGCCAGGGAGCCTCCTCCTCCAGCCCAGCGGCCCGTTCCAAAGGCATCTCTTTATCTTGGGCCCTGGTCCCAGGCACCACCATCGCAGTGGGGAGGCAGGAAGGGAGTCTGGGCAGTGGGCCTCACGGATGCAGAAGTGCGGGCCAGGAACGCCATGGCGCCCCCACCCCAGTGTGCACACCTCCAAGTCCGTCCTGTCTTCCAAGAGCGTTAGAGCAGACTTCACTCCCCAGGGGTCTCCTGCACACCTCCCTTGTGAGACTTCAGTTGCATTTTATAAAAAGTCAGTAGCGCTTGGTGCCACCACGCTCTGGGGTGCTTCACCCAGAGGCCCTGAAGCCCTCTTATGGGGTCCCGCCTTAGCCCGAGACATCTTGTCTCTACAGGGTGGGTCTTTAAAAGACTTAAGTATTTGCTTATTTATTTATTTATTTGAGTGGCAGAGAGAGACACACACATATACACACAGAGAGACAGACACAGAGAGAGAGATCTTTCTTTTCTTTTCTTTTTTTTTTTTACAGGCAGAGTGGATAGTGAGAGAGAGACAGAGAGAAAGGTCTTCCTGTTTGCCATTGGTTCACCCTCCAATGGCCGCTGCGGCCGGCGCATCTCACTGATCCGAAGCCAGGAGCCAGGTGCTTCTCCTGGTCTCCCATGCGGGTGCAGGGCCCAAGGACTTGGGCCATCCTCCACTGCCTTCCCGGGCCATAGCAGAGAGCTGGCCTGGAAGAGGGGCAACCGGGATAGAAGCCAGTGCCCCAACCGGGACTAGAACCTGGTGTGCCGGTGCCGCAAAGCGGAGGATTAGCCTGTTGAGCCACGGCGCCAGCCTGAGAGAGAGATCTTTCATCTGCTGACTCTTTCCCCAAATGCCCTCAACAGTCAGGTCTGGGCCAGGCCAAAGCCAAGAGCTCCAGCCAGCGACCCTCAGGGGTGGCAGGTGCCCAAGCAGTTGGACCATCATCCATTGCTTTTCCAGGGGCAATCAGGGAGACAGGTCAGAAGCAGAACAGCAAGACCCAATCTGGCGCTCTGACATGGGATGCTGGCGTCGGCCGTGGTGGCGTTACCTGGTGCACCACAATGCCGGCCCCTACAGGGGTATTTTTGGTGTAACCTGAATAAAATCCTACCTCCACGTGTTGCAAAGTATCCATGGGGCTCCACTCTTAAAAGGTACAATACAGCAACCCAGAGTCATCTTTCAAGAAGTCCAACCATGACTTGCCTGTGCTGGCGAGCACGTGCGGGGATCCGACTCCTGACCCACCGGACACCCCCCCCCCCCAGGTGCCCATGCTGGCTGCGTCACAGCCACTGCCCAAAAGCCCCGGATGCCCAGCCCCCAGCATTCACTTCCTGGCCCCTTCTTGCCCCAACTCCCGTACGCACTCCTGTGTACGGGGCTGTTTTGCCCAGCGCCTTGCCTCTCCATGGAGGAGGAGCACACCAGGAGCTGGCCGGGACGTGAGAACACGGCCGCTCCACACCAGAGCCCACGACAAGACCCAAGACCAAGACGCGACTCTGGGTGGGGGGGTGGGGGACACTCCACCCCATCTGTCTTCTGTCCTTCACTTCCCTACCTCCAAGAATCAGATCAGCAATGGCCTCTCCCAAGGAGCCTGGCTGGGGACTCCCTGCAGGGGCTGCAGGACACAGGAGCAGCCCTAAAGGGCGTCGGGACAGGGCCAGAGGCACACGGCCCAAGGGCAGAGCTGACCTGTGGAAGGCCCCTCTGCCTTGGGAGGCAGCAAGGTGCAGTTTCCAACATCCTGGTATCGGATTTCCAGGGGCTGCCGGAATAAACCACTGCCTTTCCCTCCACTCTACGGGGACTGCTTCCTGCAGATGGAATCCACAAGCAGTTTAAAAAACAAAGTCACCTTCCAACACCCCCTGCACTGGATCCTTCCCACAGGAGCTGGGAGTGACCCAGGTGCCCTGCATCCCACTGCAGCCCCCAAACAACCAAGCTGGTGGGCTGGAGACGAACAGCCCACTGAGTAGAACCATGTGGAATCCCAGCACTGGGACGTCGGGTGGAGGGTCCTGCTTTCCACAGCCAGGCCTGGGCAGGCAGAGCCACTTCTGCCCCCAGCAAATCAACTGCAAGTCTTGGCCAAGCCTGTTTGAGTTGGTGAAGGCCCAAGTGGGAATTCCAGTCCGCCAGTGTTTGCTCTGCAGGCACACAGAGCCAAACACAAATGCTGCTTTGGGCCCCGGCGCCAAACATCCTTCGGCTTGTGCCGCCCGCAGCGCTGGGCCAGCCCCGTGCACATCACTCCGCCCCCCTCTCTGGGCTCAAAGCCTTCTTCTTGTGCCCTGCAAGGTGGCTTGCCCAGCCCTGCGGCACCCCTGCGGCCTGGGATGCAGGCCTGCCGGGTTGGACACACCATCTGCCCACCATAACCAGCCACACTGGGAGCCAGGTCCCTACCACCCTGTGCTTCCTGCGCTTGGCTCACACTGTCCTCCCTGCCCCCTCGCCGATGGCCCGGCACAGCTGCCGGGTGTGTCCTCTGGCCAGGGCGAGCCTTGAGTTCCCATCTCCCCAGTCCTAGGTCTGCTACGTCCCGGGGGGAGTCAGACCTCAGGGGCACCTACCCAGGCCCAGGTCCCGAGGATGGGGAAGCAGCACGGTCGCAGCAACTCTGGAGAGGCTGTCTCGGAAGCTGTGTTTAATGGGGCGCAGCACAGCCTGCAAGGCCCTCCGAGCCCGGGGACCCGCGCCAGCTACTCATCATGGGACCTTTGCGAGGACTGGGACTTCTGGGGCAGGTCTTCGAGCATCAGGCTCAACACGTGCACGATCTCATAGTACAGCCCTTGAAGCCTGGAAGTGGAGCAGGAGAGGGCACCTGAGGTCAGGGCGGGCTCTGGGCCACCCTGGCCCCACCCACCACACCCCTGCACCAGCACGTGCACCACACCCGGCCCATGAGGGGCTGGGGGAGGGCCAGGACTGCTGAGGGCCAGATCAGGCTGGGCTGGAATCCCGAGTTTGCCCCTTGGTGTGAGTTCTGTCACCTCATGGCCCTGAGAAGGGTATGACATGGAGGCGCCAGTCAGCACCTGGCCCACTTCTGAGCCCAAATGGGCCCTCTGTGACCCCTCCTTTTTAGCTTTGCTGGTCTCTGAAACCCCCAGGGGCTTTTCAGCGAGAACTGGGTTCATCGTGCCTGTCCTTGCTTGAGAGCCCACTGTGGCTCCCTAGCGCCCGCGGCTCTCTGCTAGATGCTCATAGTGGCAGGCCACTGCCCCAGTTCTGGGCCAGCCTGAGCACTGGGCTTTACATGCATGCTTTTTTTTAAAGATTTATTCATTTAAAAGAGGGAAAGACAGAGAGAGAAATCTTCAATCTGCTGGTTCACTCCCCAAATGGCCGCAACAGCCAGCGCTGGGCCAGGCCGAAGCCAGAAGCCAGAAGTTTCTTTCAGGTCTCCCACATGGGTAGCAGGGGCCCAAACACTTGGGCTGTCTCCTGCTGCTTTTCCCAGGTCATCAGCAGGGAGCTGGATCAGAAGTGGAGCAGCTGGGACTTGAAACAGCACCCATATGGGATGCTGGTTACAGGCAGTAGCTCTACCTGCTATGCCACAATGCCAGCCCCTCTTTTTTTTTTTTTTAATTTATTTATTTGTTTGCAATGCAGAGGTGAGAGAGATAGAAATAGAGATACAGACAGAGACAGAGACAGAGATAGAGATAGAGAGACAGAGAGCATGAATATGAAAGAATACTGCCATGTGCTGGCTAACTCCCCTAGTGGGTGCAATGGCCTGGGCCGCTCTAGGAGAAGGGCAGAGCCTGGAGGTCCATCCTGGTCTCCCTGTGTGGGTGGCAGACTCAGGTAGTGGCCCATCTCCCACTGCTTTCCCAGTTGCACTAGCAGGGTCAGAAGCAGAGCAGCTGCCACACGGGACACCAGAGCCACGAGCGGCAGGTGGACTTGCTGTGCCACAACACCGACCCCGCATGTTCTCACCAGATCAGCCAGCAGCACCCTGTGTGACAGGCAGGAAAACGGGAGGGACCTGCCCGAGGCCACACAGGGAAGCACCAGCAGACCCAAGACAGGAGCCTCAGCTCCTGACTTGCACCCAACGCTCTTTCCTCTCTCCCTGAAAAGCAGGGAGTGAGGAGCAGCCTGGAGAGCCAAGCAGCTGGCATCCGGGTCAGGGTGGCGGGCGGGCTGGGGGTGCAGCTCCCTCAGCCACAGGCTGGGGGCACGGGTGCAGCCCTGCACCCTCAAGGAGGCCTGCTCCACCGGCCCACCCTGCACGCCAGCCTCCATCCCCCTCGTCCTCCTGGGGCATTGTGGCGGGGACTGACTTGGTGACTGTGGTGTCCTGGTTGTCCAGAGTGGACAGGTAGATGTCAATGAAGGGCAGACTCGTGCCGAAGTCGTCCAAGACCATGGGGTCCGTGTGCCGCAAGGTTTTCTTGAAGTTCTCCACCAGCTCGCTGAAGCTCTTGTAGTCGACGCTTTTCTGGAGAGAGACATGGGCGAGAAGGCCATGGTGAGTGGGAGGGACCCCCCCCCTGCCAGTGAGTGTGGATGAGCTGGGGGTCGAGAGTGCAAAGTGGAAGACGTGGCACCTAGGATGGAGGACACGCGAAGGAACCTGTGAGAGGCCGAGCACGGCTCAGAGGTCACCTGCTGTAGCCCTGGACAAATCCTAGGCACAGTCATGACAGGCAAATGACCCCACCTCCGAGAAGAGCCTGAGGAAGAACGTGGGGACACAGCACAGCACCCCGGCTCAGCCACGGGCACTCAGGGCACCAACACAGAAAACATACACCCTCCAGCCCTCAGCCCTGGGTCAGAAAATGCCCTTGTGGTGGTCTCAGAAACACGGGAGGCCCAGCACAGGTGACCCCTGACAGAGCCCTCACACCCTTATCCTCCGTGGCCTGGGCCGCCTGGCACCCAGACACTTCAGCAGGGACAGTCCTGCCACACAAGACCGTTTTGCTCAGGGCGCATGCTGCAGCCACAGCCCTCAACACCCCCAAGGCAGTAAAAGGCAGACAAGCCACCTGCCTCACCTAAGGCCATCTGCTCTCTGGAGCCAGGCCCCACCCCCGGCCACTCCTTCCTCCCTGCCTGTGCTCCTCTGTCCGCCTGCACACGGCCGGCCGGCCGGCACCCACCTGCTTCCGCATCAGCCTGCTGACCTCCTCCTGCTGCCGCTTCAGGATCACCTGCTTCTCTTCCATAAGGGTCACGTGCCGCTCCAACATCAGCTCTCGCTCAAACTTCTTGATGGAGTCCTGGAGTCAGAAAACAGAGGCTGGGGCAGGCTTTCGCTGCCCACCGGCCCCAGGCGCTTCCTCTCACCCTCTCTCCTGGCCCCCTGCACACACAGGGTTCAAGCTGCCCGTGGCAGGGGCAGTGCCTCCCTGGTCCCCCTGTGCTGTTGGCCACTACCATGAGGCAAGGCAAACGCACCGGCTTGGCGGCAAGAGTCAGGCTGGGCAAGGGAAGGACCCACCTCCCCACCTCCACTCCCGCTCAGCGGGAACACATGGCTTGGGACTCTCCCCAGAGACCTGGCCCGCACCAAACCTGACCCGGCATGCCTGCAGGTGCAGCCTCACCTCAGTGTGCATGATCATCACACCCACAAACATGCTGAGGAAGATGAAGGAGGCGATCAAGATGAAGGTGATGGTGAACGCCCGACTCAGAACAAAATTCCGGTTGTCCAGCTGCTGCTGCAAGTTTGTCCAGCCATCAACCTGCTCGGGCAGGGAGGGTTCAGTGTCACGGTCGGCAGGGTGGGTGGGCCTCCCCAGCTCAGCTAAGGGAGCTCCAGCCCCAGTGTACTTCCTGGCCCCGTCCCTCAACACTTCCCCACACCCTGGCTCCAGTCTATCCGCGGTGGCCCAGGGACGCAGGGGTCGCTGTGTGTGGACACTACCGGTCAGCACGCCAGGCCCACCTCTGCAGAGCACACACGCTTTTGGGAGTCCAACAGGGTCCAGGGTGGGCTGTGTGTCCTCCCTCCAGGCAGGTTTGTGCCCGCCCCTTCCCAGAAGGCCAAGGGGTGTGTGTTCACTTGTAAATTAATCTTAATCCAAGTGAACCGGCATTTGCGGGCTTTTTCTAAAATGTCGCATGACCCTGTGGACACCCAGAATCTCTCTAAGGACTCAAGAGTCTGCAGGCAGAGCTGGGCTCCTGTCTGGGGCTGCCCCCAGCTTCCCCAGGCCCACCTGAGCTCCAGAACATGGGGAGGACCCTGCGAGACCCAGGATGTCCACACGCTCCCGTCACCTCCGTGGTCCCTCCTCAAAACCCAGCCCTCGCCCCGCTCCAGAACACAGTACCGTGGCCAAGCTGAAGAGGGTGAAGAAAGCCACGGCCAGGTTCCCCCAGTTATTCAGGTCACCTTTCTCCGAAGCACCAAACAGGCAGAAGCCCAGGATGGCGAAGATGTACATGAGGACGAAGAACAGTGTGAGCACGGAGGCCACGGTGTACACGGTCTGCCCCACGGCCGTGATGAGAGTCTGTAGGGCAGGGGCACACGGCTCAGGCGAGGGCGCCCCGCTCACAGCCAGCCCCCGCCACCCGTGCTCGGTAAGTGTCAGGACAACGAATGAAGTGAATTGGAGCTGTGCCCAGGTTAAGAGCTGGATCAATCTAGCTGGGCGTTACGGGTGTCTGATACACACCTGCTTCTCAGCCAGGAGCCAACCCTGGCCGCTCTCAGCCCCAGGCCACCCTAGGAGTGAGGATGGAGCAGCCTAGAGTGACGCGGCTCCTCTTCCCTTCCCGAGTCTTCTCCCTGTGGAGCGGGCATGTCCTATCTCCCTACTACAGCACCCACTCCTGCGGAGCACAGCGTGCAGCCAGCTTGCACACCTCCCTTGACACGTGCAGACTTCATTTCATGAGGGCCGCGGCCAGGGTCCCATTCCTGGACACTGTAGAGCTGGGCCCACTCCCAAGCCCTCCGCTCCAGGCCACCACCCCCAACCACCAGTAGGCAAGCACCAGGAAAGGAGGCATCGAGAGCAGATCACCTGCTGCCCAGACTGCTAAGGCAGCTGCCTGCAGGGGGCAGTGGGCCAATGCCTCCCTCCTCCCCAGGGAAGCAAACTTGCGTTTGGGGACCGAGCACAAGAGCTGAGAGATGAAATTGCCTCCCTCCCTACTACACGCACAACGTCCAGTGAGCCAAAACCCTCCAAGACCACTGCGGATTGGGCTCACAGGCCGGGAGGAAGAGCCTAGGGTGGGAAAAGAGTCTGATGCACCTGCTGAGAGTGGGGAGGGGTCCCGCTGGGTCTCACACCTCCAGGCCAGCCTAAGGGCCAGCACCAACAACAGCTTGGCTCGGTCAGAGGGAAGCAACTTAGAGAGTGGCCCCCCAAGAGCTGGTCTTGGCCATGGTTCTTCAATGCACAAGCCCTTCAGTGCACAGCCCAGGAAGAGACGGGTGGAAGTCCAGGCCCCTGGGGGCGGATGCCAGGACCCCCAGAGGCTGGCAGCTCCTTCCCTGGAGTCCGGGGCTCCAGAGGCCCCCAGCCCAGCCAGGTCTCCAGGGGACGTCTCATTTTACCTTCCCAAATTCTTTGGAGAGGCAATTCCTGGAGCCCAGTTCAGCCTTCCAGGGCTCTGGGTCAAGCCACACTGTCCTCCTGGCTCGGGACATCATGGATACGGAAAAGACTGGCAGAAAGGGCAGCCCTGGGCACAGGCTCAGGGCGCGGAATGATGCGGCCTGAGGAAGAGGAGCCCGTGCTCATGCAGCCCAGCCTCTGAAGGCCGCGTTCACACTGAAAAGCAGAGTGATGGAGCCATGTGGCCCTGGGGAGCCCAACAAACAGAGCTGCTCTGTGTGCAAGAAAGGGACTGCTGCCTCGTGATGCAGGTTCGGTGGTGCTGGGTGAACGGGACTTCCTTGTAATTAAGCAGGGCCGGAGATCCCGTCTGGGCACCAGGACTGCCACTTCTTCAAGGCTTTTTCTGGACTTCAGTCAAGACAAACAGGTGGGGCCATCACCTGCAGCACCAGCATCCCAAAAGGGCACTGGTCTGGGTTCAAGTCCTGGCTGCTCCACTTCCAATCCAGCTCCCTGCTGATGCACCTGGGAAATCAGCAGATGACCCACATGCTTGGGCCCCTGCACCCACATGGGAGACCCAGAAGAAGCTCCTGGTTTCAGTCTGGCCCGTCCTGACCATTGCAGCTATTTGGTGAGTGAACCAGTGGATGAAAAATCCAATTCTGCCTTTCAAATAAATAACATAAATATAAAAAAATAAAAAGACAAACGGGCATAGATGTGCAGTCCTGGCCCTCAGCAGCTCCAGCTCCCCAGCCAGCCAGCCACAGGGGCCGTGTCACCCCGGGTCATTACTATGGTATCCCCAAGGCCACAGCACAGCCACAGCCTGCCTGGCTGGTGACCCCCAGGGCCCGTGTGGGATACAGGCTCAGCTTAATATAGAAAAGCCCTGAGGCCCAACATGAGGCATCTGTGTTCACAAGGACATAGGTGGGGCTGACCTGCCCAGCCCGTGGCCCCAGGCACATTCAGGCCTTGGCCTTCTGGCCCAGCCCCGCACATGCCGCTGCCTCCCTGCCTTTCTGCTCGCTGCTCCTTGCACTGCCTGAGCATCCATTCCTACAGCCTGACGCCCATCACCCCCTTCTGCACATGACCCCCGCGTGTTTCTGCACCCTCATTTTCAGGGCAACCTCTCTCCTGTCCTCAGCTAAAGAGCCACTCTTAGCCCAGGGCCTCACTCCCAGCAGCTCTCTCCCAGGGGGCTACCTGCCCCCTGCTGGCCTCAGATTCAGGGGCCACCCTGTGCCTTCTGGGAGCCCCTGCCTCCATGGGCAGAGCCTCTGCTCTGGGTGGGGTCGGCTGCTTGGCTACCCACACCCTCACATCATGACACCTCTGCCTCTAGCTGCACCTGTTCCTTCTCTATGCCACCCTGCTCGCAGCCTGGGGGCTGACACCATCTTCATGGGCCACCCACCATCCCCGAGCAAGCAGTGACAGGGACGGCAAGGGAAGTGGCCGCTGGGCCAGGTGACAGGGGACAAGAAGCCAGGGCACCAGTGGCAGGCCAGGGAGTGGGGCCCAGAAACAGAGGCCCCTTTCTCCACAAGCCTGGCCATGAAGGGTGGGGAGGGGACGCACACAGGCATGCGACCCCTGAGGGCCACCAATGAGCGCGTGTGGGTGTGGTGCAGGCAGCCAACAGTCCACTTCCCTTCTCCAGGGCTGGGGCCATCGCTCGGCAGGCTGGGCGGGCACATGCTACGAGGCCCAAAGATGGTGGAGGCAGAGCCAGGGTAGGTACACTGTGCCCAGGACGACCGCCTGAGGGCCTGGCATGGGCAGGGGTCAGCCCTGAGGCTCATTCCGAAGCCTTCTGACTCAAGGGAAGACTCCATGACTTCAGCAACCCAGGAAGACAGCTTGGTGGAAGCTGCACTTCCAGGGCTGCCTCACCAAAGTAAGGAAACTGTTCCCACCGAGCAAAGCGGCAGAACCGCAGATGTGTGGGCCAGCAGCTGGAGAGAGGCAGAGGCCACCGGAAGCCGGAGTCCGTGGCATGCACAGCAAAGGGTCCACAGCACGCAGCACGGGACGGGGAAAGGCCAGATGCCGCTGGGGTCGGGCACACCTTTCCAACTCAGCTCTGCGTGACCTCGGGCCCCTGCTTCTTCTGCAAAATGGAGCTAATAATTCCTTTCTTACAACTGCTTTAAGACCAAATGCAATGGTACCGGTAAGAGCGCCTGCCACTCCGCAGGACTCATTAGCTGGAAGACAGCAAGAGCATTGTGGCACCCCCTCCCCGGGGGGCTGCTGGGCAGATGGGCCCCCTCCCTGGGCTCCTCACACCAGGGAGGCACTCACCCGGATGCCCCGGCTGTAGGTGATAAACTTGAGGATGCGCAGTGACTGGATGCCATCGGCGATGTTGAAGTAGGGGTAGTGCTTGTCCTTGATCTTTCGGAGGAGGTGGGGGATGAAGATAATGATGATAATGACCACATCCAGCAGGTTGTAGCCGTCCTTCCAGTAGTCGATGGGGTCCACATAGACCTTCATGGAGAACTCGGAGGCGTAGATGGACACAAAGATGACCTCTGAGATCTGCAGAGTGGCAAGGCTTGGAGGATCAGCAAGCTGCAAGGCCCATGGCCATGGCCCTCTCCCTGCCTGGGCCACCCAATCAGAGAGGGTGCACCTAAGTCCCCCACGTGGGCAAGAACCCGGGCGGCCGCTCAGTGTACCCGTCTCCGTTCCCTATCCCACAGCCCTATGCCTGGGGCTAGGTCTGACCCAGGGTGCTTGGGGAAACTGATGGATGGACAGAATGACTGCATTGGTCCCATTCAGCGCATGGCAACTCAACGCATCAGGCAACCTGAACTCAAGGTTTCCCAAGAGAAGGTCCCAAGAGCTTGCTGCCCACCCAAATATACAAACTTATAGGAATACTCGAGACCATTCAAATACCAGCATGCATCTATTAACGTAATCATATGTACTTAAAATCAGTTAACTAAGTCATTTCTCTCTGAACCAATCTTTTCACTCTTTCAAATTCTTCCCATACATCCATAACACCAATGGCTTTGTTCTGCCAAAAGGCACTTTATTTAAAAAAAAATTTTTTTTGAGGTAGAGAGAGAGGTAGAGAGACTGAGAGAGACAGAGAGCTCCCAGCCACTGGCTCACTTCTTAGATGTCTACAACAGCCAGAGGTGAGCTAGGGCTGAAGCCGGAAACCAGGAACCCAAACCAGGTCTCCCACACAGGTGGCAGGCACACAGTCCCTTGAGCCGTCGCTGCAGGCTTCCCGGGTTTGCATTAGCAGGAGGTGGGACAGTAGCTGGTGCCAGGACCAAACCCAGGCACTCTGATGTGGGGCAAGGTGTGTTAACCGCTAGGGTGGGGTGAGGGCTCTGAGGTGCAGGCAGGTAAGGGGCACAGGAAGGTGCAGATCTCCCAGAGGGGGCAAAGGGAGTGAGCCTGGTCCTGAAGGGGTACTTTCTGAGTCAACCGCTTCCTTGTCATCCAGTTTGATGCACCGGTCTGTGTACCATCCAAATCAATTAATGCATTCACAGTAAAAGCTCTGATTTGAACACCTATCCTGTGCAGTGTTTCAGGCCCTGGGAAATAAGCAGTAAGACAGAATGCCCAGCCCGCAGGAAGCTTACCATCTACTAGGGGCAGAAAGAAAGGCTTAACAAACACATTCAGACTCTAGCAAGTACACCAGCCAAAGGAGACGGAGGGGCTGGTCCTGGGGGGAGGCGCTGTCCCAGCCACCTGGTCAGCAAAGGACGTCAACGGACGGGGGAATGGCAAGCACAAGGCAGCGTGAAAGGCAGGCCGTTGGAGGACCTGCAGGGTCAGGACGCCCGGGGCCCGCAGAGGGCGCCCAGAGCAGGAGCGCGGTGGGAGGGGCGAGCTCAGGTTGAACCTCTGCCTGAGGATTCTGAGCAAGGCAGCCATCTGAGTCGAGCACAGGAAGACTCGCTGCGGCTGCTCCGTGGAGCCAGCAAGAGAAGCAGCTGGGAGGGAACTCGCAGCAGCCACCCAGGAGACAGACGAGGTCACACAGGAGGGGCCAAGGAGCATGGCTGCGATGGAGAGAGGGGACGCCTCCCAGGCACAGGGCAGAGGGAGCGACCACTGAGGACAGCAGGACAGACAGAGGATACTCCAACAAGTTCACAGACGATGAACGAGAGGATGAAGTGCACATTTCCGGGAGCTTTTTGAAGATCCCTGGTGTGTGTCAGGTGCATCCCAGGAAAAGCCCGGCACCCGCAATCACCCCTTGGGCTGGCGTTTGAGCAACCGTCGGTCCCACATGCATCATACTCGTGGTCTCCACGTGGCCACCGCGTACTATTTCAGATTCACAATTATTCTAGAACAATACAATGATGAGCCATTTACTTAGCACCCAGAAAAAACTGAACATTACAGGTGGTCTCTTGCAGGTCTCTCACGGACCAAATCTCCTGCACCACAGTGGCAACCAACCCTATCCTAAATTTGAAGCTCGCCATGCATAAGTTAATATTTTTTTCAAGGTCAAAGTCACAGAGAGGGACATTCGCTGGTTCACTCCCCAGATGGCTGCAATGGATGGGGCTCTGCCAGGCTGAAATGAGGAGTTAGGAGCTTCATCAAGGTCTCCGGCGACGTGGGTGGCAGGGGCCAAGCACTTGGGCCATCTGTTGCTCTTCCCAGGCACATTAGCTGGGAGCTGGATCAGAAGTGGAGCAGTTGGGGTAGGAACCGGTACCCACATGGGATGCCGGCATCACAGGCAGCGGTTTTACCTGCTACACCACAACGCCAGCCCCATGCACACGTGATCTTACCAGAGCTGTCCCTACAAATATATTGTTTCAGATTCTTTAGACATTACACAAATAGCATACACACTCACGTATTTTTCAGCGATTTGCTTTTTTCATTTAAAATTGTGCTTGTGGGAGTCACTCACGTTGATTTCTATAAAACAAATTAACTGTTTCATCACTACTTGGCAAGTCCACTTAAATTACTGCAGTTTGTCTAGTGCAACCGTACAAAGTCTGAACAATTCTTGTACGCCCTAGTGCACACGTGTGTAGTCTCTCTTACACACCCGGGAGTGGAAATACTCAGCTGCAGGCTATTTTCTTTTTCTTTCTTTTTTTTTTTTTTTTGACAGGCAGAGTGGACAGTGAGAGAGAGAGACAGAGAGAAAGGTCTTCCTTTGCCGTTGGTTCACCCTCCAATGGCCGCCGCGGTAGCGCGCTGCGGCCGGCGCACCGCGCTGCTCCGATGGCAGGAGCCAGGTGCTTCTCCTGGTCTCCCATGGGGTGCAGGACCCAAGGACCCGGGCCATCCTCCACTGCACTCCCTAGCCACAGCAGAGAGCTGGCCTGGAAGAGGGGCAACCGGGACAGGATCGGTGCCCCGACCGGGACTAGAACCCGGTGTGCCGGCGCCGCAAGGCGGAGGATTAGCCTGTTGAGCCACGGCGCCGGCCGCTGCAGGCTATTTTCAACTGCACTAAATTTTGACAAACTGTTTCCTGAAGTTGCTGAACCAATTTACTTTAATATCAGCAACGTTGCTAGTTTTCTACACCCATGCCCACACTTCCTACAGCCATGCTTGCTCGTTTGTATGAGTCGGATGAATGTGAAATCGCACCCTTTTAGTTTTCATTTCTCTCATTAATGAGGTTGGGCATCTTTTTCTGTTTAAATCGTGGACTGTTTCTGATCTTTTGCCACAAATCCTGTCAGGTGGTTTTGCCATTTTCTGGTCAACGTGGAAGATGTGTTGTACATCTCTTGGATCCTAACCCTCAGCCTGCTACAGGCTCCTCGCTGGCTTTTCAGTTTTTCAATGTTCTATTAATTGCAAGAAATTTAAAGTTGTAATGAAACAAAAGTTATCAAACTTTCTCTTCATTTGCGTGTTTTTTATCTTGGGAAACAGCTCCCTTGTGAGATCGCATGCCTGTTCTTCTCTATTTTCTTTCTGCTTTTCCAGTTGGGTCTCTAATCCATCCAGGTGTGCTGTGAGATAAGCAAACATGTTCTTCTCCATGTGGGTACCCAGTCATTATAGCATCATAGTACCATTTCATGCAACTTCCACCATCGCGGTGCGCCTGCATCCTATCCACCACACGCCAGGCTCCACATGAGCCAGGTCTCTCTGGGAGCCAGGTCCCTGTGGGGGTCAGGTCCCTCTGGGGGTCAGGTCCCTCTGGGGGCCAGGTCCCTCTGGAAGCCAGGTCTCTCTGGGAACCAGGTCTCTCTGGGAGTCAGGTCCCTCTGGGAACCAGGTCTCTCCGGGGGCCAGTCTCTCTGGGAACCAGGTCTCTCTGGGAGTCAGGTCTCTCCGGGAACCAGGTCTCTCCGGGAGTCAGGTCCCTCTGGGAACCAGGTCTCTCCGGGGGCCAGGTCCCTTTGGGGGTCAGGTCTCTCTGGGGGTCAGGTCCCTCTGGGAGCCAGGTCTCTCCTGGAGTCAGGTCCCTCTGGGAGCCAGGTCTCTCTGGGAGCGCACCATTCCACTGTGTTTGCCTGTCCGTCTACCCCTGCATCATGGCCTTGCCTTATTATGGCTTTACAAAAAACCATGTTATCTGGTAGTCAAACCCCCTCCGTCTTGGTTTTTCTTTCATCTTTCATTCTTTCATCCACATTTTAGAATTATCTTTGACACAGAAAAATCAATGCCAGACTTTATTGGAATTGCAGTAATTTTACTGAATGATTGGAAGAGATGGTATCTTTAGAAAATTTGCCTTTTTATCCATAATTGGTATGTGATTCCATTTCCTTACTTCTTTTTGCTTTTTTAAAAAATATTCTTATTTCGAAAGACAGAGAAACAGAGAGAGGGAGAAACAGAGATATTCCATCTGCTGATTGACTCTCCAAATGGCCACACCAGCCAGGGCTGGGTCAGGTGGAAGCCAGGAGCCAGAAATTCCACCTGGTTTCCCATATAGGTGAAAGGGGCCCAAATAGTTGGGCCATCTCCTATTTTCCTTCCCAGGCACATCAACAGGCAGCTGGATTGGAAGTGGAGTAGCTGGGACTCAAAATGACACTCCAATATGGGATACTGGCACTATACCCTTCTGTGTCTGGCTTATCTCACTTAGCGTAATGTTTTCAGGTTCATCCATGCTGTAGCATGTACCAGAGTTCCATTCCTTTTAGAAGCTGAGTGATAGCCTGTTGTATGCATATGCCATGGTTTGTTTATCCATTCATCTACTGGAGGGCATTTAGGGTGCTTCCACCTTTTGTGTATTGTGAATAAAGGAGCCATAAACATGGATGTACAAGAGCCTAAGTGCTGGGGCTGGTGCTGTGGCATAGTAGGTAAAGCTGCCGCCTGCAGTGCTGGCATCCCATATGGACGCCAATTCAAGTCCTGGTAGCTCCACTTCCAATGCAGCTCTCTGCTATGGCCTGAGAAAGCAGTGGAAGATGGCCCAAGTGCTTGGGGCCCTGCACCCACATGAGAGACCTGGAGGAAGCTCCTGGCTCCTGGCTTTGGATCAGCACAGCTCTGGCTATTGCGGCCATCTGGGGAGTGAACCACCAGATGGAAGACCTCTCTCTCTCTCTTTCTGACTCTGCTCTCGGTAACTCTGCCTTTCAAATAAAAATAAATAAAACCTGGGCCGGCGCCTTGGCTTAACAGGCTAATCCTCTGCCTTGTGGCGCCGGCACACCAGGTTCTAGTCCCGGTTGGGGCGCCGGATTCTGTCCCGGTTGCCCCTCTTCCAGGCCAGCTCTCTGCTGTGGCCCGGGAGTGCAGTGGAGAATGGCCCAAGTGCTTGGGCCCTGCACCCGCATGGGAGACCAGGAGAAGCACCTGGCTCCTGGCTTAGGATCAGCGAGATGCGCCAGCCATAGCGGCCATTGGAGGGTGAACCAACGGCAAAAAAAGGAAGACCTTTCTCTCTGTCTCTCTCTGTCTCACTATCCACTCTGCCTGTCAAAAAATAAATAAATAAAACCTATTAAAAAAAATAACCTGAGTGCCTACTTACCATTCCTTTGGGTACACAGGCAGAAGCAGGATTTCTGGGTCATGTGGTAATTCTGTTTAACTTGTTACGGGACTGCCACGCTCCTTTCCACAGCGGCTGTACCATTTTACATTCTCACAAACAGTGCACAGAAACTCTGATCTCCACAAGGGCTACCAAGGACACTCGCCACTTTGCATTTGCTTTCTTCTGTTTATAAAAGCCATCTTAATGGGGACAATGTAATGTAATGATACCTCCCGCGGTCCTGATGCGTATTTCCCTATGAACCAGTATTGCTATTTCTTCATTTGCTTACCACTCATTTATAATTTCTTCTTCACTCACGTCTTCTGTCCACTGATGGTTGTTACAGCTGGCAAGTTGTGGAGGTGCATTGTATACCCTGGGTATTAATCCCTTACCTAATACCAGATACATGGCTTGCAAACATCTCTCTCATTCTGTGGGTTATCTTTTTATCTCTTAACAGTGCCCAGTGATGCACAAACGTGTTTCATTTTCACGAAGCCAAATTCATCTGCTTTTTTGTTGTTGCCTGCTTCATACCTAAGAATCGATTACCAAACCCAAAGTCATGAAGATTTGTTTCTCTGTTCTTCTAATATTCTTAGCTCTTATATATAGATCATCGCTGCAGATTCAGTTCACTTGTATACCGGGGGTCCAGCTCCACTCTTCTGCATGTGGCTATCAAGTTGTCCCAGCACCATTTCTGGAGGGCTCATCCTTCTCTCCATTGGCTGTGCTTGACATCCTTGACAAAAAGTCAGCTGTGGGGTGGGCACTTGGCCTAGTGATTAAGACAGTGGTTAAACGACCCATGTCCCATCTAGGAGCATCTGAGCTCAATACCCGGCTCCAGCTCCTGACTCCAGCTTCCTGCTAATGTAGACCCTGTGAGTTAAGAGTGATAGTTCAACTAACTGGGCCCTTTCGACCCATGCGAGAAGCCTAGATTGAGTTCCTGTCTCCCAGAGTTGGCGCAGGCTATCATGGGCATTTGGGGGTGAACCAGTGGATGGGAGTATTCTTTTAAATATTTGTAAAAAGAGAGAAATAGTACACTTGTCACAATGACACTTAGAAAAACCAGTTAGCTAGAGATATTTGGGTTTATTTCCATCTTCCAGTTTTACTCCATTGGACTGTACATCTGTCTTTATACCAGTCCTGCAATGTTTTGATTGCCATGTCTTTGTAGTAAGTTTTGAAGTCAGTAAGTACAAGCCATTCAGCTTTACTTTGATTTTCAAACACCGTTTTGGGGGGGCCGGTGCTGTGGCATAGCAGAGGAAGCCACTGCCTGCAGTGCCGGCATCCCATATGGGCATCTGTTCAAGTCCCGGCTGCTCCACTTCTGATCCAGCTCTCTGCTATGGCTTGGGAAAACAGTGTAAGATGGCCCCGGTGCTTGGACCCCTGCACCCTCATGGGAGATCTGCAAGAAGCTCCTGGCTCCTGGCTGCAGATCAGCACAGCTCCGGCCATTGTGGCCAATTGGGGAGTGAACCAGTGAATGAAAGACCGCCCCCCCCCCTCTCTGCACTTCTCTCTGTGTAACTCTTTCAAATAAACAAATAAATCTTTAAAAAATAAATAAATACTGTTTTGGCTACTTGGGGTCTCTTACACAGCCATATGAATTTGAGGATTTTCTTTCCACCTTTGTAAAAAGGGAGGGAGAGAAGGAAGGAGGGAGGGAGAGAAGGAGGGAGAGAGGGAGGGAGGGAGGGAGGGAGTGAGGGAAGGGGTTGTTGGAATTCTGACAGGGATTGAACGACATCTGCAGATCACTTCGCAGAGCCCCGCCACCTTAGCAAGATTGTCTTCTAACCCTTGACCAAACACAAATGTCTACGTATTCAGGCCTTAATTTCTTTTAAAAGTGTTTTGTAATTTTCAGTATTTACATCTCTCAACTCATTCTTATGTTCTTTATTCTTCTGAGATGCTATTGTGAAAGGAATTTTCATAATTTCCTTCCCAGACTGTTAATTACTACCATATTGAAACACAACTGATGTTTGCTGTTGATCTTGTACCTTGCAGCTTTGCTGAGTTTGTTTAATAGATCTAATAGTTTCTTTGTGTGTGTACAGAATTCTTTAAGACTTTGTACATGTAAGATCAAGTCACCTGGAAACAGAGATAATCTTAATTCCTCCTTTTCAAGTGACATGCCTTTATTTTTTCCTCGCGTAATGCCTCTGGTAAGAACTTACAGTACAATTTCAAATAGTAGCTAAAGCAGGGATCCTTCTCTTGTTCCTGATCTTAGGGGAAAGACTCATTCTTTCACCATTTAGTATAATGTTATCTGTGGGTTTGCTTTTTTTTTTTTTTTAACAAATGTCATTCATCAAAGCTAAGGAATTTCACTCCTATTTTGTTGGTTTGTCTTTTGGACTTTTTAAATCTTTGATGATTTAAACATTTCATCAAATGTTTTCTCTGTACCAACTGAGATGACCATGTGTATTTTTGCTTTTATTTTACTATGTTTTTATTGTTTGACTTTCGTATTTTTTATCACTTTTGTACTTCTGGGATAAATCCAACTTGGTTATGGCACATCACCCTTTTAAACATGTTGCTGAATCCAGCTCAGTAAGTATTTTTGAACCTATATCCATAAGGGGTATCTGTCCATGGTTTTTCCTGTGCTGTCTTTGGTGTCAGGGTGACAGTGGCCTCACAGGATGAACTCAGAAGGGTTCCCACCTCTTCTGTTTTTGGTAGAGTTTAAGAAGGATTGGTATTTTCCTTTGTTAAAAGATTAGAATTTATTGGTGAAGCCATCTGGTCCCGGGCTTTTCTTTGTTGGAAGGTTTTTGATTACTGATTAATCTTATAAGACTGTTCCAATCAGTCTGTTCTCTATTTCTTCTTGAGTCAGTTTGGTAGTTTGGGTGTTGCCTATTTCATTTGGCATAAAATTTTTCACAGTATTCCCCAAATAACCCTGTCATTTCTGATATTAATAATTTAAGTCTTACTTTTCTCAACGTAGCTAAAAATTTGTTAATTTTATTAATCTTTTTAAAGATCAACTTTTTCCCACTGTGTTTTTTGTTTTGTTTTGTTTTTTTGTTTTGTTTTGTTTTTTTTTTTTGACAGGCAGAGTGGACAGTGAGAGAGAGACAGGGAGAAAGGTCTTCCTTTTTGCTGTTGGTTCACCCTCCAATGGCCGTCACGGCCGGCGCACTGCGCTGATCCGATGGCAGGAGCCAGGTGCTTCTCCTGGTCTCCCATGGGGTGCAGGGTCCAAGCACTTGGGCCATCCTCCACTGCACTCCCTGGCCACAGCAGAGAGCTGGCCTGGAAGAGGGGCAACTAAGACAGAATCGGTGCCCCGACCGGGACTAGAACCTGGTGTGCCAGCGCCACAGGCGGAGGATTAGCCTATTGAGCCGCGGCCAGCCCCCACTGTGTATTTTTTAAAGATTTATTTGCTTATTTGAAAAATAGAGTTACAGAAAGGGAGAGAGAAAGAGAGAGAGGGAGAGGGAGAGAGTAAGCGAGCTGGTTCACTCCCCAAATGGCCACAAAGGCTGGGGCTTGGTCAGGCCAAAGCCAGAAGCCAAGAGCTTCATCCAGATCTCCCACATGGCTTACAGGGGACCAAGCACTTGGACCATCTTCTGCTGCTTTCCCAGGTACACTAGCAGGGAGCTGGTCAGAAATGGAATAGCCAGGACTCGAACCAGCATGTGTATAGGATACCTGGGTTGCCAGCACCAGTTTTACCTGCTACATCACAACAGCAGCCCCATCCATTGTGTATTTTTAAAAGTTACTTGAGAGGCAGGGAGACGGATTAGAGAGACTGTCTTTGCTGGTTCACTGCCCAAATGCCAGCAACGCTGGACCAGCTGGGCAGTGCAATGTGTCCACAATGAAGCGTGCACTAATAAAGGACATTCTTCTGTCATTTCACTACTTGTTTTCTGCAGGTCATTATTGCTTCCTTAATTCCTCACTACTATTTTATTATCTCTTTGTACTTACAATTCTGATTTCTCATTTGCTTTTCTGTTTAGCTTTTGGTTATTTCTTAGTGGTTGCCCCTGCAATTACAATTGACTTCTTAAACTTAAATCAATACTACCTTAGCTTCACTAACAGAACAATTCTGCCCCCATGTAGCTCCATCCCCCTACCTTTATGTGTTTGTGTCAAAAATCCCATCTTTATACACTGTGTGCCCATTAACCGTAACTACCTGATTTACGTAGTTATTTTAAAAAGGGAGCTGCAGGGCCAGAGCTGTGGCTTAGCGGGTAAACCCACCGCCAGCAGTGCCGGCATCCCATATGGGTGCTGGTTCAAATCCTGGCTGCTCTACTTCCAATCCAGCTTTCTGCTATGGCCTGGGAAAGCAGTAGAAGATGGCCCAAGTGCTTGGGCCTCTGTACCCATGTGGGAGACCCAGAAGAAGCTCCTGGCTCCTGGCTCCAGATTGGCACAGCTCCAGCCATTGCGGCCATGTGGGGAGTGAAGCAGCAGATGGAAGACTCCCTCCCCCCCCCCCCCCGCCGCCTCTCCTTCTCTCTGTGTGTAACTCTTTCACATAAATATTTAAAAAGAAAAAAAAAAAAGCTGCAAACTAAAATGCAGTAGTGACTTGTCTACTAGTGACTACCTAACCAGTCGCCTTGACCAGAGTTCTTTCTTCATATGCCTTCCTGTCCTGGTTCACTTCCGCCTGACTTCCTGTAGTCTCTTTTAGCACAGGTCTACCAGCAACGAAGTCCTTCCTTCTGTGTACCTGGAACCCTTCATTGCCCTTTCATTTCTGAAGAACGGTTTTGGCAACTCTAGAACCCCTGGCTGACTGTATTTTTTTTTTTTTAATTTTATTTTAAGCATGTCATTTCACCGACCTCTGCCTCTAAGTTTCTGAGGAGAAACTTCCTTGCAAGGCGAGATGCAGGCCTCTGGCAGCCTTCAAGATCTTCTGTTCTGTTATGACAGGGTAATGACAATGTGTCTCAGCATTCTCCTTCCTGAAATTCACGGAGATTCGTTAATGTACACACTCACGTGTTCCATGAAATCTGGCCACGTCTGCCTCCCAGAATTCTCTGTCCATCACACGCATGCTGGCACGCGTGACGGTGTCCCACAGTTCTCTCGGCCGTTTGTCCTCGAGCTCTGCCCTGCTCCTCACCCGGGGTGACTTCCGCTGCCCTGTCCCCGGGTCCGAGGCTTCCCTCTGCCTGCTGCGTCTGCCGCTGGATCCCTGTAACCAGCGCTTCCCTCCAGCTGCGGCACTGCGGCGCCCCGGAACTTCGATTCCTTCTTGTGACTTCTGTTTACCGATGCTCTCTAGTTGTTGAGACAGCGTTCTCCTGGCCACCTGAGCTCTCGGCCCAGGACTTCCTTGAGCTCTTAAGCACGTTTGACACCACTGCCGTAAGGTCTTTATCTAGTTCCATCCAGCGTCCGTGCTTCCTCAGGGAGTTCCTGCTCGCTTCCCCTGGGTCTGAGCCATCCGTTCCAGTCTCTTTGCATGCTTCACGGCATTTTGTTGAAAAACCGGGTATTTCAAATATTACAATGCGCTCACTCATGATACCAGATGTCCCCTCCTCACGGTTCGTTCTGTTTCTGTGGGCCGTCGTTGTTGAGCGACTCTTCCAAACTATTTTTGTAAAGGACTGCATTCACATCATGCCCGGTCTCTGAAGTCTCTTTTTCTTTATTTTCTGGTCAGCTAATCTTTCGACATAAAGTTTCTTAGATGCCTTGTGAAGAAGGGAGGCAGGGAGGGGAGAGGGAGAGAATAAGACAAGGAGAGAAGAAAGAAACAAGCTCTCCTAGAACTTCCAGATAGGCTGTTTGGAGAACTTTGAAGCTTAGCCAGCCACTCACCAGCTGCCTTAACCTCACTTTCGGCTTGTGCTGAGCCTAACGATCAGCTAGAGATGAACACGTGGGATCTTCCCAGCTCTCTTGTAAACATCTGTCCGGCCGTGGGTGTGTGGCATCCTAAATTCCACTCTATAGTGGGAACTGTCCAGTGCTTCAATGTCCAAACCACCTCCCTTCCGGGCCTTCACGCCAGGCTTCCGCCCTGTCTACTGCTGGCCTCTTCTGGGACCGGTCAGCCCCAGGCAGCAATGGGCTGCCCTCCACGTGGGTTACAAACACCCTCCGCTTAGCCACCTCTCTGTCCTGACAAAGTTCCAGGTTCCTCAGGTGCAAACAGACCAAGCCAGTTCTGTAAGAACAGGGCCTGCTCGGCTGCCCTGGAACCAGGGAGCAGCGTCCCCCACGGGGACTACAAGCTGCTCACCTGAGGACGGTGACCACGCTGGAGAACGGGACAGGACGGGAGCCGTGTTCACCTGGCTGCTGTAAACCTCCGCCGGCTTCCCGAACTCTGGTGCTTCTCAGGTGTCCCTCGGGTGGAAGGACGCTGTGACGTTTTCGCTTTCTTTCATTTTTCTTAGTTTTTAAACATTTTATTTATTTGAAAGGCAGAGGGACACAGAGACAGAGCAGACAGACAAAGAAATTCCATCCACTGTTTCACTCCCCCAAATGCCCCCAACAGCCAAGGCTGGGCCAGGCCAAAGCTGAGGGCCAGGAACTCCACCCGGGGCTCCCTCGTGGCTGGCAGGGACCTGAGAACTTGAGCCATCACCTGCTGCCTCCCGAGTGCACAGGAGCAGGAAGGTGGAAGCCGAGGAGTCAGGGCTCAAAGGCAGGCACTCCAGCAGGGCACAGAGCACCCCGAGCAGCATCTGCACAGCGGGGCCCACCCCCCACTCTGACCTCTGAAGCACAGCTTTCCTGGATGTACAGTCTCTGGTGGACAGCCCCTTTCTCTCAGTACGAGTATGACACCCAGTGCTCCTGACCCCGTTTGCTGGTGAGCTGTTCGTCTCACTGAGGGTTGCTTTCATGTGATGAGCTGCCTCTCTGCTGATGCTCTCAAATTCTGTGTCACCACCTTTCAACAGTCTGATTGCTATGTGTCTAGCTGTGGATTTCTTTTTCTTTTTTAAAGATTCACTTATTAACTTATTTATTTGAAAGGCAGAAATACAAAGGGAGAGAGAGGGGCCAGCACCGTGGCTTAACAGATAAAGCTGGGGCCTGCAGTGCCAGCATCCTCTACGGATGCCAGTTCAAGTCCTGGCTGCTCCATTTCCAACCCAGCTCTCTGTTATGGCTGGGAAGGCAGGAAAAGATGGCCCAAGTCCTTGGGCCCCTGCACCCATGTGGGAGACCTGTATGAAGCCCCTGGCTCCTGGCTTCAGATCAGCACAGCTTCAGCTGTTGCAGCCATCTGGGGAAAGAACCAGCAGATGGAAGACCTCTCTCTCTCTCTGCCTCTGCTTCTCTGTAACCCTGCCTTTTAAATAACTAATCAGAAAGAGAGAGAGAGAGAGAGAGAGAGAGAGAAAAAAGAAGGAAAGGAAAGGAGAGGAGAGGAGAGGGGAGGGGAGGGGAGGGGAGGGGAGGGAAGGGGAGGGGAGGGGAAGGGAAGGGAAGGGAAGGGAAGGACCATTTTCCACTGCTTTCTCAGGCGCAGTAGCAAGGAGCTGGATCACAAGTGGAGCAGCCAGGACTCGAACTGGCATCCACATGGGATGTCAGCAATACTCAACAGCACCAGCCCCTGAGCCATGGATTTGAGTTTATTGATATTCTTGGATGTGCAGATCAATGTCTTCCATCAAATCTGGGAAGTTTCTATCCATTGTCTTCACATATTTTTTTCTCCCCTTCCTCTTCTCTCCTTCTGAGACTCCTATTACATTCACGTTTCTATGTCTGACAGCGCCCAAAGGTCTCTACTCATTTTATTTCTCAGGCTGGAGACTCTCAATTGACCTATTTTCCTGTTCCCTGATTCTTTCTTCTATCAGCTGTTGAGTTCCTCCAGTGATTTTTTTTATTGCAATTATTTCATCTCATTTCTACTAAATAATTTCTACCCTACTAATTTATATTCTCTATTTCATGAGACATTGTTTTCATACTGTCCTTTAATTCTTTTTAAATTATTTATTAATTTATTATAGAGACAGAGAGCTACAGACAGACAGAGAACTCCAATCTACTAGTTCACTTCCCAAATGTCCACGACAGCCCCAGGCCAGCCAGGGGCCACAGCTGGAGCTGGGAACTCATCCTGGTCTGCACGGGGCTGCAGGAACGTCGGTCACGTGAGCCACCCTACGGCTGCCCAGGGTCTGCTCTGGCAGCAAACCAGAGTCAGGATCTGGGACCAGGAATCAAATCCAGACATTCCAATATGGGACCTGAGCCCACTGCCTGTGACAACAAACACCCACACCATCCTTTAGTTCTTTAGATATGAGTCCTTCCGTCGCTGGAACGCACCTGCAAGCCTTTGTCTGCTACGTCCAGCAGGGGAGCTTCCTCTTAGGACAGTCTGCTTTCCTCTTAGGACAAAGATTATTTTATATACATAATTTCACTCTTTATTTTTAATGTTTATCCCACATACTTGAAAAGCAGAGTGACAGAGTGAGCGTGAGCAACACAGATAGGTACCTTCTACCCACTGATTCACTCTCCAAATGCCCCAAAATCCAGAAATGAGCCATGCTAAAGCCAGGAGCCCAGAACTCAACCCATGTCTCCCACATGCGTGGCAGAGGCCCGAGCACTTGAGCCATCACCCGCTGTCTCCCAGGACGCGTTAGCAGGAACAGGGATCAGGAGGAGAGTAGCGAGGAAACAAATCAGCTCTCTGACAGGGATGGGGCACGCCGCACGGTGCTTCAAGCTGCTGCCCCACAAGGCCAGCCCGAGGTGCATAAATGGACACATAACTGGACACGCAGACGGGGCACAGCAGGAGAACTTGTGAACACAACGTGTAGATGATCAAGGAAGAATACTTAGCATATTCATTTCCTATCACTTCCTCGTGTCTGCAGCCTTCCAGCTCCTCCCCTCGGGTCCTTCTGGAAACATCCGTCACCCCGGTGAGCCGCCAGCAGCAGCTCCAGGCCCTGCCTCCAGCGCTATGGGAGGCGTGAGCCAGTCTCTGCACGCGCCCTCCCGCTCCCCTTCGCAGCTGCTAATGATCATTTTATTACTCCCTTTTTCTATGAGATGAACTTTTTAGCTCATCCCATTTCTCTATCTCATCACTGTGTTGTTGTTACTGAGAACTTGACATTTAAAATAACATGCTGCAACCCTGGGGACCAGATTCCCCGCTCCTCCAGAGGTTTGTTACTAAGCGACTTTGCGGAATTAATTCTATAAAGTCTATATTTTTAATCATGTGTGGGCACCAAAGCCTCTGCTCGGTGAGCTTAATGGCCTTCTAATGAACGGACTGAGATGTCCTTGAGCGCCTGGAGCCACCATCTCCCAGTCTCCACCAAAGGGGCCTGCGTCTGGGGCACACAGCCAATGCTGCAGCAGGTTCCCACTCTGCCTGAGATTCCACCTGCCTCTGCCAGAGGTGAGAGACCAGGGTCATCATAGTCCTCCTTGTTACCCTCCCTGGGATCCCCCAAAACGTTCATCAGGTCTTGGTCCTATGTGTTATTTTCAGCAGCCGCTCAGCCACTCTGCAAAATGTATTTTGACAACATCAGTTTACAGATGTCGCAACTGAATTACAGCGCTTGAGTAATTTGCACAAATTCTCACAGCTAGTCTTAAGGCAGGAGAGCTGGGACTTGAACACAAATCGGTTATCACCCCAAAAGTCAATATCCTTCCCCCAACACAAAATATCCCCTAGGCTTGCCAACCAGGCTCTCCAGCCTCTGCAGACCATTCCAAGATTCACATCACTCAACTCATCTCTTCCCCTGACTCCCACCAAGTCACGTGTAACACGTGTTCTATGGTCCCCGGCCAGACTCTGGAAGGGTGGTGTGGGGTTCACTGCCAGTCCACACACTCACAGAAGTACTGCTATGGAGCAGACCCAGCACGTTCCGCATGCTAACTGGGGTATTCTACCACCCCCACTGCCACTGGCACGTGACCTCAGCAGGGAAATGCGCTACCCCCCCCCTACCCACACACAAATGAAAACAAAGTGCATTTTAACCTTTTACTATAAAACGAAGTGCACACACAGACCGCATGCAGTCTAATGAACTCTTACCTGGCCGGCATCCCCATAATGACCACCTTGGTCAGGAAGGAGAACTTTGACAACTAACCAGAAGCTCCTCCGTGTGCTCCATCAACCCCAACTCTCACCCTCCCCCAAATCATCCAGATTTGTATAATCACTTCCTTGCATTTCTCTAGAGATGGAAGCCAATGTACGCACCCCTAGAACTAATAACTTAGTCTGTCCCTTTTATATAGTGTTAAAATGTGGTCTTTTGGTCTCTCATTGTGCTCTTGCCTTAGTTTGCTGCTAAAGGACCCAGAAGTTTGACTTCTACATCCTCCCAGTCTGGACTGTGCCAACTGTGCACCTGTGGTGCTTTTCACCTGTTCCTCCCTCTTCGTGTCCTGAAAACAGGAGGCTGGACCCAGCGGCTGCTCAGACGCAGGTCTGAGCTCTACAGCTGTTCTTGCACAGTAGTATACAAGGTCTTGTTGTCTCTGTTATAAAAGGACAGCAGCTGGGGCATAGCAGGTAAAGCCTTTGCCTGCGGAGCCGGCATCCCATATGGGCACTGGTTCTAGTCCCAGCTGCTCCACTCTGATCCAGCTCTCTGCTAACGGCCTGGGAAAGCAGTAGAAGATGGCCCAAGTGCTTGGGCCCCTGCACCTGTGTGCAAGACCCAGAGGAAGCGCCAGGCTCCTGGCTTCTAATGATCCCAGCCCTGGTCATTGCAGCCATTTGGGGAGTGAACCAGCAAGTGGAAGACACCTCTTTTTCTCTCTGCCTCTCAAATAAATAAATCTTTAAAATAAAATTTAAAAAAAGATAGCAGCCACTAATGCTCATTGCCTAGATCCGATACTTCACTGGGAGTTAGAAAATAGTGATGTTCTAGCATTTCTTTTTTATTTACTAACTGGGACACTTCTATTGGAAAATGTTTTCCCTCATCTGCTATGTGCTTAGCCACTATTACATTCATTTAAGAGAGGCCAGCACCAGCACTGTAGCACAGCATGTTAAGCTGCTGCCTGCAGTGCCAGCATCCATTAGGGGCACCAGTTTGAGATCCAGCAACTCTGTTTCCAATCCAGCTCCCTATTAATGCACCTGGGAAAACAGAAGCTGGCCCAAGTGCTTGGGTTCCTGCATCCACATGGAAGACCCGGATGAAGCTCATGGCTCCTGCCTTTGGGCCAGCCCAGTCTTGACCAATGTGGCCATCTGGGGAGTAAACCATAGATGGGAGATCTATCAATCTCTGTCCTTCCCTCTTCCCCTATTCCTTCTTCCCTTTCAAATAAACAAATTTTTTTTAAAAAAATAATTTTAAAATACATCTCACCACTGCAGTTCCTGCCACAATCTTCCCACACCTTGGTGCATATTTTAAAAGTCCTGAGCGTGGCCAGCGCCGCAGCTCACTTGGCTAATCCTCCACCTGCGGCGCCGGCACTCCGGGTTCTAGTCCCAGTTGGGGAGCCAAATTCTGTCCCAGTTGCTCCTCTTCCAGGCCAGCTCTCTGCTGTGGCCCAGGAAGGCAGTGGAGGATGGCCCAAGTACCTGGGCCCTGCACCCCATGGGAGACCAGGAGGAGGCACCTGGCTCCTGGCTTTGAATCGGCACAGCGCACCAGCCGTATTGGCCACTTGGGGGGTGAACCAATGGAAAAGGAAGATCTTTCTCTCTGTCTCTCTCTCACTAACTCTGCCTGTCAAAAAAAAAAAAAAAAAAAAAAAAAAAAAAAAAAAAAAAAGTCCTGAGCGTTTTCTTCAGAGAAAAATTCTGGGAACAAAAGGCTTTAAAAACCTTCACACTTTCTGGAATGAAATAGATGGAAAGAAGACAAGACAGCTACGTTCTCTGCTTACCTCAAGCACTCTGAACAACTGGTATCTGACTTTGTAACTGGTCCACAAGACCATGAAAAAAGCATTCAGCGAGACGGTGCTGATCATAATGATCTGAAAGAGGCGACTCGTCACAACTCTCTTCACAAACGCGCGGCACTGATGGTCTCTCCTCCTGGCAGAAGGGTGGGAAGAGGCACGGTTACCACACAGCACAGCCAGACCCCACACCAGGCACCGCTGAGGGTCAGGAAGAGGCTCTGCTTTTCCCTCCCCCATGAACACAAGCCAGGTACACAGTCACCCTGGGGTAGCTCGGGGGTCACTGACCACCCACCCACCTGCCCATCGGTCCACGGACAACTCAGACTCTGCAATAGTAAAAGGAGGTGGCCACGCAGTGACCACAGCCGGCTGGCAGGTACTCCAGGTGTCTCTGGGTGGCTGTGATTACCTGCACTCCCCTTCTTCCCAACTGCAAAAGGCACGAGGACGGCCTGCAGGCCTGTGTCTGCGTCTCCATCAATGAAATTTCCTATAATAGATCTGTGTGCATTTCATAGCCTAACTATAAGCCAGTCTATTTGCTACATACAGTTTATGGGTTCATGACTTATCTAATTTTTTTAGCAATTTCTTTTTTTTTTTTTTTTTGACAGGCAGAGTGGATAGTGAGAGAGAGACAGAGAGAAAGGTCTTCCTTTACCGTTGGTTCACCCCACAATGGCCACCATGGCCGGCACGCTGTGGCCGGCGCACCGCACTGATCCGAAGGCAGGAGCCAGGTGCTTCTCCTGGTCTCCCATGGGGTGCAGGGCCCAAGGACTTAGGCCATCCTCCTCTGTACTCCCAGGCCACAGCAGAGAGCTGGCCTGGAAGAGGGGCAACCGGGACAGAATCTGGTGCCCCGAATGGGACTAGAACCCGGGGTGCCAGTGCTGCAAGGCGGAGGATTAGCCTATTGAGCCGTGGCACCGGCTTTTTTTTAGCTATTTCTATGATATGTAGCTATTCTGTGAGTTTTCTCAAATTGCCACTAATTTCAAAAGCCTCTTTTTTCAACTACTCATGTAGTTGAAACCCATCTTGTCCAAGGGTTGAGTTTACTTCTTTAAGATTTATTTATTTATTTACTTATTTGAAAGGCATAGTTACAAGAAAGAGAGAGAGAGCTCTTCCATCCACTGGTTCACTCCCCAAATGGCTGCAACTGCCAGAGCTGAGCTGATCCGAAGCCAGGAGCCAGGAGTGAGGAGCTTCCTCTGGGTCTCCCACATGGGTGCAGGGACCCAAACACTGGAGCCATCCTCCACTGCTCTCCCAGATGCGTTACCAGGGAGCTGGATTGGAAGTGAAGCTGCCAAGACTCGAACTGGCACCTGTCTGGATGCTGCAGCCACAGGCAGAGGCTTTTACTGCTGTGCCACAGTGCTGGCCCCTTGAGTGTACTTCTAAATGGCAATGACATGCAGAGTAAGTGACCACTGAAATGTGCAGTGACCATCAACGATCTGCCCTCACTCAGTCACTCAGGTCCCTCTGCTGGACCTCTGGGGGGTGGGGGGCGCAAAAAAAGTCACCACTCCTCAAGCAAAACAAAGCAGCTTCTTCATTTACACACTCAACAAAGCTTCAAGTGACTTCAACATGCCAGGTGATGCAGTCAGCACTGGGGACACACAGTGACCCAAACCAAACACAGCCAGTCCGGGAAGAAAAGCTGACCAAAGAAAATCACCCACACAAATGCTTATAAGTCAATCATTAAGAAAAAAAAAAAGGTAAACAGTCAATTCAAGAAAGAAATACAAATGGCCAATAACCACCCCCCTCCCATGCAGTTAACAATATTAATCTGGGGACATGCAACACAGACTCATCTTTCTTGCTTATGCAACGAGCAGAGACATAAACGTGGTCCCCGTCAGTGATGGCCTGCGTGTGGCTGGGCGGGGGAGGCTACCAGCACCAGCCAGGGACGGAAGCTGCCCAGCTTTTTTGAAAAGCCTCAGAACTACCCACAGCCTCTTCCCCAGAGAGCCCACCTGGAGGGAACACAACCCAGCGTGCAGTGAGGCTGCATGAAGATGGTTAGCCCAGCACGCTTTACAGTGGGAACTCGGAAACAATGCAAAAGTCTAACCAAAATGACTGGTGAAGGAAATGGTGGCATCTCCACTTCATTAGACACAGACACCAAAATCAACCTGTATGCTATTCATGATTCAGTTTATGACCCACTGGAGAGGAAAACACAAAACAAGACACAAGATTCTCTGTTCAGGGCCACTGCCGGCAACACCAGCACCCCACACGGGTGTTAGTTCCAGTCCCGGTTGCTCCACTTCTGATCCAGATCCCTGCTAACTCACCTGGGAAAGCAGCCGAAGATGGCCCGAGTGATTGGGCCCCTGCACCCACATGCAAGACCTGATTGAAGCTCCTGGCTCCTGGCTTCACCCTGGCCCAGCACTGACTGTTGCAGCCACTTGGGTAGTGAACCAACAGAAAGAGCCCTCTCTCTTTCTGTTTCTTCCTCCTTCTCTATAACTCTGACTTTCAAATAAATAAATAGATCTTTAAAAAAATTTCTCGGGCCGGTGCCACGGCTCAATAGGCTAATCCTCCGCCTGCAGCGCCGGCACCCCAGGTTCTAGTCCCAGTCGGGGCACCGGATTCTGTCCCAGTTGCTCCTCTTCCAGTCCAGCTCTCTGCTATGGCCAGGGAGTGCAGTGGAGGATGGCCCAAGTCCTTGGGCCCTGCACCCGCATGGGGGACCAGGGGAGGCACTTGGCTCCTGGCTTCAGATCAGCGCAATGCGCCAGCCGCGGCGGCCACTGGGGGGTGAACCAACGGTAAAGGAAGACCTTTCTCTCTGTCTCTCTCTCTCTCACTGTCCACTCTGTCAAAAATAATATAAAATAAAATAAAAATTTCTCTGTTCAGGGGGTCGGCAATTTGGTATGGTAGGGTAAGCCACCACCTGCACTGTCACCGTTCTATACAAGCACTGGTTCCAGTCCAGGCTGCTCCACTTCCAATCCAGCTCCCCGCTCACGCCTGGGAAAGCAGTGGAGGACAGTCCAAGTGCTTGGGGCCCTGTTTCCACGTGGGAGACCCAGAAGAAGCTCCTGGCTTGGGTCTAGCCAGCCCCAGCTGCTGGGGCCACCTGGGGAGTGAACCAGCAGATGGAAGATCTCTCTCTATATATATATTTTTCTCTCATCTCTTCCTCTCTCCCTTTCAAATAAATCTTTTTAAAAATTCTCTGCTCAAAATCACCTCACTTATACAAAAATGTCAAGGAAAAACTCAGTAGGAAACAGGCCAAAATGCTGACATGTCTGCTTACGGATGGCGAAGCTACAGGTGATCATTTTTCCTATGTGTTTATATTTATCTGTGCTTGGCAATTTTTCTCAAAGAAGATGTTATTTTTCCTAATATATCTAAGAAATGAATATAGTCATTACAATTACATTACAATTAAAAATACAAAACATACATTGACCATGAATACAATGTAATTTTCATGATCTAAGATGAGGTCTATTGCCAAAAACAAATGACAGTAGCTAACACAAAAGGACAAAACTGAACCAAAGCAGCCACTGGGTGTCCAGGTCGAGCAACAGAGGTCAGCCGTGTCAGGAAGGGGTGAGAGGTCAATGCCACTCTGCCTCCACGGCCGTCTGCAGCTCTCTTAGCAAGCGGGGAAACAGAAAGATATTTACTTAAACTTCTTGAACCGCGTATAAAACGCCAGCGACGCAGTGTCCAGCAGTGAACTAGAGACGACCCGCAAATGGTTCCGGCGAAAGACTTGAGACATTGTCCCAATTTTCCGTTTTTAATCCTCGCTTTTATAATCCAGCAGAAATTCTGCTTAGAGATTCCCTCTGCGTCTGGATTCCGGGAGGCAGCAGAGAGGAATCGTGCTTTATGAGGTCACTCTCGGCCATTCCAGTAGGTGACGGGCCTGGAGATGGAGCGCCTGGCCCCAGAGCTAGGAAACACCACAGAGGCCGCACAGAGGCCCTCTCTTCTTCAAGTGCGCCCATCTCACAGACAGAGGCCTAGAGTACTGTTTTTAAAAGATGAAGGGTCACTGGGGCCAGTGCTGTTTCACAGCAGGTAAAGCTGCCATCTGCAATGTCAACATCCCTTATGGGTGCCGGTTCGAGTCCCAGCTGCTCCTCTTCCAATCCAGCTCCCTGCTAATGCTCCTGGGAGAGCAGTGGAAGATGGTCCAAGTGCCTGGGCCCCAGCACCAACATGGAGAACCAGAAACTCCTGGCTCCTGGCTTCAGGCCCAGACCTGGCTGTTCCAGCCATCTGGGGAGTATAGCAGTGGATGGAAGATCTATCTCTTCTTCTATGTATCTCTGTAACTCTGCCTTTCTAATAAACAAATAAATAAATCTTTAAAAAAAAAAAAAAGTGGGGGGAGGGGGTGGGCAGCACTGTGCTGTGGTAAAGGTTTCGCTGATTTGGCCAACATCCTGGAAACCAACGTGCTCGGGTCCTACGAGAAGAGGTAACCATGCTCCCACCTCTGCTGTTCCTCACGTTCTAAAACCAGCCACATGGCCATTTCCCGTACGCAACCAATACACACTGCACGGGGATCTGATGATCAACAGCAAACTCTCAGAATCACTTGGATTAACACCCCAGACCCAAACTTGAACCCTATCTTCTCCCTCTTCCTTCTCTCCCTTGGAGCAGCTTGCGCTCCCACGGCCTACGTCACCCACACGGCCCCTGAGGTTTCTGGACCTCCTGCCCCACATGCCCAGAGTGGCCTTGCACAGCAGCTGCTCGCAGAGCCTGGACCAGCTCGCCACCTCCCATCCTGCCTGCCCCACAGCCGGCACGCGGACGAGGTCTGAGTACGGGTGTGCTCTACAGATTCCCAAATGCCTGGCCCCAGGGACGGTCCCCCAACCCCAGGGGGCTGAGCAGGGTGGGACAGCATCTCCGGGAAGCCCAGTGGTCCGCTCCCGGATCTTCCCTCTTCCGGCAGCGAAGCACAGCTCCAGGGAAACACAGAGGCGATGAGCATCATCAGGCACTGCTTCCCGATGACCGCAGGGAGAAGGGGGACGGCAGGGAGGAGCCCAGCGGCTCTCAGCCACGGCAGCACGGCCAGCTCCTGTGGACTTCGGTTGCCGAGGGCCCTGAGCCACACGTGCAGTCTGGGCCGGAGCTGCAGCTGGGTGAGCAGGCAGGAGTCAGAGGAGACAGCCTACCCAGGGTCCACTGCGATCATCCGCGTCTCCTCACAACAGCTGCAGCCCGGGCAGCCCAGGAGGAGAAGCCCAAGGGCTACGCCTCCCGCCCTTCTAGCAGCGACGCCCACTGTGCCCGCCCAGGCCGCAGGACCTGAGCCATGGCCAGGGGAAGGCGGCAGGCACGGCAGGGTGGTCTTCCAGTCTCAGTCACTGCTTTACAGCCCCAGGTCGCTGCCTTGGAGGCACCAAGCTCACACGTTTTACAGCAAACCCTATCACAGCGGCTACTTGCTGCTGATAAAGAGGCACACCTTAGTTCCTACGTCTTACCGACGTCAGAAAGAACCATCACTGTGAGAACGTGCACCGGCTTCATTTCAGAAAAGGACGCTGCCCAGCACGGGCCATGCTGCAGTTAGCGGAGGTCGCGTAGAGTCCCAGGTCACGTCTGTTTAGTTCCTCTCTACTCGGGCGGTCACTTAGGAAGAAACTGGAGGGAAAAGAAAGCTTACCACGCCAGAGAAGCCACCGTCATCACCCAGAGATTCAGAATAGACGAGAACATCGGGGCCCCCAACTTTGACGACGTCTCTCGGAAGACGAAAAGGCAGTCACGAGAAGCCCAGTCCGGGGACTCCTTCTGCGGGGATTCACGACGACGTGTACTTCTGCAGGCTTCTGATATGCCGTCTCTGACTCTGCTGGGACGCGTGTGAACCCCAGCGTGTGCATTCCCCTCACGGAGACGCTACGCAGTCACCGCGTTTCCAGGTCCTCTGCGTGGGTGATGAGCCACAGCCTGCAGTCTCCACTGAGCACACGTGACAGCTGTTAACAGCCATCAAGTCTAGCCCCTGAGACCGACATTCAGGGTTCAGCGACCAGTGAAATAACAACACAGGGGAGCCAACAAGCACACACAGAAGGGGACCAGCACCCCAGGTCTCCCGGCAAGTCAGCTCCGTGTTAAGGTAACCTGGCTTCTCCAGACTGAGCGGGCGTGAAGGGGCACCGTGACCAGACGGACAGGCGGACGTCACAGGAAGCCTGATGACAACAAGATCACCACCCAGACGCGGTCCTGACCCGGAGGCAACCTGGTTTCGCCACAGTATCAGGTGGTACCGAAGAATCGTGGTTTCTGTTGTTAGGTGTGATAACAGCATGGCGGCTTACACCGGAAAATGACGGTGCCTTTCAGAGAGAAGACGTGCTGTCGGGTTTGCTATTAAATACATTCGCAAGGAAAAGTGAAAACGGGGGTACTTTAGGAAGCAACCAGGGCAAACATTCGGGCAATCATTCCACTGATCGGGGTGATCAGAGCACTACTCACCCCGCTTCTGAGTACATCCACATTTTTTCACGTTCAAAACAATTCATATCTTTGGAAATAAAACGTGAAATTTCCAGATCTAAGTACACAGAGCTTTGCCTTTCCTTTGACAAAAATTCTTAGAAAGAGAACTTGGAGTGCTGGGCTCCGAGCTTTGGCTGCCAGAGGGCCCAAGGGCTTTTCTCCCTTGCCCACTGCAGACTGAGGGCCCTGGGACAAGCCCCGCCTCTCTCGGCTAACAGAAGCAGCCCCGGCGTCACGTTCCCACCTGGTGGCTCAGGACTGGGGCAGGGCAGGCTGGGTGGGGAAGGCTTGCTCCTGGCAACAGAGAACGAATTTTCTGGTCCCTCAAGAGGGGTGTACTACAAAGACGACCCCTGTTCCGTTCTGAGGCTGCAGACTCTCAATCAGGGGTCACAACACGCACATAATGAAAACCGACGGCCCGCAGCTCCCGCCCTCAGCATGTGCAGTGACAGCCTGGTGAGCCGCTGCCAGGACACTGGGTCCTTCTGCACAACTCCCAGAGCTGTCTTCCCCTCCACCCCCGGCTTAAAAGTCAAAGTCACACACTGGGATGGCTCAGCCAACTTTTTTGACTTCTGTGATCTAATTAATTACTTAAGTAGAAACAGCAGCTAACATTCAAACTTGAGCTTCACGAGAATTGTTGTATACGAAGTTAAAACCCACCATCTGCAGAGTTCTTAATTCTCTGCCCACCTTCCAACTGTGCTCCAACACAATGCATTTGTACAGTCTTGATCAATTTGAATTTCCAAGTTATAAAATGTGTGACTACTTCCCTATCTCCATTTCATACCTTAAAGGGTGCCACTTCTCTTTATGAATATTACTAATACAGTCACCTGGGTCAGTCTTTCTTCTGTATGTGATCAGATAGGGTGAAAAATGCCTCAGGATCAGGTTTCAACTATTTTGTATTTAGGCACTGATTTTTCAAATGCTGTATAAAGGCAGGGAGTTTACAATTTAATTTGTTGGTGTAAGCTGTCTCGCTAAGACATGCAGCAGACTGCACACGCTCTCTGGAAGAAATCACACGGAGGCAGCCGCTTTTTCGATGAACTTGGCCAGCTTCACATCTCTTCGGGTGAGTCCCCCACGGTCATGCGAGGTGAGAGTTATCTGCACCTAGGAAAGAAGAAGGCAGCTGTTAAAGCCCTGAGCTGCAGTCCTTGGGTGGCTCAGAGATCAACCTCTTACTAACATGCGTGTCTGAGAACTGAGAAAACACTACATCATGAAATGAAACTTAATGAAGAATGGGATGGGAGAGGGAGTAGGAGGTGGGATGGTTTGGGGGCGGGAGGGTGGGTATGGGGGGAAGAACTGCTATAATCTACAAGTTGTACTTAGGAAATTTGTATTTATTAAATAAAAGCTTTCTATTAAAAAAAAAAGAAAAGAAAATACTACATCATGAGTACACACAGCATTTCTAAAATGTGGCAAACTCCAAGGACACAGCAGGTGCCCAGGGATAAAAAGGCTGAGAGACAACTCAGCTGCCAGAACCTTAACTGCTGTCTTATAGAAAATGGGGTGCAGGGGTGGGGGAGACTGAGGTTCTGTTTTAATTCCCATTACTTTAATTATACCAACTATTTTCAGGCTGCAAAGGAAAAGCAGACTATCAACCAGAGTATCTTAGCAGTGATGTTAAAAAGGCACGTTTCCAAATGAGGAGGTTGGAGGGGGTAGCAAGGAGCACAATGCTGCAGGTTGACAAGTCAGCTACAAGAAAAAGAAAACCTTGGGGCCTGCAATGTGGCACAGCAGGTAGAGCCACCGCCTGCAGTGCTGGCATCCCATTTGGGTGGGCGGGTTTGAGTCCCAGCTGCTCCACTTCCAATCCAGTGCTCTGCAACAGCCAGGGAAAGCAGCAGAAGTCCTTGGGCTCCGGCACCTCCATGGGAGACCTGAAAGAGGCCTGGCTTTGGATCAGCCCAGCTCCAGCCATTGCAGCCACTTAGGGAGTGAATTAGTGGATGGACTGACTGACACACTCTCTCTCTCTCTTGCTCCCTCTGCCTCTCTGTAACTTAGCCTTTCAAATAAACAAATAAATCTTTAAAAGAAAAAAAAAAAGGAAACTATGCGCCGAGAGAAGCATCTGGGAAAGAAGTTCACCCCGTACCAGGGTGCTCTGAATTATGCCAATAAATCACGAGACCATCATGAAATTCTCTCATTTTCCAAGAGGACTAGCAGCGAGAAAACAGAAACTCAGGGAAGCCGGGATGCTCAGACGCACCACGGCGTGACCACGTGACCGTCACAGCGGGGACACTCTGGGGTCACGATGCTTCCCACCAGGTCCCCTCCAACTCCTCAGTCCGCCCTTTTTTCTTAAGAATGGAGGCCAGCTCCTGCTGAGGATCAGAATTTAACGGCTGCTATTCAAGGTTCTGAAGCAGGCTCGTCTCACTGCGATCCACAGGGCCACACTGATTCTATCTGCTACCACTTCTCTCCACAGCTGACCTGAAGTTTAAAACCTTGTCCGCGTAACTGATGTTCCAGCTCCATTCAAGAGCTGGCTCAGCATCCTCCTGTCACTGCCAGCGAGGACGAGCACGGAAACACAGGGCTTCTGCATCGTCCTTGTGAGTGGGCGTCAGAGAAGGAGCGAAGCACACGTGCTCAGGCACAGTGACGCTCAGCTGCACATGACGACAAGCGAGCAGGAAGTTTCTTAAGAGCCCTAATTCAGGTGATCCCAGAAGGCGGCGATGGTGTTACCTTGTTGTACACATTGAACCACTCCGGGTGATGGTTCATCTTCTCTGCCTGCAGGGCCACTCGGGACATGAAGCCGAACGCCTGGAGAAGAACAAGCCAGGGTAAGCATCGCCAGCGCCCCCGCCGGCCAGTGCCAACCAGGGCCGGCCGCGCCAGGGGCCTCGGGAGCCTGGGAGAAGCCACCTAGGGAAGCACTGCTCGCGGCAGGCCCAGAGGCACCGCGTAGCAGGGCTCTGACCTGCTGCTCCGCGGTGAGAAACAGTCGGGCTCAAATAAACAAACCAGGAAATTGGTCTCACCCACTGACCTGTCTGGGCTGTTTAATTGTCCTCAGGACGAGAGTCTCCCAAACAGCACGGGAACAATTTCCCCTCAGCCCAGAGCCCTGGGTCTCAGCACCTGGCCCCAAAGCCGGAGAGCCGCTCTCCTTGTAGCCTTGTTCCTTTTGTTTTCAGTGACGGGGTGGCTGGCTAAGGTGTCAACCAGAGGACCTCGGCAAAGGCCTGCTGGGTGCACCCAGAGCGTGAGCCCCGGAGGAGTGGGCACCGCCCCAGCCCTCCTCTCAAAGAGAGCAACACAAAAGACCACCTGCCCCTCAGGGTCTCCTTGCCGCTGCCCTGCTTTGCTAGAGAGGTGACAGTGACCTACAGCGGGACACAGGAGAGTGGGAGCATGTTCTCGTTAGGCAGAAGGCAAACTCATTCTGACAGGGAGAAAAGTTTTTTTAAGTTTTTTTCCCCCTTTCTTTCCAATTTGAATGAGTGCTGAGTTGCCAACAGGAACATCTGTGTCCTGTGTCCAGAGGCAGGGACTCCAGGCTGATGGCAGACTCACGACAAAGCTCCAGGGGCACTCAAGGAAGTACCTATGACATTCACAAAAATAAATATGTAGCTCGTGATCCCCATCCAGCAAAACCAGCATGATGCTAGCTGGACTACACTTTCTGGACCACCAGCTGTCAAGAGGGAACACTCCCTGGTCCACACGAGAAACGGGGGAGGTAGCATTTAAAATAATTCTGTGTCTGTCGTTACGGTTCCTGTGTCTGGGCCAGTTGTACTTGGGACGAAGACTTCCATTTTGACATTTAAGGCCTGAAGGTGTTCCCTCTTAGGAAAAGGAGCAAAATACACTTAACCGCGCATGGAATCATCTGTGGAAAAACAGCACTCACTCTCCCGGGCCTTCTCCACTGGACAATCTGATCCTATAAATGATGTGGAAGGAAGGACAGGACAGATATGAGAGTCTGCTTTAGTTATTCAAACACGGAGCCAGGGCACAAAACGATGCAGAATGAGCATTTCTGCTCTGCCTGCAACACCCTGGGAGTCTCAGCGCCATCACACGGCCATCAGGGCAGGGCCTTTCCAGCCAGCAGTCCTGGACTCAAATCCTGTCTCTACCACGTAACTGCCATGTGACTTTACTCTGAGCCTCAGTGTTCCTATCACAAATGGGAGTGATACCGAGCAACCCACGTGATCATTCTGCTAAAAGACGAGGGAGGCGTGCGTGCGGGTGCCTGGCACAGCTAAGAGGCCACGGTGCTTCTGGCTGAGCTGCACAGGGTAGTGCTAATGAGGCACGCTCAGAGGTAAGCTCTCCCACAGGTGAGAGCATCTACCACGCCGCCTGCTGCCTTCCCTGTTCCAGTTCTGCCATGGACAGAAAGAAACCCACACATACGTGCCAAACACACAGGTGATGTGCTGTGGGTAACACCCCGATGCACACGGGAAAACGGTTTCCCACTGGCAAGAAATCACGTGGGCACAGTCACTGCCAAGTTCTTCAGCCCTGCGGCCACAAGGTCTTTGCACACATCACCCCGCAAGTCCAGAGCAGTGCCTAGAATCCTCCCCGCTTCCCGGGGCACAGTCTGAACACAGCCAGCAGTGCTCCTCCAGGGTCTAACCAGCATCACACATGCTGCCAGCACAGCAGCAGAACCTCCTCCACAGAGCACAACGCACAGCAGCAGGCACAGTGCTCAAAGGAAAGGCACTGCCACAGCCACACACAATCCACCAAACGCACATATCCAAATCCGGGCGCCCCCCAGCTCTGTGGATCCCCCTTCAGCTGCTACCCAACATCCACCTCTAACAAAAGATCACAAACCCTGATAAACCATGTTCACGGGATTCACTCCTAATTTTTCCTTAGGGAAAAGAACACTCAATCTGCTCTGGGAGCACAGACAATTCCATAATCCTCCTTCTATTTAATGGAACCAGATAATCCCCAAAATATTTATTTTTAAATTTACAAATTAAAAACATCCATAACAATACACGTTCAAATTAAAGTAGAAGAACCACTGCAAGGAATACAGATGAAAGGAGAAGAGCGAAGCTTCAAAGGGAATCTGATTTCTGGAAGACAATGCAGAAGGAACAGGGCCAACTGGCTGACCGAGTGGATGATGAAAGCATTTGTCCTTTCCTTCTAAGATTTATGTTTATGGCCCTAACCACTTGCTCACTGGGATGCCAGTTGGAAACTAAAGGCCTTGAGGCAGGCCCGGCGTTGTGGACAGGGGGTTAAGCTGCCGCCTGGAGGCCAGCATCACATGGGCACCACCAGTTTTTGTCCCAGCTGCTCCACACTTGCAATCCAGCTCCCTGCTGAAGGTGGACCCCTGCCACTGACATGGAGACCAGGATGAGGTTCCTGTCTCCTGGTTCTTGGCTTCAGCCTGGCCTAGCTGTCGAGGCCACACAGGGAGTGAACCAATAGAGAAGTTCTCTCTGTCTCTCTCCCTCTCTGTGTGTGTGTGACTCTTTCAAACAAATAAATCTTTTTTAACAAAAACAAAGAAAAAGGGGCTGGCACTGTAGCACAGTAGGTTAATCCTCTGCCTGCAGCGCCGGCATCCCATATGGGCACTGGTTCTAGTCCCAGCTGCTCCTCTTCCCATCCAGCTCTCCGCTACGGCCTGGGAAAGCAGTACAAGATGGCCCAAGTCTTTGAGCCCCTGCACACACGTGGAGACCCAGAAGAAGCTCCTGGCTCCGCATCGGCGCAGCTCCGGCCATTGCGGCCACCTGGGGAGTAAACTAGCAGACAGAAGACCTTTCTGTCTCTCCCTCTTAATCTCTGTAACTCTACCTCTCAAATAAATTAATTAACTAATTTAAAAAAAAAAAGAAAAAGGCCTTGAGGTAGCTAAAAGTGCAAGCTTTCGAAAACCATTCATGGAAGCAAGCTGGAAATAGTCCACGGCAAAATATCACTGACAACCCAGCATGTGACTTGGAGGACAGGATCGAGAAAATGTGCACAATGAAGTAGAGATCAAGACTTCAGAACAATTCAGACAACAAATGCACAGGAGAAACAAAGGAGATCTAACACAAAGAGAATTGCGGTCAGAACAAAAAAGATGGACCAGAAAAAACCTGGAGCTTCAACTGAAGAAAAAAATTCCAGAAATAAAACACTTAAATCTACAGGTTGTAAGAATGCACCCACATTTACACATCACAGGAAAGTGAGTGATGCCAAAATCTTTTCTGGATCTGGTCCCAAAGACCAAGTCACCTACCAGGACAACCAAGAACCCGTCAACTTCAAACTTCCACCTGCCAACCATCAACACGAAGTCAGAAGAGCAATACCTACCAAGACTTCAGGAATGTGGCCAGTGCTCTGGCAAAGCAGGCTAAGCCTCTGCCTGCAGCACCAGCATCCCATACGGGTGCCAGTTCATGTCCTGGCTGCTCCTCTTCCTATCCAACTCTCTGCTGTGGCCTGGGAAAGCAGTGGAGGATGGCTCAGGTGCTTGGGTCCCTGCACCCATATGGGAGACCTGCAGGAAACTCCTGACTCCTGGCTTCAGATCGGCCCAGCTCCGGCCATTGGGGAGTTAATCAACAAATGGAAGACCTCTCTCTCTCTCTCTCTCTGTCTCTCCTTCTTTCTCTCTGTAATTCTGCCTCTCAAATGAATAAATAAAATCTTTAAAAAAAGAAAAGCTTCAGAAAAGAAAAAAAACAGAATTTTATACCCAGCTAAAAAATTGTTCAGAATTAAATGTAACACATAGACATTTCGCAAATCCATGGAATAATTCCCACTCTTCCTTTTTGAGAAAACTACTAAGAGATGAACTGTAAGTAGCTAAGAGATGAATGGAGAAACTATACACAAGAATCTGTGATGAGCAGTAAACCCATTCAGCTCCAGGAGTACATTTAAAACAACTGCAGGGATTACAGCTACGGAATGGAATGTAAATGTTATCAATACCAAAGGAGTGGAAAGAAAAAGAGATAGAAATATAGAAGGCAGATGAAAGTAAAACAAAATCTTTGAAAGAGCAAGGTTTAGACATACAAGTTTATTTAAAGGTACAAAACGTAAGCACTAGAACTAAAAAAGAACGTACACTACAATTAAAGAGCGACAGAGATGTAGAATAAAGTAGGAGTATAATCCGGATGCTGCTCATAGGGAGACCACAAATGCTATCTAAGAAACAGGACTAAATCTAAAACTGTAGGTTCAACAGTATTTACGAGAACCAAAATAAAAATACAAGCACTACCAGTTACATATAGGGAAACACAGTGAAAATGTAACAAAGAAAACACAACCCACATCATGACCTCCAACAAGGGAGAGGGACAGGCATTTAGAGTGGTTAAGACTCTGGCTAGGATGCCCACATCGGAGTACCTGGGTTCCATCCCTGGCTGTAGTTCCTCATTCCAGCCGATGCGGACTCTGGGAGGCAGTGGTGACAGCTCAAGTAATCAGGTTCCTGCAACCTACCTGGGAGACCTGGATTGCGTTCCTAGCTCCTGGCTTCAAATGTTCCAGCCACTGCAGGCATTTGGGAAATGGGACCAGTTGATGGGAGGTCCCTTTCTCTCTGTCTCTCTGACTCTCAAATATGTGAAAACATAGTATTAAAATAAAGAAAAAAAAGGATGCTGGTTCTATCATGCTTTCTAAGCTCAAACACATTTATTATTCAATAAAAACTGAGAATACAGCCTTTAAAACATCCACTGAACAGTCACAGAAACTGAACATCCATCAAAGCCACAGAAAAGATTTCAAACAATTCCAAAAAGTAGAAAAAGACTGACAACATTCTCATAAATAAATAGAAAATAAATAAAATAGAGGCAGGCGCCGTGGCTTAACAGGCTAATCCTCCGCCTTGCGGCGCCGGCACACCGGGTTCTAGTCCCGGTCGAGGCACCAGATACTATCCCGGTTGCCCCTCTACCAGGCCAGCTCCCTGCTATGGCCCGGGAAGGCAGTGGAGGATAGCCCAAGTCCTTGGGCCCTGCACCCGCACGGGAGACCAGGAGAAGCACCTGGCTCCTGCCTTCGGATCAGCGCGGTGCACCGGCCACAGCGGCCATTGGAGGGTGAACCAACAGCAAAAAGGAAGACCTTTCTCTCTGTCTCTCCCTCTCTCTCACTATCCACTCTGCCTGTTCAAAAAAAAAAAAAAAAAGAAATAAAATAGAAAACTCAGACATAAAACCAACAGAAAATACCATGTGGAAACTTCTTAAAACCCTTCCTTAATGATTCCTGAACCAGAGCTGGCAATGTAGCACAGCAGATGAAGCCACAGCCTGCGACAACGCGGTCCCATAAGGGAAGTTTGAGTCCCAGCTGTTACACCACTGATACAGCTCCCTGTTAATGTGCCTGGGAAAGCAGCGCAAGGCAGCCCAAATGCCCGGACCCTGCCGCCGATATGAGAGATCCAGCTGAAGCCCCTGGCTTCTGGTTTCAACCTGGCCTAAGCCCCATCCCGTCAGCCATTTGGTGAGTGAACCAGCAGACAGAAGATCTCTGTCTCTCCTTCTCACTAGCAGCTCTTCAAATCAATCAATCAATAAATATTTTCTTAAAAATTCCTGGATAAATGTGAAATAATGAAAACATAATATCTGAGCCGGCGCCGCGGCTCACTAGGCTAATCCTCCACCTTGCGGCGCCGGCACACCGGGTTCTAGTCCCGGTCGGGGCACCGATCCTGTCCCGGTTGCCCCTCTTCCAGGCCAGCTCTCTGCTGTGGCCAGGGAGTGCAGTGGAGGATGGCCCAAGTCCTTGGGCCCTGCACCCCATGGGAGACCAGGATAAGTACCTGGCTCCTGCCATCGGATCAGCGCGGTGCGCCGGTCGCAGCGCGCCTACCGCGGCAGCCATTGGAGGGTGAACCAATGGCAAAAGGAAGACCTTTCTCTCTGTCTCTCTCTCACTGTCCACTCTGCCTGTCAAAAATAAAAAAAAAAAAAAAAGAAAGAAAGAAAACATAATATCTGGTGATGTCCAGCACTGTGGCACAATAGGCTAAGCCACCAACGTGCAACACCGGCATCCCATCTGCCTGCCAATGCACCTGGGAAGGCAGTGGATAATGGGACAAGTGCTTGGGTATCAGCTACCCATGAGGGAGACCTGGGTGAAGTTTCTGGCTCCTGGCTTTCATCTGGCCCCACCCGGCTGTTTCGGGGAGTGAACCAGGGGATGTATCTCTCTCTGTCACTCTGCCTTTCATATAAATAAATACGTAATTCTTTTAAAAAAGAAGATATCTGGGATAAAACAGTAATTAGAGTAAATAATATTTAAATATTTAAATTAACAAAATTACAAGAATAAAAATAAATTAAGCAACCAATCCAAGAAAGTAAAAAATAACAACAAAATACACTTTAGGGATGGGACCGGCACAGTGGCATAGTGGGTAAGGCTGCCGCCTGCAGTGTTGGCATCCTATATGGGCGCCAGTTTGAGTCCCGGTTGCTCCACTTCTGATATAGCTCCCTGCCATGGCCTGGGAAAGCAGTGGAAGATGACCCAGGTCCTTGAGCCCCTGCACCCACATGGGAGATCCAGAAGAGGCTCCTGGCTCCTGGCTTCAGATTGGCGCAGCTCCAGCAACTGCGGCCAACTGGGGAATGAACCAGCACATGGAAGATCTCTCTCTCTCTCTCTCTCTCTCTGCTTTTCCTTCTCTCTCTTTCAAAAGAATAAATAAATCTTTTTAAAAAATACACTTAGGGAGAAGAGCAGGAATGAAAGAAAGCAAATAATGAGAAAAGCAGATGTAGATGAATTAAGAAACAGAAATATAGTAGAACTAGTAAATACAAAAGCTGGTTACCGGAAAAAATATATATATAGATAATAGGGAATTGGCTACTTCAACTAAAAACAAGCAAACAAAACAGGAAGACAGCAAAAACAAAACAGGAAGTAAGGTGGGGAATTACAGATACAAAGACAATTTTTAAATATATAAAAAATATACAAAAATATACAAAACTTTAACAAATGTATATTAAAACACAAGTAAAATAGTTTTCTGAGTAAAATTTTTAAAACTGACTCAGAAAGATGGAAATACCTAAAAAATTCAAATACAATAAAAGAAATGTGTTAAGAGTATCACCAAAATGGGACATATCCAGCCCATGTCACAGACCAGATTCTGTGAATCCACAGGGACTCTACCTGACCCTCCCAGGGCCGTGAACTCCAACACGAACCAAACCGCTCCAGAGCACAGAACTAGAAGGAATATTTCCAAATTATTTTTATAACCCATCCTAACATTGTCTCCAAGACCCCACAGACAGTACATACAATGAAACCATAGACTGACCTCCTACTGTTGAAATCTTAAACAAAACCAAGCAACACAGCAAAAGAACAAAATGTCATGACCAAGTAGGATGCATTCTCAGAGTGAAAGGGTAGTTCAGTATCAGGGAGTATGCTGACATGACTTACCATAGTAATAATCAAAGGAGAAAAATGTCATGACTTTCACAGATTCCAAAGATATCATTCAATATCTATTGTCTATAAAGCCTTTAATTAAAGAGGATTAGATGGAGCCTTCCTTAATATGACAGCAGTCTAAAAACAGCATCACTGTTAACAGGAAAATACTAGAATTCCCATTAAAGAATAAGATAAAAATAAATAAATAATCTTCACATACAAACAACAACTAATTAGAAAGAAAATATACTGAAAGAAAAGATCCCACCTAAAATGGCACCAAAAATGATCTGAGAACAAACTTAAAATGCTTAAATTCTATATGCACAAAACTTTAAACCAGTATCAAAAATTAGATCTTCCCACCATTAAAAAGTTTTTCTGGGACAGGCATTTGTCACGACAGCTAAGTCACTACATGAGACACCTGCATCCCATAATGTAGTACCTGAGTTTGAGCCCTGGCTCCACCCCCAACTCCAGCTTCCTGCAAATGTGTAACCTGTGAGGCAAATAAATAAATGAAAACTCTTTTTTTTAAATTTTATTCTTTTTTTAAAGATTTATTTATTTGAGAGGCAAGGTTACAGACAGAGAGAGAGAGAGGTCTTCCATCCACTGGTTCACTCTCCAAATGACTACAATGGCTGGAGCTGGGCTGATCCAAAGGCAGGAGCCAGGAGCTTACTCTAGGTCTCTGACATGGGTACAGGGACCCAAGCACTTGGGCCATTTTCTGTTACTTTCCTAGGCATGTTAGCAGAGAGCTGGACCAGAAGGGGAGCAGCCAGGACTTGAATCAGCACCCATAAGGGATGTCGCTGCTGCAGGCGGAGGCTTAACCTACTACCCCATAGCCTCAGCCCCAAAAATCTTTGAAAAATAGTATTTCCTATACAGCAGTCGAAAACAGCTAACAAAATAAAAGGACGAATAGTAGTGTTTGCGTGGACTTGTGCATTCCCTCAGCAGATAAAGAGTTCCATATATTAAGAACAAACAGGCCAACTTTCCAATTTTTTAAATGGATTAAGGACATACACACAGAAAACTGAAAGGAAATTCAAAGGGTTCTGAAATATAGCAACTAATCACCTTCATTCATGATTTAAAAAAAAAAAAAAAACACAAATCTTGGGCTGGTGTTGTGGCATAGGGGGTAAAGCTGCCACCTGCAGCACCGGCATCCCACATGGGTGCTGATTCGAGTCCCGGCTGCTTCATTTCCATTCCAGCTCTCTTCTCATGTGCCTGGGAAAGCAGCGGAAGATGGGCCAAGTGCTTGCACCCATCCACGTGGGAGACCCGAAGGAAGCTCCTGGTTTCTGGCATTGGTCTGGCCCAGCCCTGGCTGCTGCAGCCATTTGGGGAGTGAACCAGCGGATGGACGATTTCTCTCTGTCTCTCCCTCTCTCTCTATAACTCTGTATTTCTAATAAATACATAAATCTAAAAAAAAAAAAAAGCACAAATTTAGACTAAGAAAACCTATTGGTCTGGCAAAGATCTTGGTGAAAATACAGATGAATGGGAACTCTCTTTCATTGTTGATGAATATAAATCGATAAAAACTAACATGGAAGGCTATCTGACCATAGTTATCACCATTTACAATGCTCATGCCCTTAAAGTAAAACATGTCCATAGCTTAAGACTAAAAAATGCCACTTCCAAGCATCTACCCTGCAGACACCCTGAAACCTAAAGGGGCACTGCAGCGTTGCCTGTGTGGCTACAGACATGAAACAGCCAAGCGCCCAGCAACAGAGAGCTGATGAGACAGAAGGTCGTACCGCGCACAAGGCGGTACCAGGCAGTCGCTAAGCAGCATGAGCAAACCACTCATCCTCTGACACGGGCACACATCCAAGACGTGCTACTAAATGGACAGAAAAGGAGCCTCGCACGGGTCTAGGAACCGTACAGAATGGAAAGCAAAGGAGTCACGTGGACACAGCATCTCTGGAGCACTACACTATGATAAGAGGCAATGGTGATGATGAGGGAGGAAGTGGGAACTGGGCGGCTGACAACCAGGATCAGGAAGAGATGTACTACACTCCTGGTACCTCGCGACTCCGCACCACGTAGATAAGAAATTTTTTAACAATTAGTTTGTTTCTGGAAAAAGGAACAAGTCATGCAAATGAAGCTCCCACTGCTAAGGGAGCTGGGAGTCTGCAATGCACGTAACCTGGTTCATATTAAAATATTTTGGCTCAGGTTAACTTCTTAACATACGCCTACCTGTTTAGGTGGGTTTTTAGTGCCAATTTACAGCATAGTTTGTCTATGAGCCATGTTCTGTTGAGCCACGGCCATTTCAAACAAACATATGGCCAACAAATAACATATAATGGCTGATAATAGTTTCAGTCTTTCCTCTATTGCAAATTACAAACATTTTATGAACAAGTCAATGAATGCATGATGAAGTATGACTTTTTAAGTCACTCTGCCATTCTAAGGAATGTAAGCATTACAATCACTGTAAATTGGGCCAATGAAGTTTGTCATTTGGAAATCTCCAAACCATCAGCAATTAAAGATTTTTCCATGAACCCCAAATCAAGTATTCTTTGGGAACGTTAATTTTTCTTAAAGTTCCTTTTGTTTCCTTTTATTCCATGAAACTATGAAAGACTATCAGATGCGCAAAACCAAAACAAAAATCCTGTATCAATCTGTGAAATGTTTAGCAGCACCCTGAGCTTGAGATGTAGCTCCAGTCCAAACAGCATGTAGGATTTATTAAAGTTCTGAGACTCGACTTCTAGCACATATTTACAGTACGAACCTTTCATTACTCAGAGCAATTCTCTTTGATATATGTCCTTTAAATCAGCTGCCTTTCATATTTTGATTATAGACTATTTTAATTATGCACTAAAAAAGAACATATCTCCCACTAAGAAAATGAGCACCAGCTACTCCAAAGTAATTTCCCCGGTACAATCTCCATTAAGCCACTAAATACTTCCTTTACTAATTCAATGAATTAGAACTCTATTGTTTATGAATCACCTTTATGTTTGCAGGCCTATAACCCTTCTTTTATAAAACACAATTGCTATGGAAGGAAATGATATTTATGTCTGATTAGAAATGAAAACACTATTACATAAATCAGTTTGGGCATTTCTTCACGTCTTGAAACATGATCGGCAATTTACTCTAATTGGTGATCAAGGAAACTATCTTGTGATCAATTAAAGTAATTACCAGATTCCGGCAACACAACCTACCTTAATTTCAGCTAGAGTCTGCACTTCTTCAACTTTAATTAAAAATAATGAAAATTATTAAGCAAAATGCAAGCCAAGATGACTGCCAAGCACGCACATGTCACAGGACAGGACCTTCTCTTGGTGTTGGGGACTTATCAATCACATAAACTTTGCTTGGTACACCCTAAGGAAAGGCGTTCTTCGCCTCCAAATATGAGTGTGTGCCTCATCGCAAGTTCCACAAGGAACACGCTGTTCACTGTTCCAGCCACTGCAAAGGAAACACCAGATCTTAATCTGCAAGCAACACAAAAATATGCTGTGCAAGGAATAGACCCGACCAAAGCCGTACCCGATCCATGCTATCACGGGCACTTTGAGCACAGTGGTCAACTGCAAAGACTCTGGGGTCAGAGATCTGGGTTCAGGTCCTCATTCTGCCACTCACTAGCTATGTGATCTCAGAAAAAGTTACTTAACCTTTGAAATGAGCTTCAGTTTCCTCAAAGGTAACAAGGGGTAATTCACGTAACCCCTTCACAGACTGCCTGGCCGTCTGCTCGGTGCACAGCAGACACTGGTGGCTGCCAGCATCACCAACAGCGCTTTATTATCACAGTGCCTGTGGCCACAAAGCAAGGACTCATTTCCGAAGCTGGCAGAAGACCGACGTGAAGCCCACAGACATTTACCTTCGCAAGTCTGAGCAAATCGAAAACACCTTTACAACTGTTTCTCAAGTGGACGTCAGCACACGAAGAGTCGGGCCATCTATCGGGGAGCACCTAAGCCACGCGGTGAGCGAGTGGCACCATGCGCCATGCTCCCGAGGCCATGCCTGGGCAGTCCAGTGTTTGACTTCTGGGGCAGAAACAACACCCACTGATCTACCGACCCTCTGCTTCATCTGCTACAGAATTCTCCGTTTCCAGTAACTCAGGCCAAGAACAGTCAACTCAGAAATTAAAATGAACTTTCTTGGGCACTGAGGACAAAGTCCACAAGCTACTGACAGAGCAGCCTGCCCTGGAGCCATGTCCCAGGTTAAAATCGTGCTCACCTAGCCAGGGGTACCAAGCACACCATCTGCGAGGCGGCACACTCACTTCTAAACACTGCCTTCAAAACCTGTGTTCACCGTGACGTTCTGTGGCCTCTTCCAAAAAAGCACTTCAGTCATCATTTTTGGTAAACACCATAATATCCTAAATAGCCAACTGGAAAAATAAGGCAGCTCTCTAACGCCACGCCACCAGCTTCAACATACACCACCACATGAAAAAGCAAGGTGAAAAACAGCTTTCCTTTGCAGAACTAGACTCATCGCTGTAAGAGGGAATTCCTCCTGCATTCCCAGGCTGGGAAAACTCCTCTCTGACAGGGTTCTAGTAATGCGAGTCCCGTGTCCTCCAGGCAGCAGGGCAGCAGGGTTTAATCAAAACAAAGACCTCTACACAGAGTCTCACGAAGGGACCTTCACTCAACTCCACTTGCAGGGCAAGCTCTCAACCTGGATGGACTCACAGCAGGGGCGTGCCAACCAGCTAGAAGAAGGAACACTTCAGCAGGAATATCACAAGCTCGGAGTATCTGTCCCCTGCACACATCCCAGGCACTTGCATAGTCTTCTGCACACAAGTGTCAATCACACTGCCCGCATCTTCAAAGGCTACTACTGGGCGGGCCAACTGCCCAACGGATCAGCATCCTCCCCATCTCTCACGGTCCCTCAGCTTCGCTGTCCTGGGAGTCAGGACATTTCACCAGCTTTCCACCCTCTCTGGCCCTGACAGCAGATCAGACCACCACCTCAAAAGGAACGCCCCAGAAAAGGATCTCACTGAGTCCCCTCACGTCAACGCAACTTCGGTGCCCTGCTGTGCCCTGGCTGTTGCGGCACAGTCCCTCTGGAGGTGTTCTCCCCTAATCTGGGGACAATCCAAATTTGTCAGCTTTCAGGATGTGATGAGGTTGCAAAGACTACCGAAGTCTGCAGTTTATTTTAGCCACTCCTTTCAGAACTAGAATGTAAGCAGCATAATTACAAAATGTTTGATACTTCAGATTTACATATAGAAGTATCTTTGGGCTTCAACTTCATGTACCCAAACAACTAAGGTAGATATGTAAAAAAAATCTGGCCAAATGCTTTTTAAAAAGGAGAGAGGGGAGAGTTGGCAAAACGGCAAAGCTGACTCCCTTTTCTTCTTTATCATCCATCAGCTCCTTCCAAGGGACACAGCCACCAGCGCCCTACAGTTTCGGTTTATGTTGGACACAATGCTGCCTTGCCCCATTATCATAGTGGGATTTTCTAAGCATCTACTTCAGAAAGAAAGAAAAAGGATATGGAAATGCATCTGCTCATCCTCAAACATGTTACAGGAAACCCAGGAAGTCGAGATCCTCCACAATAACCAAAAGGGCACAGGAAGAGAAGCCAGGGCTCAAGGCAGAATACGCGCCCGGCGCCCCCCATCTGCACAGCAGCAGGAAAAGCAGGACACCTCCAAGGGAAACAAAGCAACACCTAACCTGGCTTCCTGGTAAGCGCACCGTCTACACTCAGTGCGCACCGTCTACACTCAGTGTGCAGTCTCTGCCACTTCACGGAACCAGATCTCGGCTGCGGTGCAGAGGCCCACACTGCACCCGTGGGTCCACATTCGCCCCCTCCCCTCCCCTCCCAATTTGTAATGGGGAGTCAATTCCCCTTTTAAGAGCTTTTAGGCACAGTTTCTACAACATTTGCTGCTATTTTCTGTGAGAAACAATTTAAAAACTGGAGCCTGAAGGGACACCCTACTAACTCCACAGAGGACCCGGGGACACAGCACCGGAAGACAAGAGCCTGCCAGACCCACGTTTCAGAAAACGATGCCAAGCAAGAAGGCCAGGAGAGAAACCACCCCGTAAGCTGTCTCATTTATTTGTTTCAAAGATCATGCAGGTTGTGAACTTGGAAAGGTCTCTGAACCTATCAGAATCTTCAGACAGCAAGCTGAAGCAAACCACAAACATATTCAGAATTCATCCTCAACCTGTTACGGTGAGGCTTACAGAGAGACGAGCTCTGTCCCTACAGACTGAAAGTAGGGACTTCGCTGTGTTTTAAACAAGTATTACTAAATAAGTAAAGGAAAAGCTTAGCACTGACGCTATTTTTGGTATGAAAGACTCACAAGGTCTGGTAGGTGGTGTCATCGGATCTGGGAAAATCACAGTGATCTCAGCCACGGCCCCTCTGTGGCCTCGCGGGAATCCCAGCCTCTGTAAGTCCAAGGCGCTCCTCCGTCTCAACCAGAGTCAAGAAGCCCAGCAGCCGTCCTCCCGGGCAATGGTGAAGGCTCTGGTTTGCTGGAATCAGGCACAAAGTACCACTGTGCCTTTTTTTTTTTTTTTTTTTTTAATTTACAAATTTTGTTCTGTGTGGCCAAGTAAACTAAGCCACCTCCGGAACACAAATGAAAAATTACAAGCCTGGCCATCAAACCCTCAGAAGTAATGCTAGTAACTCAGAAAACAGCAACCAGCAAAGAACAAATGCTTAAGCCTTTTTAAAAACTATATTCCTATATCAACTATCAACTTCAGCTGTTGATCTAGTAGGTTGATTCTGGGTGGATTTTTTGGGGGGAGAGAAGGTGGGTTTTTTGGTTTTTGTTTTTTTATAACTCACAATATCCTGGGGTAGGAGGAGAACGGTTTGTTTTCCTGAATGTATACAAACCTACACTGGTTTCTGCTGTCCCAGCACAGAGCAGTGCCCTGTGCGTGCAGGCGAGGCTGGCGGCAGACATCACACTGCAAGCTCCGGCTCCACACCAGGCCATGCAGCGCCACACGAGCCCGAGAGGACAGCGCCAAGGCCAGCTCTGAACACCAGGGCAAAGGCGCTGACTGACGGGGCGGGAGTGCTCTGCCACTCGACACAACTGCCGCAGAGAAACCGCTCCCTTTCGCTTTTTAAAGTTTATTATTTCATACTTTATGCAAATCATATTTTATATATTAGGCAATAATATTTGAGAAATACTATAGTCAAATTAAAGGCTTCAATAGCCTTGCCAAAAGCACTGTGATTTTCCTATAAAAAAATTATTCCAATTTGTTGATCTTACATAGGATGAAACATACTGTAACAATCTTCATAATTTATGTCCTGTTGGGACACAATGATTTAAAGTAACATAATACAGAGCCGCATCACAGCTAATCTAAACCACCTGACCAGATAAACACCAGCTTCCCTTCTCTCTTCAGCAAGGGCATTTCTGTTTATTGTCATATCATTTCCTCATTCTAGGAACACGCAGAACCAAGGCAGCCAACCTGCATCTCAGGGGGAGGGGGAGCCGCCTCTCCCGTGTCAGCTCTGGGAGCACACAGGTACCAGTACAGTGTCAAGGGCTTCCAAGACAGACAACAGTGCAGGAATTCCACCCTCAAAACCATCCACAGCAGAGCAGGCGTGGGCTCGTGCAGCACAGTCGGGACCAGGTGCCCTGCAGTAGACCGCAGTGCTGGTGCTGCTCTCTGTGTTGTTGCTGTGGCTGTTGTTCAATATTCCTCACAGCAGACGAGCGCCCTGTGAGCCCTTTCCTGCAAATGCTTCAAACACGCCTCTGGCCGGGCCCACGGGCACCAGCGATCCGACCGCCCCGAGCAGACCGGCCAGATGAGCCCTTGCTTTTCAGGAACCTTGGCAGAAGAAATAGCACTGGCCACGCTCCTCTCTGGCCTACAACGGTCCAGGCAGGTTTCACAGCACAAGGCTTCTCCAAGACCCAAATCCTTCCACCCTCCTCACACATGCAAAGCCTCACTAGGCACAGGGAGGGCTCTCGGAGGTTTTGGGGGGGACTGAAAGGAAGGGTTTAAAGTTTCAGTCTTGAAAGAAAAAGTGCAGGAACACATGTGTATTCGGCAGATAACAATTCACTGAAAATATTTTAAATCAAAACAAAACGCCTGTCTCACCAAATTTTTATAAACTTGGTTGGGGAAGAGGAAAACAAACAATTGTTTAAGGGTGGTTTCAAATATTACTTTCTGCTGTTACTGAGAATTTTCAAAGCTCTTCATGCTCCATTGGGGACGGCTCTGCTTCACAAGCTGTTCTGGTCGGTCCTGCCAAAGAAATGGTCTGATACACTTTATTACAACTTTATCAATCTGCTTACCCAGGCAAATATATATAATTATCTTTGCCCATAAAGACCAGCGTAAAAGAGGATCCCTCCACTGAAAGCAGTGAGACCACTAAAACATAGAGGATCAAACAGGACCAGTGTACACCAGCCACTGGCTCTCTGACCCAGCTTCCCTGCCATCCACAAGGCAAAATCCTAACCTGATTCCAGCCGGCTCAAACGTGCAGACCCAAGCCACCGTGACCCACGCCATTTTCCAGCCTCTCACGGGCATCTGTACAGGTATGGAGGCAGCAAGCAGTGACGGTTCTGTCACAGCCTGGAGCCTTTGATTTGAGAAATTAAAGGGAAAATATATTTGCAGAGTATCCTTTTTCAGACAACAGATACTCGGTAACTTGTGTTTTAAACTTGATACCAGGCATGTTTATGAAAACATAAGGGACCAGATAGATTATAAATCTGCAGTACTGCGACAATCCAAGTTAGTGCCACCAACAGTGGATTTTTGTTAAAAGTGGGTCTTTTGGGCTGGTGCCGCGGCTCAATAGGCTAATCCTCCGCCTGCGGCGCCAGCACCCCAGGTTCTAACCCGGTCGGGGCGCCGGATTCTGTCCCGGTTGCCCCTCTTCCAGTCCAGCTCTCTGCTGTGGCCCGAGAGTGCAGTGGAGGATGGCCCAAGTCCTTAGGCCCTGCACCCAAATGGGAGACCGGGAGAAGCACCTGGCTCCTGGCTTTGGATAAGCGCAGTGCGCCAGCCACAGTAGCCACTGGGGGGTGAACCAACAGAAGGAAGACCTATCTCTCTGTCTCTAACCCTGCCTGTCAAAAAAAAAAAAAAAAAAGTGGGTCTTCTTTGCCCTAACACACTCATAACCTGGACTGAGGCCCCATGATCTCTGTACTTGACACACGCACACCCAGGCTTTTAGAATCACTTCCAAATCAGCCATGCTGTTCTGAAATCACAAGGGCTAAGGTCAACCACTCTACACATGGGAAGGGGGTCTCCGAGGGCAAGGAGCCTGTCCCTGGGCCACAACGAGACCGTCACCAAGCCCTGACTTCCTCACAGTCCAGAAGCTTCATTCATTTCCATTAACATGTGTATCAATGGTTATCCCAGCAACTCCATTTCCGCATTTACATCCCAGGGAAAGCCTCACACCTGCACGTGAAGAAACACAGGACACTTGCTACAGACCTGTCAGCAACAACACACACTAGGAAGAATCTAAAGACCCATCAAAAGCAAAATGGATAAACTGTATTTAATTTATTTAAATATCTCATTCGCAGAGAAACAGAACATTCCAAAAACTACTTATCAGACACAGTGCAATACGAGAGGAAGAAGATCAGCCCAGGAATCTAAAACCTAGCTCTAGACCCAGACTTCAGGATGTGTACCTAACACATGGCACAGTGCCCCCACCCCCCATGCACACACACAGTTACCTGCAGTTTAAAAACCCTACCAAGGCCAATGCGGTGGTATAGCGGGTAAAGTGCCACCTACAGTGCTGGCATCCCTTATGGTCACCAGTTCTAGTGCTGGCTGCTCCATTTCCAATCCAGTTCTCTGTTATGGTTTGGGAAAGCAGCAGCATATGGCCCAAGGGTTTGGGCCCTCGCACCCATGTGGGAGACCTGGAAGAAGCTCCAGGCTACTTGCTTTGGATCGGCCCAGCTCCACCTGCCAGGACCATTTGGGGAGTGAACCAGCAGACGGAAGATCTCTTTCTCTCTCTCCATCTCTATCTCTGTAACTCTGCCTTTCAAATAAATAAATCTTTAAAAAAAAAAAAAAAAAAAAAAAAAAAAAACCTATAGCAAGCCAGACTGGTGCTGCGGTATAACAGGTTAAGCCCCTGCCTATATGCTGGCATCCCATATGGTCGCCAGTTCGAGACCTGGCTGTTCAGCTTCTAATCCAGCTCCCTAGTAATGTACTTGGGATAGCAGCAGAATATGGTCCAAGTGCTTCGGCCCCTGCACCCACATGGGAGCCCTGGTTTCAGCCAGGGCCCAGCCCCAGACATTAAGGCCATTTGGGGAATGAAGCAGTGGGTGGAATATCTCTCTCTGTAACTCTCTGAAATAAATAAAAAATAAATCTTAAAAAAAAAAAAACTAGCATGCACAAAGAACACAGTGCCTCTCATTACCATCTGATTACTTCAGTATTAAATATACATTAATAAAATAAAAAAGCTTTTCATTTTTGGCACTGCCATGGAAACACCTGAATGTAGACGCTCTCTGATCAAAACATGTTCTTGGATCCTAGCATCTGACCGCGGCGTCTCACTGCTCAGTGCAGGGACAGAGGAGAGAAGGGGAAGCCGGCAAGCACTCAGGGAACAACTCCTCTGGGCCACACCCGCCACGGCTGCCATTGTACAGCCCAGGGCAGGGCGGCTCCGGCAGGCTGCAGACTCACGCCCCTCCTCAAACTTGGGCTGGGACTCAAATTCAAGTCCACCCGAAGGCCCCTTGCTTACCGGTCTAAGTACAAATCCCAGCTGTCAGGTCATGCTTTCTCCACTTTTCTCTTTTATCTGAAAGTGGATTATAGCAAAACAAGTAAATTCTAGCAAAATTTCTGTATTCTACTCCCTTTCTGTGTTTCCCACAGCTGTGACTTTCACTGAACTGCGTATCCTGAACAAAACTGCTATTTACAGCGAAGCGCCCGACTCACTTTCCACAGCTTGTGGTCTTCTTCACCCACTTTCAGGAGCTGCCGCCTCCACAGAGGGGGCCACTCTCTCAGAAACCACTCCATGTGAATGCTCCATCATGTCACAGATGGACTGGGCACCAGCGCACCTGCTGAAGCCCAACCTCTGGCTATGAGTGCTCTGAGCGTGCCACACGGTGCAGTCTCAGGAACATACAAGGAGAGTCGTTATAATGTGGGGACTATAATAAAATAAAAAGCCTTTTTAAATCCTTCCCAGTGCCTAGTGAAAACATCAGTGTGAAGAAGTTCTCTTCAGCTGAACACCTATTAAGCAACCAATTGTTTCAAGAATTAATGATGACAAACTTGATAGAATAATTGACCCACCAAGCTGGAAATGATAGGCACACTGTCACAAAATCCTCTTAGATGCAGGCAGCATGAGCTACAGAAAGATCCCTACAGCACATTTCTCAGGGAACTAAGTTCTTACACTCAAAATATGACCAACAGCTATACCTGTGAGTGTGGACACATCTCCCACCTCCACACATACACAACTGTGGACATGCCTCCCACCTCCACACATACACAACTGTGGACACGCCTCCCACCACCACACATACACAACTGTGGACACGCCTCCCACCTCCATATACACACACAAACGCACATGACTGTGGACACGCCTCCCACCTCCACACACACACACATGACTGTGGACAGGTCTCCTACCTCCATATACACACAACCTTGGACACGCCTCCCACCTCCATATACACACACACATGACTGTGGACACACCTCCCACCTCCATATTCACATATACACACAACTGTGGACACGCCTCCACCTCCATATACACACACACAACTGTGGACACGCCTCCTACCTACACACACATACGACTGTGGACAGGCCTCCCACCTCCATACACACACATGATTGTGGACACGCCTCCACCTCCATATACACACATGACTGTGGACAGGCCTCCCACCTCCATATATACACATGACTGTGGACACATCTCCCACCTCCATATAACACATGACTGTGGACAGGCCTCCCACCTCCATATACACACGACTGTGGACAGGCCTCCACCTCCATATACACACATGACTGTGGACATGCCTCCCATCTCCATATACACACATGACTGTGGACACATCTCCCACCTCCATATACACACATGACTGTGGACACATCTCCCACCTCCATATAACACATGACTGTGGACACATCTCCCACCTCCATATACACACATGACTGTGGACATGCCTCCCATCTCCATATACACACACGACTGTGGACATGCCTCCACCTCCATATACACATGGTTATGGACATGTCTTTACCTCCACACACGTAACTAAACATGTCAACTACCTCCACACACACACGGTCATGGACATGCACCCCCTTCCACACATGTGACTGTGGACATGCCACCCACCTCCACACTCAGCCCCTCTTTGCCCAGAGGGCCACTGGCTCAGGAGCTGTGAGAAAGCCGAGGAAGAGGAAAGCGACAGAGCTTTCTGTGTTTCCGACTTCAGTGCTCAGAGAACACGGAGCACCACTCTGAAAGACCCACGCTCTGTTCTCACAACCCTGATGTCTAAAGAACTCCACAGTGAAGTCAAATTCCCCCTATACCCTCCTGGGCAGCTTCACCTCATTGCAATCACCCTCCTTAAATGTGGGGACAACTCCAACCCTGGAGTTCTGAGAGCTAATCCTCACTGAAACCTTGGAAGCTACAACCAGCTGCAAATCCAGAGTTAGAAGCAAACAAGGGGCCAGTGCTGTGGCGTAGTAGGTTAAGCATCCGCCTGTGGTGCCTGCATCCCATATGGGAGCCAGTTTGAGTCCCAGGTGCTCCACTTCCAATCCAGCTCCCTGCTGATGGCCTAGGAAAGCAGCAAAACACGGCCCAAGTATTTGGGCCCCTGCTCCCACGTTGGAGACCCAGAAGAAGCTCCTGACTCCTGGCTTCAGATCAGCCCAGCTCTAGCCATTGCAACCATTTGGGGAGTAAATCAGCGGATGGAAGATCTCTCAGTCTCCCTCTCTCCATCTGTAACTCTACCTCTTAAGTAATAAATAAATATTTAAAAAAATAACCAAACAAAAAAATATAGGCTGTGACCATGCGGGAGTGGCACGGGAACAGAGACACTGGATGGTTCTGAAGAAAGCACATGGCTCTGAGCCACGGGTCACGACACCAACAGGGCCAGCGTGGCAGGCACCTGCCCTCAATTCCCGAGGCTAAGAAAAGCGTACCTCACAATCTTTAGAATTTGAATTCATTTCATTTACAAAAGTGGCATTCTTTACCTTTGCATGTTCCTGATTTTTTTTTTTTTCTTAACTTTACTTGAAAAGCTAAGAGCCAGAGACAGACAGAAAGCTTCCATCTGCTGGTTCTCTCTCCAAATGCCCACACAGCCAGGACTGGGCCAGGCCAAAACAGGAAGCAGTAAATCTAAGTGGTTCTTCCATGCGGGTGGCAAGGATCCCAGCACCTGAGCCATCCCCGCTGCCTCCCAGGTGCCCAAGAGCAGGAAGCAGAAGCTGGAAGTGGAGCCAGGATTTAAACCCAGGAACTCTGAGACGGGATGCAGACGTCTCAAGCAGTGTTTAAGCTGCTCACCCCCACTCATGCAAAACCTGACAGAAAAGCACCCGGAGTTGCATGACACAGCCAATCGTGGACCGAGAAGCAAGGGTGGGCTCAGGGTGCAGACCCAGCCCCTCTCCCTAGACGGTCTCTTCCGCTCAGCCTCAGCTCTCCGACCGTGGGAAGGAGGAGGCAGCCCAGTGACCCACTGTGTAGTATCGACCAACACGAGGAGAAAAGTGCTGGGTTCTCAAGTGGTTTAGAAGGAAAAAAAAAAAAAATCTCATAGCACCCGTCAGCCTCTTAGGGCAGCAATCATCGTGTTAAGGAAGTGAGGGCTTGCGTCTATGGCCAGACCACCGTGGACACACCCGCTCTCGTCTGACCTCGGAGGGAAGGGAGGGCTTGTTCTTCCTGGTAGCGGCAGAGAACGCCTGTGCTCTGTCTGGCACACAGGGCCTACCCGGGAGCGGAGAAGTCTCTCACAGGCTCCAGGAGAACTTAACGGTCCAGCTTCTCTCAGTGTCAGAGACTGTGAGACAGGCCCAGGTCACAGCCGTCAGCCTCAGCCCTTCCACAATGCACCTCCTTGGACCTCCCCACGCGTCTCCCGTGAAGCTGTGCCTTCCCCAGCCGCTGTGCAGGCCTCAGGCCCCCACGCTGGCTGCTCACGGCAGATGCTGCACGCAACCCCTCTGGCCTCTGTGTCTGCAGAGCGGGGCTCCCTGCACCATTCCTCCTCCTCCCTGCCTCAGGTTTCCACTAAAACTCCCTCCAAAGATGATGAAGGCTCCTGCCAGGAACCAGCACACACCCAGGTACACCACACAGGCTCAACAGCTTAAGAACACAGACTTCCAAAGATTTCAAAATGTCCAAAAAAAATCAACAAAACTTGAAAACGAGAAAATAAGTACATTAACACAGGCTTGTAATAAAACTGTAAGTCCTGCCTGTCCACCTGCTAAGAAGTCGGCAGTCCTCCATGACAGGTACAACACTGAACTGTTTTAAGCTATTTTTGCAAAGTCTCTGTCTGGCGATTTCTCTTAAAATTTAATGCTGGCCAGCGCTGCGGCTCAATAGGCTAATCCTCCACCTTGCGGCGCCGGCACACCGGGTTCTGGTCCCAGTCGGGGTACCAGATTTTCCAGGCCAGCTCTCTGCTATGGCCCGGGAAGGCAATGGAGGATGGCCCAAGTGCCTGGGACACCCGCATGGGAGACCAGGATAAGCACCTGGCTCCTGCCTTCAGATCAGTGCGGTGCGCCGGCTGCAGCGCGCCAGCCGCGGCGGCCATTGGAGGGTGAACCAACGGCAAAGGAAGACCTTTCTCTCTATCTCTCTCTCTCACTGTGCAAAAAAAAAAAAAAAAAATTTAATGCTATCCTGCATTTTCTTTACATATATTTCCTTTCAACATCAAACACAATCAGGTATATTCCAAATATGCTTTTTTCAAAAACAATCAAAATATAATAATGAATTAAGGATCGATCTGTTCACAAACCTGACAATAGGGAAAATGAAGCACACATATGCCTTTCATTCATATTTATACTTAGGTTACTTCATTTAGGCAAAACCTTCAGATTCTAGATCTGCAACTAGGCCCCACTTTATTAAAATGCTTTAAAAAGTACAGTTAAGGCCGGCATCATGATGTAGTGGATAAAGCCACCACCCCTTGTGACACCGGCATCCTATATGAGCACTGGTTCAAGTCCCAGCAGCTCTACTTCCTTATAATGGACTGGGAAAACAGCGGAAGATGGTCCAAGTGCTTAGGCCCCTGCCAACCACGTGGGAGACCCGGATGAAGCTCCTGGCTTCAGCCTGGCCTGGCCCTGACTGTTGCACCCATCAGTGGGTGGAATACCTCTTTTTCTCTCTCTCTCTCCCTCTCTGTAACTCTATCCAAATAAATAAATAAATCTTAAAAAGAAAAAAGCCTAGCTGAAGAGTTTGTTGGTGCAATGCCTTTCTTCTGTGACTTGTAGTTTTACAAGTAGTCAGTGAGTCTAGATATATGAAAACAAATGGGGAATGGTTTGGGTTTTAATGTAATATTTTAAAGCCATGTAATAAATTCCCTTACTTACACTCTAAATGCATATTTATTAAAAGTAATTAAATGTTCCAAACCTCTCCGACAGTACTGGGTGTCCTAATTCCACTCCTCACTCTCCTGCCACTCCCCAGCACCAGCTCCCCGGCCTCTACTCTCACACAACCTAAGTCAAAGGTGAATTTCCATTCTAAGTCAAACTCTACTCCAAATAGCCCACCCAACACATAAGACTACCAAGCAAACAGAGGCTTCCAGAAAATGGGAGAAGTCGCTAAAGAGTGACACGAGACACCTCCCAGGACACTGGAAACCGGCTATAAAATTCCACAGCCCCACGGACACCCACGTCCCCTTTGTAGACAGAAGACAGTCGGTGAGAAGGCTCCTTCAGTCTACGTTGGACTCCAGTGCTCAGAGAGAAGGCAGTCAGCGCGACCAAGCCAACGCTGGCTTTGCCTGACACCCCCGTCAAGGGCAGCAGTGACGGATTTGAGACACGCGTGATCAACACTGACAAGGGTGGCGTGCTGGGTGTGGAGACGTCGGGAAATCAGACTCTCGGACCCCCACGCTGCAGAGCTCAAACGTTTCCTTCTGTGAGCAACACCACCAGCACTAACAACTTTTGGAAATAAGGTTTGATTCTTGGCTCCCAACCGGACAATTTCGTTCTGCACCAGAAACACTTCCATGCAAGTTCCCAAAGTCTTCGGGCGGCTTCGTACTGATTTCAAGACACAGTTTCCTTCCAAACCCAGCTAAATGAAAGGCAGAAACCAGCAAATCAAATAACATACATACGCTGGTTTGCCGTTTTATGAAAAACAAATGAAGAATTACACTCACATCACGCTGATACACCGAGAGGCTGCCAGCGGTTCTCAGGGCAGATGTAACATTTTAGCAAATGTGATTGTTTGTGAACGAAATAATTCTGATCAAAAACTTAACTGCAGCCCCAGTGAGCCCTGGACTGTGTCACCCTAATCCGCTCTGACAGGAAGCAGTGAGTGGAGATTCCTACTGTGAACGCAGCACATGTGAAAGGTCAGCTCTGGCCTGGGACTTCAAACCCGTTAACGTGTAAAACAGTGTGCATTAGAGCCCGGAACGGCCGGCCGCGGGATTAGCGGATGTCCGCTGTGTGGGTCTCATGTGCTCTGGGCAGGTAACAGTTAATTGGCAAACAGGCAAAGGAGCGTGGCTTTCTTCTTCTTTGCTCTTCCCAACGTTAACCGGCAGAGCCCAGCCTTAATTACAGCCCCGGAATACTGCCGTATTAGATTTGCTACGCGGCCTCAATGTCGCTTCTCAAATAAAGCTCATCTCTAACACTCCAGTGAACGCACAGTTGCACGCTTCTAAGAAATAAACGTGTACAGATAAAACGAGTGAAAACAAAGTTCACGTAAAATGGATATATTTGTTCATCTAACAGCAACTATTGTAGCCAGACTTTGTCAAAGGAGGATTTCATTAGAAGAAATATGTACTTTACTCATACAACGATCTGAAAAGTCAATTACCCAGTACTATTTTGTACAGATTAAAAAAAATTCTAAATGAAAATGCAGTTAATACCAGTTTGCATTTTTCAACATGGAACACTATTTATGAAAGAACCAAGCTAAATATTGCCTTATAAGTCAAAGCACGCAGAAGTACTTTATACCTATTTAGTGCTATAAAATTGGTCCAATTGGCTTTAAATTACAGCCATTTCTCCTCTATCTCAACCACTTACAGCAATGAGGCATTAATGAGTGATAAAAGCTGGCCCCGCAAGCCGCAGCGGCTATTTTAGGATTTAACTCATTTCTGAGCTGAGGGGAAATAATGCGCCTCTCTAAAAATAAGCAGGTCTTCTAAAATAAGTTTCATTTCTAGTCTCAAAAGCGGCTTTGGAAGGTGTGTCTTCGGCCCCGGGACACACGCAGCCTCCGGTTCTTTACAGATGAAACTGGAGACCCTAAAGGTGGCTCCACGGTGAGGTGGCCTCATCACACAGCTCCCTTCGCAGCACCCACGACGCCTTCACAAACAAAACCAGACACTGCTCCCAGCTGCCACGGACGACTGGGGAACCACCAGCTTCTCAGGGTTCTGCTCACAGCCCAAGATCTGAAAACTTGAGTGGATTTGAAAATTCCAGAATCCTCCTGATGGCTGTGCTACACACAACTGTCTGCTGCCCTGGGCCAAGCGCCGTCCTGGGCTCTGGGTCACAGTCCCTGCCCACCCAGCTCACAGTGTGGTGCACAGGGCAGAAGGGTCAATGCTGAGGAGCCGTTAGGAAGTGAGGGAGGCAGAGGCGAAAGCAACCAAGAAAGGGCAAGAGAGACCAGAGTTGAGCACCTCCATGTCATGTCTCTCCCCGGACATCCAAGCAGAAACTGTAGCAGCCACAGAGGCACCAGGAAGGCACCTCAGTTACCCATGGAGCCCAACTTACCCTGGGTACTCAAAGAATAGGCATCGTAATTCACCAGAAAAAATAGCTAACAAGGTTCCAAACCGGTCACCAGCGGTGTTGCTTTATACTGCTAAGTGATGAACTACACCTGCTAACACACTAAATTAGAATTTTAGCCCACTCTTAATCATTTTCTTTCATCACAACTATTTCAGCCTATTAACTCTTGTCTGCCATTCCACTTTCCTGATAAGACTCAAAAAAGCTTACAAGCTTCCCTCTACTTCGAAGGGAGATCAACAGAGCAGAAAGTAATTCCCAGCTCCAAACAGGTATACGGCGGCAGGCTCTGTGGCACAGCAAGCTAAACAGCCAATTGGGTAACCACATCCCATATCGGAGTACCTGGGATCAAGTCCCACCTCCACTTCCAACCCAGTTTCCTGTTAATGCACCTGAGAGGCAGCAGATATCTGTCCAAGCACTTGGGTTCCTGCCATCCACATGGGAGACCCAGATGGAGTTCCTGGTTCCTAACTTAGGCCTGGCCTGGCCTTGGCTGTTGCAGCCATTTGCGGAGTGAACCATGGATGGAAGATGTCTCTTCCCTCCCCCCCCCCCCCCCGCCACTCCAATGTCATTCTGTCTTTCAAATAAATAGATAAACAAACACCTAGAATTGTGTTTAAAAAGTAAACAAATACAGCGGGCGCACGCAGGCACTCAAGGTCAGGGTCTGTGCTGAGGAGCCTGAGGTGCCCTCATCTCCACCCCCAGCACTCACTGGATCCCTGGTCTTGCTCACAAGAAGATTACTGCCCAAGGTAACCACAACTACCAGCTAAGAAACAGACCTGGCTTATTTCTTCACTGGGGTCTATCTGTTTGCATGGTTTAAAATGTACAACGTCCAGAAGGCTGAGTATACACGTTAATTCGGTTCTGGACGGTGAATTAATTTCTGCAAATACCAAGAAACGTGTTAGCAGGTTTCTCTTTCAGGAGCCCTGTCGAATGGGAGGACAGCAAGCAAAGTCATCATTCAATGCCCATTTGCAGGAGCAGATTCTCTGTAACTTGTAAATTATGCTGATTTATGGTGAATCATATTGTATTCACAAATGCTGGAAAGTTAGTGAACAACATGATGTAATGACACCCCAAAATAATTTTCTAACTGCAGGTGTGCAGGCCACAACATGTGGGAGATGACTCAAAGGATAACGGGGAATAAAGCGGTTTAAGAAGGGTCGTGCCAAGGAGGGAAAGAGGTGAGGGCATGCACCCCCGTTCTCCAAGGCCAAGAGGCCTCTAGAGCAGTCTACTCCTGTACAGGCAGCGGCGCACTACAGCAGCGCCAACGGCCACATTTAAACAAGCAAAGGCAAAATGCTTCGTAATTTACAGCAACCCAATCACACTGCTCATTCTTTTGAGGTTAAATGCTACTGACATAAGCTACACCTGAATCCAATCAGTGCAGAGACGTTGAGAAGATTCACACGAAAGGACTAAATTTGTCACAAATGGGTTGGTTTCCGATCTCAATGTAGCCAAGTTGCTCGACTCTGACCTCCATTGAACAAATCAACTTAATGGGCACTAGGAGTGCTATAAAACTTAACAATGGAGTGATTTTTAACTTTTAAAATATAGTTATGAAACAAAATGTTGGATAGCTTCTACAATACTGGAAATCAAATTAAATCTAGATGTTTTTTAACAGTCTTGACAGATATAATCCTAGTTACCATGTAAATTTATGGTAAGCTGCTGTGATATTAGCCACAGGTGCTACTTTAATATATGAGCCGCATCTGGCTGGGAATAGAATTTCTCAGAGGACTGAAAATGACCTCACTATCAGACAATGGAAGGGAAAAAAAACAAGACCACTGTGGCATATAAAATGCTGAAGATGTGGCCCACAACTAAATATTTCACATAAAATTCATTTTAACTCTGCAGTTGTAGGTTAAAGGATATTATGCTTTCAATATTTAAGAGGCGTAGATATATTTCAACCAAATAGCCAAAAGATTAAGAATGGAAGACAGTTATGAATACCCTGGCTATGTATATAATACTAGTTTTCCAACCTTTGATCAATGTCGGAAAAAATGATGCACTCAGACTTGAAAAGAACATTTTTTTCATGGTTCCCAAGTACAAGACATGATTAGACACTGCCGAGCAGACCAGACCAGTGTAACGATTACTGAGCTGTAAGCAGCAGCAGCTCTCCAGGGCCTGGCCAGCTTCACTGGGTGTGCTTTTAAAGTTCTTTGGAGTCATTCATCACACCCAAGAAAACATTCTCACCAAGAGAAACTGTTTCTAAAAATCCTAACAAGTCATTGTCGTGCTGAGTTTGAAGACCGGCACTGTCACCCATAGGCAAACACGAGTCTCCTACCTACCCAGCTCAGACACAAGAAGATGAACGTGCACAGAACCCACAACGGTTTGCTTCTAAGAACCCTTCCTGAACCATTTGAAAGCCATCATTTGCCCGAGAACTGGCAAGTGTGGAAATGTGACAGAGGATTTACAAAGATTTAATTTCCTATGAAATAACTCTTCCTGAATTAAACAAGCCTTCTTTATCTGGGGGAAAAAAAAGGTCTCTAAAAGAGAAACATTTCTCTGAAAATGTTCCCTACACCATTGCACTAAGCTGTGAGGACGGTGGTTACAAAGCCCTGTAACATAACATTTTCCTTCTGGGCTTCTCGAGTCACTTGAAGGGCTTGATTTCTTAGCTTCGGTAGATCAGCTTTATCCAGGTGATGATTTCCATTTGCTTTGTTAACAAGTGACTGCTCTAAGCCTGACCCCAGGGGCATCGAGGTCCTGAGCATCCCCAGGACGGTCCCCTCACGCCTTTGTGCTCAACTGACAGCAAGAACACGCACAGCACTCAGAAAAGGCAGCTCGCAAGCTTCGCCGAGAAGATGGTCACCGCATAAAGGCAATGGCTAACTTAAAAACGGCCTTTCCATTCAGTCCGACAGTGCAGAGAACCTACAACAAAAAAAATCACAGGGTGTTAAGCCACTGCTTGCAACACCAGCAACCCATGTGGGAGTGCTGGTTCAAGTCCAGGCTCCTCTGCTTCTGATCTAGCCTCCTGCTTACGCATCTGGGAAGGCAGCAGAAGATGGCCCATGTGCTAGGGCCTCGCCCCCCATGTAGGAGACCAGAATGGGCTGCAGGGCTTCTACCTTCAACCTGGCTTAGCCTTGGCTGTTGTGGCCATTCGGGAAGTAAAACAATGGATGAAAGATCTTTCTCTTTCTTCGTCACTTTGCCTTGCAAATAAATCTTTTTAAAGAAATAAAAATCAGGAAGCAAAAATATTTTACTGTCATGGAAACTGCTTACCATGCACAAAAATAAAAAGAGCAATTGACCCAAAAGTACATACAGTATGACCCCAAATACACACACGTACACATAAACACAAACAAGTTATTCTTTAGTGGGCAGAAGGATTATAGGTCTATTGCCTTCTTTGTGTTTTTTAAATTATAAAACATATGATACAGTTAGAAACAAACAAAACACATTCTATTTCTGAAACAGCTGAACACACCACATAAGCCTAACAGGCTGGTTCCAGCCTGCTAAAAGTTAGAGGAGGGGCTCATGTCGGTGGGGTTGGTAAAATCCACGTATGTGAAAGCCTCTTCTTGAATCTTGCAGTTTAAAACAGAAAAAAAGGGGAGACAGACTCTCAAGCTTACCAACACCCAGAATCTGGGGCCAGCACTGTGGCACAGTGGATTAAGGCTGCTACTTGTGATTCCGGCACGCCACACCAGGGTGCCAGCTCATGCCCCATCTGCTGCACTTCCGACCCAGCTCCCTGCCAAAGTGGCCTGGAAGGGCAGCAAAGGACGGCTCAGGTGCTCAGGCCCCTGTCACCCACCTGGGAGGCCAGGGTAGAGTTCCTGTCTCCTGACTTGAGCATGGCCCAGCCTCAGCCTTTGTAGCCTTTAAGGGAATGAACCAGCAGATAGAAAAGAATGCTTTCTCTCTCTCTCTCTCTCCCCTCTCGTTGTCATTCTTTCAAATAAATAAAAAATAAATATTAAAAAAGTGGGGGGGGGGTGTGGCACAGCGAGTAATGCCACCACCTGAAACGCTAGCATCCCATATGGAAACCGGTTCATGTCCCAGCTGCTCCACTTCTGATCCAGCTCCCTACTAATGGCCAGAGAAAAGCAGTGGAAGACAGCCCAAGTGCTTGGGCCCTTGCTATCCATGTGGAAGACCGGGAAGAAGCTCCTGGCTTTAGTCTGACCCAGCCCGGGCTGTTGTGGCCATCTGGGGAATGAACCAGAGGATGGAAGATGTCTCAGTCTCTCTCTGACTTTCCTTCTCTGTCACTTGCCTTTCAAATAAACACATAAATCTTTTATGTGTGTGCGTATATACACATACACACGCACACACAGACTGATGCCCAGGGTTGGAATGAGAGCCCCATCACCCACCTGCTCTAAGTCTGAGCAGTTAACTCCCCTAAGTTTTCCACCATTTGGAAAATGGGGACAGCAACACCTGACCTTACGAGGCAGCTGGGCAATTATCATAAAACAACCTGTGTCACTTCAGAGGTCACCTAACAATGAGCAACTACCAGTGAGACAAACACTCATCAGTGCATAAAGTAACTTTGTGATTCTCCAAACTGCCACAGAGTCAACCAGCACAGCTGTCTTTGAAGTCAAGGATGCGATATAAAGAGTGACCACTGGGGCCGGCACTGTGGTGCAGCAGGTTAACACTCCGGCCTGAAGCGCCCGCATCCCATATGGGCGCCAGCTCTAGTCCCGGCTTCTCCACTTCCCATATAGCTCTCTGGTATGGCCTGGGATAGCAGTAGAAGATGGCCCAAGTCCTTGGGCCCCTGCACCCACATGGGAGACCGGGAAGAAGCTCCTGGATCCTGGCTTTGGACTGGCACAGCTCTGGCCACTGCAGCCAATTGAGAAGTGAACCAGCAGATGGAAGACTTCTCTCTCTCTCTCTGCCTCTCCTCTCTGAGTAACTCTTTCAATTAAAATAAATAAATCTTTAAAAAAAAAAAAAAGTTACCACTACACAGAATGATCTTAAAGCAGTATTTTACATCAAAATTTCCAAAACTAACTCCTAAAAATATATCTAATCTATGTATAACTTTTGTATGGTCATAGACACAAGAAAGGAAAATGAAGGGCCTGAGATTAAAAGAGCTGTCTGGAAACACAAATCCGCGTCTGGAGGCTAGCAGGTGAGCAGGCCTGTGGCAGCTCCCGGGCAGTGCATTGTGGGGACCTGGAGCAGCTGCCATGGGCCCTCAGGACAGCAGTATTCACAGCAGACTGTGGCTGGGGGTGGCTGAGGCCGTGGCGCCACAATCCTGAGCAAGCTCCAGCCTCGGTCGCTCAACACTGCAGGCCACAGGCAGCCACATCCTTCCACGGCACACCCAGCAGCGCTCTCCAGCGAAGATCAGCCTTCTCACCCACCCACAACAGCAACTGAGCAGCCAGAGACATTGAGCACAACTAGGAACCACAGGTGTCCAGGAGTACAGAGGCGCAGGAGAGAAAGGTCCCTGCTGAGAGTGGATTTAGAGAAAAGCCTGCTAGAGACAAAAAGGTGGAAAACATCGAATTCCCCTGTGGCTAAGGGCATGCACTACAGTGAACCAGATTATGGGGTCCCGTGTGTTCAAAACAAGCAACATAATGCAGGACTGAGACCTGGGGGAGGGGGGATCACGTATGGCTGGCCCAAGGCACCTCAGACCTTAGCTGGAGAGACACGCAGGACCCCACTGCATGACCTCAACCGCACTTCCTCTAATTCTGCCACTGGACTGTCACCCTAGGCAAACCACTTCACCCCCAGGCCTAGTCACCGTCTACTTTCTGACTCTGTCATTCACAATTTCAATGTCAAAGCTCTAAGATGCACAGGTTCAAGATCAAAACCAGGCTGAAGGAACCCCCAGAATAAGGTAACTCAAGGATCGAATTCCGGAAGGAAAGAACAGACGAGCCAGGCGATCTGCATGAAGCACAGGAGCACAGCGCCTCCTCGCCCCCAGGCTGGCCTGCGCCCCTGCCCCACCCCACCCTGCTGTGCTCACCCACAAGCCCAGCTGCTTGCTCCAGCAGCAGCCCTGGGTCCTCCCCTTATGTGGTGTCTCCACAGCCCTTGCTTCCTTGCGAACGTTATCTTCCTGACTTCCCTTCTACTGCTCAGCTGTCTTCTGCCAGCTCCTCTTCCATCCAAGCCCTACACAGACTCGGTAGTTTGCACCTGAGCAACTCATCTACTACCTGGGCTTTTTCCTTTATATACGTAAGACTCCCCAGTAACCTACAACCCCGGCTGGGAGTTCCTGACTCAGACATAAACGTACCTTCTTCAAGTCACTCTGTCCATGTCTCACGGCAGGTCACACTGTGTCTACACCAGAAACCTCGAGGGCTATAGCCAATCCCGCTCCTCCCCCACACTTCTGCAGCTCAGTAAAGGTCCCTTCCAACCGCTGGGTCCCTCCAGGCTAAGAGCTGCCTGCCATTCTTTTTTTTTTTTTTTTTTTTTTATTTGACAGGCAGAGTTAGACAGTGAGAGAGAGAGACAGAGAGAAAGGTCTTTCTTCCGTTGGTTCACTCCTCAAATGGCCACTACAGCCGGCGCTGCGCCAACCCGAAGCCAGGAGCCAGGTGCTTCTCCTGGTCTCCCATGCGGGTGCAGGGGCCCAAGCACTTGGGCCATCCTCCACTGCCCTCCCAGGCCACAGCAGAGAGCTGGACTGGAAGAGGAGCAACTGGGACTAGAATGCGGTGCCCATATGGGATGCCGGTGCCGCAGGTGGAGGATTAACCAAGTGAGCCATGGCATTGGGCTCCTGCCTGCCATTCTTAACACCCTCTGCTTCTCCTCCTTAGCGCCCACCACCACCTTCGCAAATCAGAGGAACCTGGCCATTTTCTTCACATTTGTGTTTTCTCTAAGAGTTCCATGTGCCACCACTGGCTTTTGATCAGGCCGACTCCTCAACACAGCTCTGCCCACTGCACTTGGGCTTCTCCGCTTCTCCCGAGGCAGCTCCAGTCCCCTCTCTCCTGCTATGTCCACCCCAGAGAACATCTCGCCTGGATGAATTCAACAGCCTCCTTTCCGGCTTTTCCCTCTACTCCATCCTCTACGTCCTCGGAATGACTTTTTTTAAATGCATCAGTTCACTGTTTGAGTACTGAGGCCTTCCCTACCACACTCCTCAAACAGAACCAGATCTCCCAGCACCCACACCTTCTCCGTCCATGCTGCCTCAAGGTGTGTCAGCCAGTCTCTCAGTATAAGCCTCAGTTTCCTTGTCCGTAACATGAAGAAAACACTATTTACTCCACCAGGTTTTATGCACCTGCCCCACAGTTTAAGTGTTCAGCAAGTGCCGGCTGTTAGAACCGTTCATAGCACTGCCCATAGCCTATGGTTAGAAATTCACTTTTCTGGCGCTGGCGCTACGGCATAGTAGGTTAAGTGTGGGCACCACATATGGGTGTCGGTTCAAGTCCCAGCTCCCCACTTCCAATCCAGCTCCCTGCTAATGCACCTGGAAAAGCTGCTGAGTATGGCCCAAGTCCTTGGGCTCTTGCACCTGCATGGGAGACCTGGAAGAAGCTCCTGGCTCCTGGCTTCGGATCAGCACAGCTCCAGCAGTTGTGGTCATTTGGGGAGTGAACCAGCAGATGGAAGACCTTTCTCTCAGAATCTCCCTCTTTCTGTCTATAACTCTGCCTCTCAAATGAATAAATAAATCTTTAAATAAAAGAAATTCACTTTTCTTTACTCTGAGTTCCATGAAGATGGGAACAGGACCTGTATGTGTAACTACTCACTCAGCATCCCACAGACTGTCTGGTTCACAGTAAGTCTCAGTAATGGTTTACTATTGTCAAAGATACAAAAACCAGCGACAACACTCCGGAAATGGGTAGGATGTGGCTAGGTGAGGGCAGGGCTGGGGGGTGGGTGCAGACGGGAGAAAGGAAGGAAGATGTCGCGGTTGCTCCAGCATGGCCACTGATGTGGGAGCCTCGGCCAAGGTGCTGTCCAGGCCCTGGCTTACCCACTTCTCCTGTGAAGGGATGACCAGGAGGCTTCTCGGGCACCTGGCAGTTCTAACATCTGAGCAAAGGGGCTCCTTGCAGAGACGCAGAGGAAGCACTGACGGGCGGCTCCAGAGACCCTCTGGTAAGATGATGGGCATCTTGGACGACACAGAGGAAGGCGCTGGGCTTTTCTGAGCAGAGACCAACTTGGCCACAACAAGCAGCCAGTGGAGCAGGAGAGCCTACAGGTGACAGGTGTCGGTAAGCTCCTAGCACAACTCTAGAAGGAAGGCAGTGCACCCAGACCGCAGCACAGTCCTGGTGAGAGACGCTAGAGGCCTGGACCGGTTCTGGGTGACTGACGACTGAGATCACTCTCCAGCGTCAGGTCTGAGTGCTGCTGCTGGGACAAACAAGCTGAAGGGAAGACAGAGAGATGGGGGTTTTCTTTCAGGAAGCTTCAACCCTGGGAAACACTGTGTCAATAATACTTTGGAGGAGGCCAAGGATTTGCCCTGGACCCCACAAACCAAACCAATATGGAGTTTAACTGTAGAAACCAAGCTGTGGCTGGTCACAGACGACTCTGTACCCAGTTAACTGATTAGGATGCAAACAGTAACTCATTAACCTGCAACCAACTGACTGGTGGCCCAGACTGAAGCCAATCAAGGGTGTTCTGTGTCTCACTTCTGCCTTCTGACAAATGCTATCTGACCGTGTTGCTGGTCGAAGTTCTAAGAACCTAATCTGGCTGGGAACGGCCTCTCCCATGAATCAGTTTTATTTTATTCTGCCTAGCTCAAACTTAACTAATGTAATATGCCTTTGGAATTTTCTTCTTTTAAAAAAAGTTCATTTATTTATTTTCATCTATTTGAAAGGCAGAGAAAGAGAGAGCTTCTATCTGCTGGTTAACTCCCCAAATGCCCACGACAGCCAGGACTGGGCCAGGCCAAAGGCAGAATCTCAGAACTCAATCTGGGTCTCCCACATGGGTGGCTGGGTCTCAAGCCCTTGAGCCATCCTTGCTCCCTCCCAAGGTGCATTAGCAGGAAGCTGGTTCAGCAGTGGAGCAGCCAGGACTCGAACTGATACAGGATGCAGGGTGGCCCAAGCAGCACTGGCTTAATCCACTGCGCTAGGTCATGCCTGCCATAAAGAACATTTCTTTTAACGTGCTAAACCTGGAGGCCAGCACTGTGGCGTACCAGATAAAGGCACTGCCTGCATCGCCAACATCCCATATAGGTGCCGGTTCAAGTCCCGGCTGCTCCACTTCTAATCCAGCTCCTTGCTATGGCCTGGGAAAGCAGTAGAAGATGGCCCACGTCCTTGGGCCCCTGCATGCACGTGGGAGACATGAAAGAAGCGCCTGGCTTCGGATTGGCCCAGCTCCAGCCATTGCAGCCATTTGGGGAGAGAACCAGCAGATGGAAGGCTTCTCTCTCTGCCTCTGCCTCTGCCTCTCTGTAATTCTCTGCCTTTCAAATAAATAAATCTTTAAAAAAAAAAAAGGTAAACCTGGAGGAGAGTCCACCACAAGGACTGCCCCCACCCTCAGCCAATCGCAGTCCAGCTTGCGGAGCCCAAGTCAGGGTCCTTATTTCTCCCAACACAAAGAAAACTAGATGTGCCCTCTTTCTTCCTCTCCCTGACCGACGCCCCCCGCTCACCTCTCCCTTGGCTCCCTCCTTCACAGAAACCTGCCGGGTCTTCAAGGACCAACTCAAGGCCCCCCTTCCCCAGCAGCCACCCTGGAGGGCACCCCGCTCAGCTCACTAGTGCTTCCCAACTTACTGCTCACTGACGTGGCAGTCTGAGCAAACCACCACAGAGCCGCCACGGTGGCACAGAAGGTTAAGCCACCACCTGCAGTGGCAGCCGCCCACATGGGCGCCAGTTCAAGTCCAGCTACCCCACTTCCAATCCAGCTCCGTGCTAATACACCTGGGAAAACAGCAGAAGATGGCCCAAGTGCCTGGTCCCCTGCACCCACGTAGAAGACCCACAAGAAACTCCTGGCTTCAGCCTGGCTCAGCCCAGCCATTGTGTCCATTTGGGGAGTGAACCAGCAGATGGAAGATCTCTCTCCCTCTCCCTCTCCCTCTCCCTCTCCACACCAACACTGGGCACCACTTCTGTTCCATCTTCCTGTTTGCGACCTGGGCCCAGGGAGGTACGAGCCGCTCGACGGTTGCCAGCTCAAGTGCCTCACTGCACTCACTGAGCTCCACAGAGCCAGACCCTGCGGCTCCTGGACCAGGCCGACTGGGGCTGCTCCAGGCCTCTGGTACACGTGCACAGCCAGGGCTACAATGGCCAGGAAAGGGCGTCTGAGACCAGTCTGATGAATGATACTGCAGAAGGCCACCGTCTCGCCCAGCTGGCTGAGAGCACACAAGCAAACATGTTCATCACTGGCACTTGCTGTTCTGATAGGATCGATGCCAACAATACAATTAAACAGCCTCGAGTTGCCCAAGACTGACACCTGGGTTATTCCCTGACAAGCACAGCTCGGTAAACAGTCACCGCCCTAGAGGAAACCCATATAAGGAAAAAAAATCCATATAATGAAAAATAAGATCTCTCTTGGGGAAAAAAAAAAGTCCCTTCTTTTTCTAGATCACAACAGGATCTAGAAATGCTGCTACAGGAACCAGGGATGTGAGTCTGCAACCTGCTACCTGTGACTTGACCCAGCGTGGCCACAAACAATTCCATGATCCCAGTCTGGTTCATGGGGCAGCACGCCCCGTGCTAGGCAGGAGTTCATCGACTTGTAGACCTGGGAGCAGGTCCACACCCAGCCGTGGCTTTTCTGCACAGCCGCCTGCTGATGCAGGTCTGGGGAGGCAGCAGGGAAGGCTCAAGTAACTGGGCTCCCACCACCCACCTGAGGGGCCGGGACTGAGCCGGCAGCTCCCAGCTTCAGAGCAGCTCAGTCCCAGTCTCTGACAGCATGTGGGGAATGAGCCAGCAGAGGAGGGCTCTGTCTCCATCTTTCTCTCTCTCTCTCTCTCTCTCTCTCTCTCTGCCTGCCTCACACATGAATTAATTTTTCTTTTAAAAATGCCCCATTCCAACACAGACCGGAAGGACTAGATGACAGTAAATTATCACCTGCTGCACAGAGAAGAGGATGCAGGAAAAAGAGCACAGACGGCTCGGAGCCAGGGAAGAAGACCCTCACTCACCTGTCTGCGCTGTGGGCCTGAAGTCCCCGGAGGGCCCGCAGCCACTGGCCACCGCCCAGCCACGCAAGGCTGTATGTGCTGCTGAGGGGCAAGCAGATGACACGGCCACTCGACATCCATGCTCCGGAACATCTGAATCACGTGTCAGTGTCACAGCCCACAGCACCCAAATCCTGCCAACCAAACTCACTGAGCAACCTCAACACCACTGATAATGGCCACGTTGGAGCAGAGGGCAGGCTACCAAAGAAAAACAGAACCAGAATGGGCAAAAGCAAGACTGCAACACTTCTAAGTTATTATTTAAGGTCTCCTTTCAATTATTTTCTGCCGTTATTGAGCCAGCAGTCCATTATTATTAATTCATCTTCAGCCTATTTAAGGGGCACCAGCAAGGCAGGCTGAGAACGAACGCCTCAGTAATTTTCTCTAACTCTTGAGTGTTATTTTCTTGTCAGTTAAATTTAAAGCAACCCATTTGTGACCACTTTATACCAAGTTAATCTCATCTAAAGTGCTTCACAAACTCTAACAGCTACACTAAGGTTTTATACTAATGAGAGCAATTTACATAAATGAAATTTATGTCAATGCATTTCATGACAAATTTTTTATTTTATAATAATTATAGTACTTATATGATAACATCTGTTGATATTCACAGTCTAAACCTGGCAAAGATTTAAACCACAACATTTTCCATGCATCATGTACATTATCTGTGAAAAGCAATAAAAAAAAGCAATGAATGCATTAATCATACCAATATCATCTGCAAAGCATAAATCTGAAATACCTTTCACGTCAGCCCAAAATGCCTTTTTATTTTTTTACACACCTGATTTTACGCCATCTGTAAAAAGGCAAGACAAAGACTGTTGAGGAAATGATATTTCTTGGCTGTTTGACTTTTACAAAATACTGGGGCTAAGTTCTGTAAACAGAAGATTTACAACATGACTAAGAAAAACTGATGCAGTTAAAAGTCCATTTTTATTAAAGGACGGCATAATGACCGCAGTGTTTGCACGCCGCAGCGCGCAGGCGCACTCGCACTGTTGACACCTGTTTCGCATTTCTTGACTATCTGCTGCACGTGCTTCCACAACATGTGTCGGGTCCGCACCGACTGCACGACACAAACAGCGAAGCAAGACGCTCAGGGATAACACTTTAGGCTCGCATCTCCCCACCTTCATGGGCACTGAGACCCAAGCTCAAGCCACCACCTGACAGCACCCACACAGCCCTGCCCAGGGCTCCCTGGGACTCCAAAGTGAGCACCCACACGACCCCACACAGACATGTGCCTCCATGCCTCAACTTTGAGGGAACGTTTGCTAAAATACGAGTACCCTTTCTCAGAGTTCCCGTCCACTGCGGTTACAAAGCCCTCAGTGGGCCCGACTCAAACCCAAGCTATCGTGTGCGACAGCCGCACACGTTTTCTCTGCACCTGGCCCCAGACCCACAAACTAAGTCTATTCTTCAGAGGCAAAACGACACTTTCTGACCTATACAATGCCCACCATTAGGAACATCCTCTCTGGGGGTGCTTCCCACCTGAGCACGCAAAATGGCTGCTTTGCTTGGTGGTTAGGGATAGGAATGTGCTTTGGCAGGGCCAGGGTCATGGCAAAGCAAGTTGAGCCCCTGCCTGTGATGCAGGCATCCCTTCTCAAGTCCCAGCCACTCTGTGTCTGATCCAGCTCCCTATTAACACACCAGAGAAGGCAGCAGAAGATGGTTCAAGTACTTGGGCTCCTGCCACCCACATAAGAGACCCAAATGGAGCTTCAGGACCCTGGTTTCAGCCTGCCCCAGCCTAGGCTGCTGCAGCCATTTGGGAAGTAAATCAATGGATGGAAGATCTCTCTGTCTCTGTCTCTCCCCTTCTCTCTGCAATTCTACCTTTTTTTTTTTTTTTTTTTTTTTTGACAGGCAGAGTGGATAGTGAGAGAGAGAGAGAGACAGAGAGAAAGGTCTTCCTTTGCCGTTGGTTCACCCTCCAATGGCCACCGCAGTGCGCGGCGGCCAGCGCACTGCGCTGATCCAAAGGCAGGAGCTAGGTGTTTATCCTGATCTCCCATGGGGTGCAGGGCCCAAGCACTTGGGCCATCCTCCACTGCACTCCCAGGCCACAGCAGAGAGCTGGCCTGGAAGAGGGGCAACCGGGACAGAATCCGGCACTCCAACTGGGACTAGAATCCGGTGTGCCGGCGCCGCTAGGCGGAGGATTAGCCTGTTGAGCCACGGCGCCAGCCTGCAACTTTACCTTTCAAATAAATACCTAAACCTTAAAAAAATTTTTTTTAAAATATGGCTTGGAATGCCTGCATCCCATATCAGTGTGCTGGGTTCAAATCCCAGATCTGCTTCTGATTCCAGCATCCTGTTACTGTGCCCCTGGGAGGCAGCAGTGATGGCGTGAGTGCTTGAGCTCCTACCACAGATGTGCAAGACCTAAACTAAAAGACCTAAAGTAAAGACCTAAACTGGCTTCAGGGAGGCATTTGGGGAGAGGACTAACAGATGGGAGTTTTCCCTCTGTCTGTCTGTCTCTTTCTTCTTCCCAAAAACATAAATAAATGTGGCAGCATTGTAGCACAGCAGGAAAAGCCACCGCCTATGACACTGGCATCCCATATGGACACTAGTTCAAATCCCAGCTGCTCCACTTCTGATCCAGCTCTCTGCTACTGGCCTGGGAAAAGCAGAGTTAGATGAACCAAGCACTTGGGTCCCTGCCACCCATGTGAGAGACCCAGAAGAAGCTCTTGGCTCCTGGCTTCAACCTGTCCCAGCCTCCACCATTGAGGCCATCTGGAGAGTGAACCAGCAGACAGAAGATCTCTCTCTCTCTCTCTCTCTCTCTCTCTCTCTCTCTCTCTCCCTATAACCCCTTCAAATAAATAAAAATAATAAAATGCAAAAAGAAACTGGCAAGCATTTGTTTAAAGATTGATTGATTTGAAAGCCAGAGTTACACAGAGAGAGAAGGAGAGGCAGAGGCAGAGGCAGAGAGAGAGAGAGAGAGAGAGAGAGAGGTCTTCCATCTGCTAGTTCACTTCCTAATAGGCCACAACAGCCCGAGCTGTGCCGATCTGAAGCCAGGAGCCAGGCACTTCCTCCAGGTCTCCCATGCGGGTCCAGGGGCCCAAGGACTTGGGCCATCCTCCACTGCTTTTCCAGACCACAGCAGAGAGCTGGACCAGAAGCAGAGCAGCCGTGACTAGAACCGGCACCCACATGGGATGGCGGCACTGCAGGCGGCAGCTTTACCTATTACACCACAGCACCAGCCCCCAAACATTTTTAAAATACTTTAACTATTTTATAAAATATTTAATCTTTCAACAGATGCATTACTGATTCATAACTATGTTATACACAAAAAAAAACCAAAACAAACAAAAAACCACAAAGCTCGACTAATCATCTGCGATGACAACTGCGGAGACGGCCACCACTGCCCTTGCAAAGGACCCCAGAGACTCTGGCCAGCAGCTCTCCTCTTCCTATGTCACCATACCTCTGACTCCGGTCAGTGCTTCCAATGTCAACCAGAAGCCCAAAGTCAGATTCCTCAACCAAACATTCGTATAAAGTCCGTCAGTGTCGGTTAACTGTCAACTGCTCTACAGCAACAGTCTCTCCGGGCACACTGAGAGAAGCATTTCACAAACCCCAAAGTCACATATGGTGCTAGCGAGGCCAGATGCATGCAACTGCGCCTCCTCCATCCCCATCCCGGCTCCAGAGGGCTTTCAACAGCAGCAGTCACAGCAACCAAAATGTGAATGAGATGGACAAAGCAGAGAACAAATAAGCTTGGGCTTTGACAAGCAAACGTTCCTAAACTTTGACAAGATACTAGACTGACTACATGAAGGTGCCATTTTTTTTTTCCAAAGATCTATTTTTTTTATTTGAAAGGCAGAGTTAGAGAGAGAGACAGGGAAAGGTAGAAAGAGATCTTCCACTCACTCGTTCACTCACTGAATGGCTGCAAGTGGCAGGAGCCAGGAACCAGGAGCCAGGAGCTTACTCTGGTGCTCCCACATGGGTACAAGGGCCCAAGGACTTGGGCCATCTTCCACAGACTTCCCAGGCACATGAGCAAGGACCTGGAATGAGCACCCAGGGGTTTAACCAGCACCCATGTGGGATGCCACACTGCAGGCAGTGGCTTAACCTGTTATGCCACCATGTCAGTCCCAGGAGGTGCCGTTTTTGAAGGTCAAAACCAGCTGAGTGGGGCTGATTTTGTGGTGCAGCAGGTTAAGCCATCCCCTGCAACACCAGCATCCCATATAAACACTGCTTTGAGTCCCAGCTACCCCACTTCTGACCCAGCTCCCTGTTAGTGTGCCTGGGAAAGCAGCACAGAACAGTCCAAGTAGTTGGGTCCCTGCACCCACCTGGGAGACTCAGATGGAGTTCTGAGTTCTCGGCTTCAGCCTGGCCCAACTCTGGCCCTTGCAGTCATTTGGAAATGAACCATAGAATGGAAGATTTTTTTTGTGTCTCCCTCTAACCTGCCTTTCAAATAAATAAATAAATCTTGAAACAAACAGATGAATAAGCCAGCTGAGCATCAGCTGTGGGCATGATCCAGGGTAACACAACGGGGTGCTCTGCTGGGCAAGGCACGGGAGCTCCTCCTCCGGGAACACAGGGATGACAGCGTGGTCCCTTTCTTGAGGATGCAGCCTCCATCACCGGTGAGAAACTCCTTCCATCACCTAGGACCTTCAGGCCCCAAGTCACACGCCTGCTCCTGGTTTCCACACTGAGCAGGATGACAGCCCCAGGTACCCCGCAGTGAAGGGACGGAGACAGTTTCCCCAGGGGGGTTGCGCTGCTGCTGGGCCATTCTGGGCTCCTTCCTTGGAGGGCTCCACCTGCTGGCATCCGGAGCAGCTGTTTCCTGGGCTTCATAGCCTCATCTTCAGCACCTCCTTCTAAAACTCAAATGTCTTGATTTTCTAAGCTTCCCATTGACCCCCAGACATGACAACGTGTGACCAAATGTACCTTTATGGGATACTTGCACACACATTTCCAACAGGCATCTCCCTCTTTCAAAGTGCACACCCTGCAGCTTGCAAACCTAGGAATGAGTTCACTTGCAGACCTCTCCCTCCTTCCACACAAATGCCACCCCCACCCAGTCTGCGTCCAAGCACTCCCAGTGTGTAAAGTCCCAGCATCAAGCTCTGGAACCTGCATGCTGTCTGCTCACAGAGCATCACTGTCACCATGGAATTGCCCACCAACCCAGGGCAACCGCACACCTGTGCGCAATGCCCCAGGGGAATCTCACGTTCAAAATTAATAAATAAATCTTTTTTTAAAATATTCTTAAATTGACAGAGAGAGATCTTCCATCCACCAGTTCACTCCCACAATGGTTAGGGCTGGGCCAGGCCAAAACCAGGAGCCAGGAGAATCTTCCAGGTTTCCCACGTGTGTGCAGGGGCCCAAACACTTGAGCCATCCTCCAATGGTTTCCCAGGGGCACTAGCAGGGAACTGGATCAGAAGTGGAGCAGCCGTGTTTCGAACCAGCACCCATATGGGATGCCAGCATCGTAGGTGGAGGCTTAACCTGCCATGCCACAACGCTGGCCCCTATCTCCAAATATTTCTAACCACCACAGCTATCAAACAAATTTGGAATATTTGCAACTGACTGTATCTTAGAAGAAAGCCTCTGAGAGAAAAGATGTTCAAATGCATTTTGCTGCCTATTTATTACTATAGGGAAAATCTAGAATGACACAAAGCTTTGAGAAATCAGTTTTTCATCCAGGGTCACTGAAACTGTTCCTAAAATGTACAGTTACTTTTTCACAGTAATAAAAGACTAAAATAAAGCTGTGATACCACTGTACACACACTACATAAGCAAATCATTTTTTAAAAAGTTACAGCCAAACCCTGAGGGCAACCATACTCCTAAGACTCTTACTGCAATAAAATGAACACTTATGAGGGATAGAAAATGAAGCAGAATGTTTTTATACCCTTCCCTCCAGTAAGAGTTAAAAAGCACACAATAGGGGTCGGCATTGTGGCATAGCCACCACAATGCCAAAGAAGCCATAGACAACCCATCAGCAAAGAATATCTATTCCTATAAAACCTTATTTACAGGGGCCAGCACTGTGGCGTAGCAGGTAAAGCCACTGCCTGCAGTGCCGGCATCCCATATGGGCGCCGGTTTAGATCTCGGCTGCTCCAATTTTGATCAAGCTCCCTGCTATGGCCTGGAAAAGCAGTAAAAAATGCTTCAAGTCTTTGGGGCCCTGCACCTGCATAGGAGACCTGGAAGAAGCTCCTGGCTCCTGGCTTCAGATCAGCACAGCTCCAGCAGCTGCAGCCATCTGGGGAGTGAACCAGCAGATGGAAGAGTTCTCTCTCTCTCTCTGTCTCTCTCTAACTCTGCCTTTCAAACAAATAAATAAACCTTAAAAAAATAACTTATTGGCCGGCACCGTGGCTTAACAGGCTAATCCTCCGCCTTGTGGCGCCGGCACACCGGGTTCTAGTCCCGGTCAGGGCGCCGGATTCTATCCCGGTTGCCCCTCTTCCAGGCCAGCTCTCTGCTATGGCCCGGGAAGGCAGTGGAGGATGGGCCAAGTCCTTGGGCTCTGCACCCCATGGGAGACCAGGAGAAGCACCTGGCTCTTGGCTTCGGATCAGCGTGATGCGCCGGCCGCAGCGGCCATTGGAGGGTGAACCAACGGCAAAAAGGAAGACCTTTCTCTCTGTCTCTCTCTCTCTCTCACTATCCACTCTGCCTGTCAAAAAAAAAAAAAAAAAAAAAAAACTTATTTACAAAAGCAGGCCAGGGTTGGGGGGAAGCCAGCAATGTGTTGTGATAGGTTAAGCTTCTGCCTGCAGCGCCAGCAACCCATATGGGCACCAGCTTGAGTCCAGGCTGTTCCACTTCTGATCCAGGTCTCTGCTAATACACCTGGGAAAGCAGTGCAAGATGGCTCAAGTCCTTGGGACTCTGCACCTACATGGGAGACCTAGAAGAGGTTCCTGGCTTGGACACACCATTAGGGGAGTGAGCCGGAAGATGGAAGATCTCTCTCTCTCTCTCTCTCTCTTTCCCTCTCTCTGTAACTCTTTCGAATAAGTCATTTTTTAGAAAAAGCACATGGTAACACCCAGCATGGGACGCACCGAACGGACAGGAACCCTGGTTCTGGCCGTGGCTCCCAGAGTTTGCAGAGCCAAGGCCAGGAGAGGTGTTGCTGCCCAAGCTTGTGGAGCATAGCTGGGTGTGATCTGACCCTGGTGCCATCTGTACATGGAAATGCCAGCTCCTAATAAACCAGTGTAGGCACAAAGGGCAATGATGGACATCCACGCACATCTGATTTGCATACACGGAGGGCTGCATCTAGAAGCTACGTGTCCAGGTTAGGACAACAGGTATGTGGATTTAAAAGTCAACAGCATTGCCAAAAGTCTCCCAAAAAGATCGAGCAGCTTTTCACCATCACAGCTGCACGTCCTCTAGGGCCCAGGACCACGTTTGAGCCCCTTCCTGGCATACACACCCTTGTTCCCTTCACCCTCTGTTCCTCCCCGCACTCATCTGGCCAAAGTGCAGCCCTGTTAAGCCTGCCTGCACCACTGGCAGCCGACCACGGCCAGACAACACATGCACCTTCACTTGAAACCTTCGACCACAAATCTGTACTGACACCAACAGCTCCACAAGCAGCCACGTCTCCCTCGAGACAGTTATCCTAGTAGCCAAGGCGACAGTCCCACTCGGTCTCCAGCTCCTGACCGCTAACGCTCTGCTCCTCCCTCCCACCCCTCCTTGCTCATCATCGACATCACTGAACACCTAGGAGTGGTAAGAGAACTCGCTCTTCTTCCCGGGATGCCTGTGGCCGTCCACCTCCACCTCGGCTCACACTCCACTGCCTTTCCCGTCATGGTGAATAAACCTCTCCTGCACCACCACTGCCATCTGTACCCTGTCCTCTCTTGCCCAGCCAGGACTGTGCTCTCTCCCCAGTGTCCCCTCTTGGATGCACCTGCTAACCCGGGATCTCAGACCTGACACAGCCAAAATACCGCTCTGAACTCCCTACTCTCCCTTCCCACGGGGTCTTTCCCAGCTTAGTACCTGGTACCAATGGCATCTTCACCCTTCAGCTTGAAACAAAACATTGGGGTCATCCTTGTCCCTCTCTTTGTATCTTGAAACTACATGAGACGTCTCCCATTTCTCCCCACCTCCTCCGCTAGCTCCATCACCTCCTATCAACGTGGCCCAGGCCACTGCAGCAAGCTCTTACAGGGCCAGGCAGCTCCCCCCGCTCCCGGTAGAGTGAGGGTGATCTTTTAGAACGGAAGCAAATAACAACACGTTCCTAATTGAAATCCTCCAACAGCTTCCCTTCACAGCAGGCGGGGAACCTTCTCCACCAAAGGCCATTTGGATATTTACAAGATCATTCACGGGCCACACAATACAACCAACTTAAAAATTACAGCCTGCTATAGATTTACTGAATTCCAAGTCCCATCTGTGGTCGGTCGCCTTGGCAGGACCAGACTAGGCCTTATTTGGCCCATGGGACCAGATGTTCCCCACCCCTGCTTTACAGAGTAAGATACAAATTTCATACCACGCCAACAAGGCCCCGTGCTCCTACCCCTCCCCTCTGTCCTTCCATTCTCGAACATTGGCCTCTGGCTTCAGCTAGTCCTACCAAGGCCATGGGCTTCAGAAACCCTGCACCTGCTGGCCTCTCCACCCAGAAGGCTCTTCCCCCACACCTCACACACTGAGCCCTTCCCTGTTACGGGGGCCTCGGATGTCCCCTTCCCACAGAGGCCTTTCCAGCCCAGCCCATCTTAAGCCATGCCCCGCCCCCGATCACCCTCTGCCCCAGCACCCCACTTCATCCTCCTGCACGGCACTCATCCCCACCGGAAACCACAACAGCTATTCACAAGCTGACCGCCATCTTCCCCAGGAAAATGGGAGCTCCACGTGCTTAGAATAGTTTCTGGCACAGAAAAAATGCTTAATGAAAGTTTGTTGAATCAATGAATAATAAACATGTATGGTAAACATTAAACCCATATTTTAACAATTTAACTGCGTGTACAATTGCCATACTGAGAAAACTAGACCTACAGAGAAAGAACCAAGTAAAAAGCAGTAGCAGTGGGAAGTTATTTTATTCGTATCATCCTATTTTATGTTGCTGTTCCAACAAAAAACAATGGTTTTTCTGTCCGAGATGAAAGATGCGTGAGGGTCGCTCAGTGCCAGAGGTCACGGCTCGCGAGCCCGAGAAAAGCAGCTCCCCGCATGTGGTAGCTGGCGTGGCCCCGTGTCAGACAAAGGCACTCTGTGACCGTGGTGGCTGCGACACAAACAGGACCACTCTGCAAGGACACACAGACACGGAGAAAGGTCGCTGCCCGACCCACACCCTGCTCCCAGCCGCTGGGCGACTCACTGCCCCGTCCTCTGCTCTCAGCTGCAGCCCTGCTCCGCCCCAGGCTCCCTCCACGTAAGATCAACTAAAACGCTGAGTCACACAGCTACCCACTTCCCGACAGCATCCAATCTGGAACTAAGTCCCGATTCCTTAAAAATCTCCCAAAGTCCCTGGCGCCAGCCCCAGCCCTAACAAATCTTCCCAGCCTCCTCTCCCTCCCTGAGATGCCCCGCGGCTCCGCCAGGCCGTGCTCCCTCCCTGCAGGGAGCACAGAGCCCAGCTTAGCCAGCTGGGGACCTGGTTCTGGCTGTCTGTGGCCGCAGGGCCCTGACAGTGGTCACGACACCAGTGGACACTGTACGTGCAGAAGTCACAGGAGCCAGGCTGAAAACCAAACAGACCCCAGGGTATACGCTCGAGGCTGGCTCTCTGAACACCTCCCCGGACACCAGCCGATGCTCTTGTCACCTGCCTCTTTCTCCCAACACCGGGTGAAGCGAAGGAAGACGTCTCGTGAGCAGTGTGACAATGCATCAGCCACCTGAGCACAGGGCGGCGTGGTGCTGGGGGGCTGACTCATGGGCAGAGCCCGAGGCAGCACCGCTCAAGTACTTTAAGCCACATGTTCAAGCCCAATAAATTAGCCCGGGCTTAAAGAAGTCAAGCTGTACGCATGTAAGAATTTTAATAAGCTTGGAAAATGCTACCTAGAGCTTATGCACAAGCTTACTGTACCAATGGGATTCCCTGCCACCAGCCGCAGAGTGCTAAGCCCCTGACAAGAGCTGTCGAGCACGTGGGGCAGCAGGGACAGGCAGTCTGCCTGGCCCAGGTTTCCTCTGGAGCCGGGGACTCAGCAGAAGCTGGCCGCCAGATGGACGGAGAACAGAACAGGGCAGCGGCTCAGCGGAGCCAACGGCACTCACTAGGAAAACACAGCGAGGGCTTCGCTGGTGGAACTCTGGTGCTCACACGCCCTTCTAGAAATGAGCAAACACGGTCATCAATGTCTGCATTTATCAAATGCCTGCTTGTACCCAGAACCGTGTTGGGTACAAAAGAGAGTTATTTAAGCAAACACGGTCTCTGACTTCTAGAAGCTGACACCTAATATAAATAAAAACAAGAAATCTGTCCAAAGGATTACTGAACTAACTGAACAAACATGAAACGGTCAGAGTCAGTTCCCTGCTATAGACACAGCGGGGCAAGACCCAAAGGGCAGTCACGGGAGATGACTCTGTAAGCGGGGTGCGGCCCACGTGGAAGCTACCTTGCTGAGGCTGACTCTCCAAGAGGAAGGACGAGTTTTACGAAAAGCCTGGGGGGAGATGGCAACAGCTTGGGAGACGGCTGAGTGGCAGAAATACAACCACAGGAAGAAGGGAAACTTCACAAGGGCACGGGGAGAGTGAAGCACACCGGTCCCATGGGTGTGCGTTTCCCAGTTTTACTCGAGGCCCCTTCCCATAAACAACGAAGCTCTCGCACCCTCTTCGAGCGTTATTCAAAATTCTCAGACACTAAATATCCTCATGAACACCCAATCAAAGAAACGGTGGCTTCAGAATTCGACTCTCCAAATAACTCAAACCACCCCTCCCCCCAGCAAAGGAACAACAACTGTCACCCAGGAAGTCATCAGTCACTGAGTTCCCAGGGGAGGGAGGGAGCTGGGATCCTGGTCCACGTGGGACCAGACAACCAGCAAAGTCAGAGCGGGTTACAGCCGAGGCTAACAGAAAAGAGCCACGTAACCAGCAAGCATTCACAGTAATTACCTGATTAAAGTTTTTGAAGGAGAACTCTTTGTAGATGGCGTCTCTCTCGCTTAATTCCGCCCATCCTGCTGCTTTGAGGTCAAGTACGGCTTCTCTCCTCTCCTCCGCCGTCAGCCACTGAGCATCCGCCGACTGCAAAGAAAATGCATCACATTTCTGACAGCACAGAGGTTTACTTGAACTCAGCTAAACTTGTAGCTCTTCACCTTAACGCAAGATGCAGAATAAGGTCCCAGGGTAACAAATTCCAACCGTCTTTCACCCCACTGTTCTCCAAAGATGGACAAAACCAAGGTCAGCTCTGCAGGGAACATGTGGCCTCCACGATACAGGGTCCCCAGGCCCACGCTGCTGCCTCTACTTCACAACTCAGCTTCCCTGGAGGTTAAGGATACAAGCAGACCAGGAATGCACCCAGGGCTCCAAACCCCCCGTCCGCGCTCTTTGCATGGGCACAGACCACCTCGCTAGCCTGTGCTGCCCATTCACATGGGTTTTCACCATGCGGGATTCCTGCTCCTTTTCTGTATGATGAAAATCAGCCCCACCTACACGGGGCTCTATATAATTACCGGGGGGCCACAGAGCCCCTGAGCCACGGGCTCAAAGTCCGTTCCCTGGTGGAGTGAGTTCGCGACACGCTTTTCTGAGCACCAGGACACGCTCCTAGCACAGGTTGGCCAGGACACTGTCCAGTCCGAAGCCCTCCTGCGCCCAGTCCACCCTGTCCCTCCTCCCTGGTGACGACATCCCAATCCCAGGCTCTGCTGCTTAGCGGGACCACATGTCTTCAGCCGCTCTGTTTCTAAACATCACAGCCAGCGAGCTAACCCTAACTCTCCACCAGAACTCGGGGATCTGGGTTCGCATCCCAGCATCAGCGCCAGCCAAGACCCCCTGCCTCATCCACCCGCAGGCCCACCACAGGCTCAGGTGAGAGAGAAGCCACCGCCCAGAAAACAGAAACTCCTAGACTCGGGGCTGAGCGGGGTTCTCCAGGCTCTGCACCATGAAGCTGCCACTCACTGCCTGCTCCAGGATCCCACGCATCTCTCTCGGATACTGACGCAAGTTTGTTCCATGAAAAGGAAAAAGGATGCTGAAGAACCACTTTCCTAGTTTCTCCTCCTTGCTAGGTCACCTACCTTTCCCCAAAACTGACAAAAGAGAAAAATGAGAATGTTTGCTACTTAAAACACGTAAAGGATTATTATGAAAAACAGCGCACCCTTAAGAACCAAACGAGTGGGTCAGAGTCTGCATGAAGTGGAATAAACTGTGCCCACTGCCAAAAAAAAAAAAAAAAAGAACCATCAGAGGGGCCAGCGCTGTGGTACAGCCGATAAAGCTATGCAGCGCCAGCATCCCTGCTGGGCTCAAGTTTCAGCCCCCACTGCTCCTCTTCGAATCCAGCTCCTTGTCTATGGCCTGGGAAAGCAGTGGAACATGGCTCAAGTGCTTGGGCCCCTGCACCCACATGGGATATGGCGAAGAAGCTCCTGGCTCCTGGTGATAGTCTGGCCCAGCCCTGGTTGTCGCGGCCATTTGGTGAGTGAACCAGCGGATGTAAGATCTGTCTCCCCCGCGCCCCCCCCTCTGCAACTCTGCCTTCCAAATAAATACAATAAAAATCTGTATAAAGAGCCCTAAGTGTGAAGGCACACAGCACAGAGCCAGGCACGTGACAACCACCGGCCCCCATGGGCTCACTGCTGCCTTCCCAAGACATCACCATTGCACCTGGTCGCCAGCACCCTGGGCAGAGGTATGCCCTGACACACGCCGAGGTGACAGCACTCCAGTCGCGCCGTGGACTTCGCTATGGTCCATTTCTGTTCCTCCCGCAGCGCCCAGTGGAGCAACCGAGGGAACACGCGGGCGAGTCGAATGCTGCACTGGTCCACCAGGTGGCGCTGCGCGGCCAACCAGGAGAGGCGGCCGAGGCCCCTCGCCAGGGGGAAGCCGAAATCCAGGGGCCAGCCCTCGGCAGATCACCGAGAACCGCGGACCGCCGAGAAGCCGCTGGTCACGGAGCGCCTCGGGTGCCCCTCGCAGCGTCCCCACCACCGTCCCTCCACACGGAATTCGCGCTCGTTCGTCTCCGGAGACCGCGGCCGAGGACCGCGCGACAGACGCTGCGGGCGCGCCCCGGGTCCCGCGCGCGCGTCGGGCAGGTGCCGGGTCCCGAACCCGAGGCCCAGCCCACCTCAGAGCCCGGCCGCGGCCGCCCCTCAGCCGGCTCCTCCCGGCACTCACCATGGCCGCGAGGCTCGGGCTCCGGCGCCACAGCGCCGCCAGCCAGCGCCGCGTCGCGCCCCGCGCCCCGAGCGCCGCCGCCATGGCCTCCCGCCGAGGGCTGCCCGGCGCGCTGCCTGCCCGCGGCCCGCCGCCCCCTGCGCCCCGGCCCTGCGGCCCGGCCCTGCGCCGCCTCCCCGCGCGCCCCGGGAGCCCAGGGCTCCGCACGCAGCCCGCAGCCGCGAGCTTGGCCGCCCGCACCGCGGCACCCGCCGCGCAGGCCCAGGCGCGGCCCGGGCCCCGAAGGCCCCCAGAGCGTCCGTGGAGTCCGAGGCGCTGGGCCGCCCTCCGGACGGGCTCCTCGGGCCCGGGCCTCGACTCAGCCCCGTGCGGGGCGGTGAGCGGACGGCGCGCCGGGGGCCGGGGCCTGCGGAGATGAGCGGCAGGTGAATTCGGTACTGGCGAGGGCGGCGACCCCTTTGGACAGCCGTGGACTCGAACCCCAGCGGCGCTCGGTGGTGAGGGCGTGGCCGCCGGACCCCTGAGCACACTGGCTCGCCCGCCCCTGCCCCGGCTGGCTCACCTGCTGGCTGGAGCGCCGCACCTGCACAGACCCCGGAGACAGGTGTGGCCAGGTTTACAGATGTTCTCTGGAATCCTTTGTAGGGAGGTGTTCTTTCTCACTTAAGTGTGTGTGTGGCTGTTCTTAATACCTTTTCTTTTTTCGAGATGTAGTTGACACACTGCGAAATTCACCCTTATAGTGTAGCTTTTAGTAGGTTCCCCTGTACTTTTTTTCTTCACTGAATCGCTTAAGAAAATTAATATAAGCACCTTACAAAAGAGGATATAGGAAAAGTTTAAATATCCAGAGACAGCCCATATAAATTCAACTTACTGGTTATTAGCAGTTATGTATCTCATATGGACTTGGTAAAAATAAAGCCGTTTGCCACAAAATAGCCTAAAATTCGTGGACTTCTGGCCTGGCCTTGCCTTTACCCACGTAACAAGATGTCAGGTATTTGAAAAGCAAGCCTGGGGGAGGAATCACTCAGGACCCTGGTCAGATGCCCCTGGTCTGAGGTATTTATCTGAGACACGGTTTCTCTTGCCTGATGCTGGAAGACAGGCCAGGGATGGAATTACAAGCTTCATCACCAGTGTTCAAATAGGGTGTTTTATGGTCATGAAAAATACTCTTCAAATTTGCTTACTAATGTGAATACTAGGGGCCGGGTGCTGTGGCATAGCGGGTGGAGCCGCCACCTGCAGTACTAACATCCCACATGGGCACTGGTTCAAGTCCCCGCTGCTCCACTTCCGATCCAGATCTCTGCTATGGGCTGGGAGAGCAGTGGAGAAAGATGGCCCAAGTGCTTGGGCCCCTGCACCCACATAGGAGACCAGGAACTCCTGGCTCCTGGCTTTGGATCGGCGCAGCTCCGACTGTTCCGGCCAATTGGGGAGTGAACTAGCAGATGCAAGAATTCTCTCTGCATCTGCTTCTCTATCTGTGTAACTCTTGCAAATAAATAAATAAATCCCTAAAAAAAAAAAAAGGAAATACTAGAGTCCGGTGTTGTGGCATGAAGGTAAAGCTGCCACCTGCATTGCCAGCATCCCATTTGGGTGATGGTTCATATTCCAGTTGCTCATCTTCTGATCCAGCTCCCTGCTGATGTGCCTGGGAAAGCAGCAGAAAGTGGCCCAAGTCCTTGGGCCCCTGCACTCACGTGGGAGATCAGATGAAGCTCCTAACTCCTGGCTTCAGCCTGGCCTAACCCTGGTAGTTGTGGCCATTTGGGAGTGAACCAGGAGATAGAAGATCTCTGTGGCTTCCCCCCCACACCTCTAACTCCGCCTTTTCAATAAATAAATCGTTTAAAGTAAATGATAATAAGGCAAGTTATTTGGGATTTCAGTTTACTCTGAAAAATGGATATTTAAATTTTTTTTTTTTAAGATTTATTTATTTTGAACATCAGAGTTACACAGAGAAAGGAGAGGCAGAGAGAGAGAGGTCTTCCATCCACTGGTTCACTCCCCAGTTGACTGCAATGGCCAGAGCTGCACCGATCTGAAGCCAAGAGCCAGGGGCTTTTTCCAGGTCTCCCATGTGGGTGCAGGGGTCCAAGCACTCAGGCCATCTTCCACTGCTTTCCCAGGCCACAGCAGAGAGTTGGATCGGAAGTGGAGCAGCCAGGACTCAAACCGGCGCCCCTATAGGATGCTGGCACTGTAGGTGGCAGCTCTACCCACCATGCCACGGCGCCAGCCCCTTAACATTTTTATTTCCTAAGAGACATTCTGTGGGACCTACTGTTTGCTGGTCCACTCTCCTGATGCACACAACAGCCATGGCTGAAGCTGGGAGCCAGAACAGAACCCACATCTCCTGCCTGGCGGGAGGAACCCACCTACTTCAGCCGTTCCTGCTGCCGCCCAGGATGTGCATTAGCAGGAAGCAGGAGCCAGAGCCAGGAACAGAACCCAGGTGTTCCAGATGTGGGCATCTTAGCCACTATGCTAAATGCCTGCCCTCAAATAAGGATACTTGGTAGTACCAATGCTATGGGGCTACTGTATGGGCAAGGGAAATAGCTGAGGTAAAACTGAAAAATAGTGCTTCACAGGCCGGCGCCATGGCTCAATAGGCTAATCCTCTACCTTGTGGTGCCGGCACCCCAGGTTCTAGTCCCGGTTAGGGCGCCAGATTCTGTCCCAGTTGCCCCTCTTCCAGTCCAGCTCTCTGCTGTAGCCTGGGAGGGCAGTGGAGGATGGCCCAGGTCCTTGGGCCCTGCACCCACATGGGAGACCAGGAGAAGCACATGGCTTCTGGCTTCGGATCAGCACGGTGCGCTGGCCGCAGCGGCCACTTGGGTGGTGAACCAATGGAAAAGGAAGACCTTTCTCTCTGTCTCTCTCACTGTCCATTCTGCCTGTCCAAAAAAAAAAAAAAAATAGTTCATGACAGTCACACAGTAGTAACTCAAATGTTAGGTATTATAAGAGATGGATAGATGGATAATCACTCAGGTTTTTTCCCCCCTTTTATTCGCCATCTGTGTAACCTGAGTAAGTTCTTTAACCCTCTGTGTCAGCTGTTCATTTATAAAACAGAAATAATAATGGCACCGATCTCAGCCACAGTCCCCACCCTGGCCACAGCTGTTCACAATGACACAATACTATAAAGTGGGAAGCTCTCACTCAGTGTAACACTTGAGGAGACCTACTAAGGTTCTATCTGTATGGACTTAGGGTACTTTATGAGGTAAATACTCAACTACTCCCAAACAACAACAATAGTGTAAAAGTCATGTAAGTCAGCTGTCACATCTGAATTTAACGGGTCTTTTAGAAAGAGCTTTTCAAAAGGTCTGCAGCAATCACGTGTTGTCTCTTTCCTGATTATGTCCTGAACTGGACTAGAATCAACTTGTGGCAAGAACAGGGCTTCACACTTCTTTTGGGGGAGGGGAGGGCTCACTAAACCTGGCACAGTGCCAGGAGCAACTGAAGGTTCCAACAACGCACACTGGTGAAATAACTTCCACCACAGTTTATGCTTGAGCACAGGATGGATCCTCAGTGAGCTTCTCCCAATATCCCTTACCCAGAAACAACCTAAACCATTTCAGTTTCTCTAGGCGGTGAGAGATGAGATTGCAAACGCCAAGGTATTGGACTGTTTTATTTTCCATCAGTTGTTACTTATGGGGTCACATTTATTAATTCCAGTTAATCTTCCCAGAACAAAACACTCCTGCCTGCGGACATGGAAAGAGAAAGTGCAAGCAACCGGAAAACTAACCTTCTTAGACAGATGGGAGGAATCAGGAGCTTTCTAAAACTGCAGTCCCACAGTGCTGTCTGCTGCCTAGACTGTACGCTAGGGTCATTATACTCAGTCTTCACATTTCAAACTGGACTCCTCTCTTAAAATACGGCATCCTGTTCAGTGGGTAAAACAAGAATGAGTTCTGGTGAATGTATGCACGTGCTTACTGCCAGCCTGGCTAAAACACCAGCAGAGATTTCTCCACGTCCAGTTGTTCAGCAGATGCAGGATTCCTCTTCTGTGACGGAAGCTGCAATCAGCACTTCCCTGGAGAAAACATTGAAACATGGCAGCGCCAGGTTCTGAAATGAAGGACTGAAATGCCTCTTCCCTCTGGGTCCCTCATCACTCCACGTGTTCCTGCTCTTGTCCTGGAATTAGCCACCGAATATTCTCAGTTCGAATGGTGGCGTACATAATAAAACTAATCAGAAAGAATAAGGAAAATACAAGCAGCCAGTCCACACTTTTTACCAAAGTGCTGGGCAGGGGGCCGACCTGGTCAGCTGGCGTCACCACCACGTTTTTCTTGGCTTCTATACCTGCAAGAGAAATGCACGGTTTCACATGAGCCGGCACACGCACCACGTTGGCGTTCTCTGAAGTAGCACACGGGGTATGCAAAATGGCACACAGTCCTAAAACAGCCCCCACTGGCATGTGCGGGGTGAAGCTCACTGTCTGTCCGTGTGATCTGCAGCCGCTCTCTCCTTGCCACATCAAGGGACTGGCTCTCCACTTGGCTGTTCAGAGCTAAAACACCAGAGCTGCTGGGAACTGCTCACAGGTTTCTCACTCAATGTATTGTTCAGAGTTGCTTTTTGTTCTCTTTCCAGATAAAAGTCCAACAAGTAACCCGCAGCCATTTTGAGAGGTCCACAGAATATATCCGCAGGCTAGGTAAAGCTAAATGCAAAAATTCTTTCACTTGCATTACCGAAAACTGTTAGAACAGCCAGCTCCCACTGGGATCAGTGGGCAGCAGAGATGCTGGGACTCACAGATTTAAGTTGTGTTCTAGGACTTCCTAGTGCACCAGGCCAAAGGCCTTCGTCTGCCCTTGTCAGTCAAGGATCTGGACAAGCCCTGCAACAGCTGACACTGCACAGCATCCCACTCTTCCTTCCACAAGCTCACAGCTCTTCCGCTTCAGCGCTAGCCCAAGGATTTACATGCAACCTAAAATATATAGAAAGCATGCTGCAATCTGCATTGACTCCCAATGACTGGACTTGAGGAAGAAGTGGGATTAACACTTTTTAGGAGTGAACTTTTCCGGTAGCAGAAATTTCAATTTGTAGTGCTCAAATTTTTACAGGCAGAGCAAAACATACATACATACATACATACGGACGTAAGTTTTAGCAAATACTAAGGAATTTAAATAGCATCTGCAAATGGACTGAGAAATGGCCCAGTCCACAGCAATGAAGATGAGCAAAACATAGCCACACATGGCCACGCAGGTGCAGCTCACAAACACAATGCTGAGCGACACAAGCCCAACAATACAGAATGCACTACGCGTCCACTAACAGAACGTGCTGAGCAGGCCACGGTGGCCTGCAGTATCAGGAGTCGGGCTGTGGCTACCTCTGGGGAGGGCAGGCCAGTAGGTGCAGCAGGGCTGCGAGAGCACTGCTTGTGTTCTGCTTCACAAGTTCACTGTGAAAATCCATCACCCTATATGCCAAAGATGCATGCAAATCTTGTGTGGACAAGTGAAAAATGTATGCAAACAGTATCTGCTGGTAAAGGGTGTGGCGTGCGATTTAGATTTCCATAAAGCTTGGTTCACATCTCTGTTTTGAAAACACAGAGTATCTCCAGAAGATAAGCTCGCCAGTGACTGTGACACTAACAGGACTGTGACGGTTTGGGACAAACCAAAGCCAATCTTGACTCCTTCCCTCAGGAAAAGGAGTTCTGCCATGCAGACAACCCTCGGGGCGCTGTGCCCACATACCTGTCTGATTGAAAATGAAGACTTTCAGCGTTTCCAACGTTCGATCCGTGTGATTGAATCTAGCCATTGGTTTTGCTCCTTGGAATAACAAAATGTTAGGAACAGCCACGGTGCCAAACCTGGTAGAAAGGCTACAAGAGAGAGGTCAGTCAGAAGACCCGATGGACGGTGGGCTTTCTCCCCAGCCGTCTGTGGGATGGACAGAAATCAGTGAGGCTCGGGGCTGTGTGCCAGAAGGAGGTTTCCTGCAGGCTTCACCTCGTTCCCAACGTCTTGCCTGCACAGCACAAGGGGGAGCATTCCTGTTCTGCGACCCACAGTGCTTTCCGTTAGCTGAGCCCCTGACAGTCACGACAGATTGACCAGAAAATTCTCACTCGTGGACAAAGTGCACCTGACGGAAAACTGCAGACTCTTCAGAATGCCATCACCACCCCAAGGAGGCCAACTTAGGGAAAACGACAAGGTCTGGGCATGGGGAAGGGAACGCGAGAGCTCACAGCCCCGCAGAGGGTCACGTTCAGGGCAGGACATCTCTGCAGCACAGGACCCGTGCACGGCTGGTTCCCCTGCCCATACAGCCTGGTTAGTGGTGACACTCCAGAGCCATCATGCCCAAGCCTCAGCGCTGCCACTGGTACGGCAGCCACTGCCTGCAGTGCCGGCATCCCCTATGAGCACTCAAGTTCAAGTCCCAGCTGCTCCACTTCCCATCCAGCTCTCTGCTGTGGCCTGGGAAAGCAGTGGAGGATGGCCCAAGTCCTTGGGCCCTTGTACCCGCGTGGGAGACCCGGAGGAAGCTCCTGTCTCCTGGCTTCAGATCGGCACCGCTCCAGCTGTTGCAGACATTTGGGGAGTGAACCAGTGGATGGAAGACCTTTCTCTCTCTCTGTCTCTCCCTCTGCCTCTCTGTAACTCTGCCTTTCAGGTGAATAAATAAATCTTAAAAAAAAAAAGTGCTGTGGGGGCAGTGCCAGAGCCCTAACCAGGAGTGCTGGGTGTGCCCGGGGGCAGCAGAGGGCCTGCTCAAGGCTGGACACTGATCCACACCGTCCTTGCCATCAGTCTGTTCCCCTGGCACAGGCCACCTAACTAGGGATTTTCCTCAAGCGGTATGACCACAGACTACTTTGCTGGGCAATTTCGTTCCTCGTCAGTGGTGTTGGGTCAACACTGGCAGTTAAATTCCCACAATGCAAATCAGCGGTGTGCAGATACAGTGTCACTCAGCTTCATTTCACCCCCACTGGACGGCTTCCTGACATCCCAGATGCATCCACATACGACCTCCCCGGGACCTGCTACGGAGCATCTCGAATGAGAAGAGGGGGCTAACACACACTGTGCAGGACCCCGGTGCGGCCACAGCACTGAGCGGAAACACAGCATCAGGACCAGGTTCTCAGGGACAGATTTTACCGAATACTTCCACAAGACAGAAGCCCAAGGAACAATATAAAAGAAGCAGAAAGCAAGGGCCCATGTCATTTCAAAGAGCTAAGTCAATTCATGACTTCCTTGCCTAGCATGCACAAACAAGTGTACATAAGAAGAAAGGGGGAAACAGAAAGGGGAGGGGAGGGGAGGGGAGGCAGACACAGGACAGGGTGCTGGCAGCTAGGCCGCCAGGGGGTGTGGTCTAAGCTGTAGTTTAAAGTCACAAAGGGATATCCACTGTGATACCAGCTGGGCTACTTCAGTCTAGCCAGGACCTGGAAAGCCTGCCCCTTGAAATCCACCACACAGAGACCGGGCCTCTTTCTCCAAGGGGCCTCCAGCAAGTGAGACCACCAGCCCCGGCGATGGGAGAACCTGCACCACTCACTCTTACCTTCCCACACCCCGCATCCTGCCCGCCTCCTCTGCTTCTAATGTCATAATTACTACCTCTGAACAAGCGTCAGGAGGAGGCGCAGACCCCTCCCGGGAAAGACACCTGCTGTGCTGAGATGCATCCAGGGCCAGGAAATGAAGAGCTGGAAACGCCCGGGGCAGAGAGTTAAAGTGAGGGGCCAAGCTGGCAGAAAAGCGGCACCATGGGGTGTAGAACAGGACGAGGGTACAGTCGCTGCCGTTGGGGTTGAGGAAGTCCATGAGGTCCTGCGGGAAGAGAGGCGAGCACAGGAGTCAGCCACACGCAAGGACACTGGAGAAGCATCAAACAGCTGCCAGAGGGAGAGGAACTGGCGGTGGGGCAGGGACGACCTTTGGGATTCTGACCCATCCGAACCCACGAATGTGCAGAAAGGGCCCACCGGGGCAGCGTTGGCCTCACAGGTAAGGCACCAGCGGAGACACCACTGGAGTGCCTGGTCTGAGACGCCGCTCTGCTTCCAATCCAGGTTCCGGCCAATGTGCACCCCAAGAGGCAGCAGGTAAGGGCTCAGGCAGTTAGGGCCCCTGCACCCATGTGGGAGACCCAGATGGAGTTCCTGGCTCCTGGCTTTGGCCTGGCCCTGCTCTGGCTGCTGTGGCCATTTGAGGAGTGAACCAGCAGATGGAAGATCAATCTCTCTGCCTCTTTCTCTGTCTCCCTGTTGCTTTGCCTTTCAAATAAATCTTTTTAAAAATGGCTACAGGGAAATTTTGCTATTTTTCATAATTCATTAATAGAAACACAAAGTACTCCCAGGTACTCACTGCCCCTACCTTTGAACTGTGCTGCTCAGTCTAATGCGGCATCAGGTGAGCAACGGGATCTGAGCCTGCCGCCTGGGCAGAGCTAAGCCTGGACTAAGCAACCAGACGAATGTAACTGTCCAAACACTGATTCAGTTCACTGGCGCAGCATCCCAATGCCCACCACTGTTTACACTGTGGCTCAGGCTGTCACGTGTGTGACGCCTGCGAAATGGCCTCCCAGCACTCAGGAGGGGAGGCAAGGCCGGCCCTGCCCCTGCCCCGGAGGGGCTCTGAGCACTACGGTGGCCTGGTTGACAACACGCAGTCACAGCTGTCAGAACTAGCGGAGACTCCTCTCACATAAGCAGCCCAACTCTCCTGCTCGTTTGGCTCCTCGGCCCTCCTCCGTGGGCAGTCCTGACTCCAGGATGCCCTGTGGGATCACCTTTACCCAGTCTGCCTCCTGGAACTTCATCCCGAGGCTTGGTGGGAGGCTGCCTCGAGGCCACCTGAGAAATCAGCACCCACAGCAGTTCCAGCTCCGCCTTCCCCACAGACCCCAGCGAGGATCGGTTCTCAGGGGAGCAGCCACTAGCCAGCCTCCCACTGACGACACGGGCGGCCCTCCATCTGAAAGCTGCTCAGGTATCAAATCACAAAACCAACAGCCTGAACGGAAGTCTTCCGTGATGGTTTCCTTACCTGGGACATATTTAAAATTTTCAGAGTGAAATTTTCTAGCCCCGTCACATTTCTCTCCTCGCAGCTGACCTTGGGGGACTTGGGGCTCTCGGTGCTGTTGGAGTCCTCGGCGGGGGCTGGGGCCGGCTCGGCCACCTCTGGCTCGCCGTAGCGCTCCTCCTCCTGATCACGGCCGCGGGAGCTCGACCCCGCACTGTCCAGCGAGAGGAGGCTCTCCCGGGGCTGGCACCTCGAGCCCTCCTCGCCGTCTGCCCTGCACGTGCCATCCACGCTGGGCTCGGCACTCAGCGGGTCCTCAGCTTCCCCGGGCACCACGGACAACACCGCCATGGGATGGCCAAGCGTGTCCAGCCCCAGCACCGTGTCCGCCTCTTCTGCGGCCCCGGCCCGGCTCCTTGGGTTGTGCGGGGGCTCCTCCTCGCTCAGGTACACGGCCCCCACCTGGAGAGGGGCCGCAGGCTGCTCCTCCGACCACAGGTGACCACTTCCCTCTGCAACTAAAACAGGCCACCATGAGCACGGTCATGTTTGACTCGAAAAAGAAGACAGAGAGCTCCCAAGAATTACAGTTCTCAAATCAGAAAGTCTCCTTTAAGAGAAAAAAAGTTACCCATTCCATTAAACCACCAGCCACCAATGCGCAGCTTCACCTGAAACCTGCAGCTTACCAAGTGCAATGTAACCAAAAATAAGCCGGCGCAGGCACCCGACTAGGAAAAGATAATGTAAACACTTCAACATTTTCCTTTCTTTGGTAAGACTACCAAGAAAATAATAGTGGTGTTATATAAAATTCTGCCAGGGCAAAGCATCTTTGCACACATGCTAACAGCTCTGTGAGATGGCAGGACAGGGTGATCAAGGCCACTGCTGTGGTTTAAATGGGATTTGGCTCCCTAATTTATGAAGATGTTTAAGCCCCCAAGTCATGGGTTGACTTATTATGGTGCCTGCAGGTAGGGCCTGTGGGGAGTGAAGGCACTGCACTGGCCTGGGCTGTGACCGTGGGTTTCCTATAACGGAACAGCGCAGGCTTCACCAGGACAAGTGACAGATGTGCTCCCTGGGTCCCGGCTCACCACATGGTCCTTCCCCTGCAGGTGATCTGCCACCCATCACCCTCATCAGGGACTGGTGTTGTGGAGCAGTGGGTTAAGCCGCTGCCTGTGATGTTGGCATATCATATGAGTGCCAGTTCAAGTCCTGGCTGCTCCACTTCTGATCCAGCTCCCTGCTGGAAGATGGCCCAAACCCTGGGCTCCTCCCCGCCATGCAGGGGACCAGGATGGGGTTCCAGGCTCCTGGCTTCAATCTGGCCCTGTCCTTGACACTGTGGCCATTTGAGGAATGAACCAGCAGATGGAAGAAATTCTCTCTCTCTCTGCCTTCCTTTCTGTCTATATCTTTCAAATAATTAAAAAATAAATCTTTAAAAAAAATAAAAGGCACCAGACTAATGGGACCACCCAATCTTGGACTGTGACCCACAAAAACCAGGAGCTGAAGTAAACCTTCTTTCTTCATGAGTAGCTTGTCTTAGGTAGGTAGCTGGAGTAACGAAAAGCTAACTAGTACACCCACTGAACAGACGACAAGCCCACAACTAGCATAACTAGTATACCCCCATAACAGAAGACAGGCTGAGCCCCAAGCATGCTGAGCACTGCGCCCAAAGGCATACAGCTAGAAGCGCAGAGCCGGGTCCAGGAGCAGTTTTCCAGCTGCTGCTCTCAAAGGGCCTTCCCTTCCCCACCACGATACCCTGGGGGATGCTGGCCCAGGCCGCTGGAGGGAAACAGCTCAAACCAGCCTGCAGCTCCTCACCGGGCGGCCCCTGTCAGCGAAGCTCTGCTCTCCTGCTCGCAGCCCTGGGGAAATGGGCCCAGCAGCACAGGCACAGCAGCGGGAGGAACAGGGGGACTTTTCTCCCACACTGGAACCAGCGACTGGTCTTGAGAAAGATGATCAGAAAAGGGTGAGTCCCAGGCAGTTTCATACACTCACTCAACAACCTCCGCGGACCTCCAGTTCTCATCAACGCCACGCCAGGCACCGGCCCAGGGAAATGAAGGAGGCAGGAACACCCCAGGCAGCCAGGGAACCGCCGGCTGCTGGATGACCTCTAGGTGCCAGCAGCGTGTCAGCAGCATGTAAATAACCAGCTGGTTAAAAAGCTGGGGCTTGAGAGGCCTGGGAGCCTCCCGAGGCGTGCACATTTGTACAAGACCTCAGAGAGCTCTGCGGGTTCATCCGGCAACTCAAAACCATTCCCTGGGAATCCTGTTCTGAGCTAGAAGGGGTAGCAGGGACCAGACTGACCTCCGTACTAAAACAACTGAAGAAAACAGACAAAATACATGAAACAACAGCTTCAAGAAACCAGATTCTCATACAATGGTCCTCAAGAAACAGGAGCCTAGTGAGGGGAGCCCTGCAATTCTCCAGCTTAGTGCCCCGAGGGAGCTCCAGCTGCAGCTCAGGGCAGCGATCCCAGGCAAAATCCATCAGATGCTCCCCAGTCAAGAGTCCAGGGAGGCCAGCCGGCCAGAGACTGCATTCAGAACACTGGAGATGAGAGAGCTGCCCAGGAAGAGGACTCCGCCCCCACGGGCAGCACATAGACACGAGCATATACTCAAAACCAGGGGAAAACCATCAAGAGGAGTAAAGGGAGGGGCCGGTGCTGTGGCGTAGCAGGTGAAGCCGCCACCTGCAGGGCCGGCATCCCATACAGGCGCCCACTCGAGCTCCAGCTGCTCCACCTCTGATCCAGCTCTCTATTAGGACCTGGGAAAGCAGCAGAGGATGGTCCAAGTCCTTGGGCCTCTGCACCTGCAGGGGAGACCCAACCCAGAAGAAGCTCCTGGCTCCTGGCTTCCAACCAGCACATTGTGGCCAACTAGGGAGTGAACCATCAGATGGAAGACCCCTCTCTCTCCCTACCTTTCCTTCTCTTTCTCTGTAACTCTTTCAAATAAATACATTAAAAAAAAAAAAAAAAAAACATAAATCCAGGGCTAGCACTGTGGCACAGTTAATCCTCTGCCTGTGGCACCAGTATCCCAAATGGGCGCCTATTTGAGTCCCAACTGCTCCTCTTCCAATCCAGCTCTCTGCTTGGGCCCCTGCACCCTCATGGGAAACCCTGGCTTCAGATCAGCCCAGTTCCAGCTGTTGCAGCCATTTGGAGAGTGAACCAGCAGATGGAAGACCTTTATCTCTGTCTCTCTCTCCCTCAGAGTCTGTAACTCTACCTCTTGAGTTAAAAAAAAAAAATTATTAAAAGAAAAAAACAACATATATCCATAGATCCAAGAAGCTCAACAAACCCCCACACCCCCAAAAAACTATACCAAGGCTATTCATAATGAAACAGCTCAAAACCATTCACAATGAGGAGGGAAAGAAAAAGACACATATAAAGGAACAAAGATAAGGATGATAGATTTCTAGCTGGAAACAATGTGAGCTAGAGCAACAACTTTTTTAAGATTTATTTACTTATTTGAAAGAGTTAGAGAAAGAGGGGGAGAGAGAGAGAGAGAGAGATCTCCCATCCACTGGTTCACTTCCCAGATGGTCACAACAGCTGGGACTTGGCCAGGCCAGTAAAAGCCAGGAGCCAGGACCTTCTTCCAGGTCTCCCCCATGGGTGAGAGAGGCCCAAGCACTTGGGGCATCTCCACTGCTTTTCCCAGGCCACTGGCAGGGAACTGGATCAGAAGTGGAGTGGCCAGGACATAAAGTGGCGCCCATACAGGGTGCTGGCATCACAGGCAGCAGCTTTAACTGCTACACCACACCGCCGCCACATCGCTGACCCCAAGCAGCATCCTGGAAACACAGAAAGAAAACAGCTGTCTATGCATCTAGAAGCCCATGCCCAGCAGGAGTGGCTTTCAAAAACAAAGGTTAAACACATCTTCATAGAAGCTGATCCCTATGACAAAAACCTCAACAGAACGCCTTAAGGCAGGAGCAAAAGTAGACCAGGTGGAAACAGGTGCTGCCTCCCACGGTGTCCATCAGCAGGAAGCCAGGTCAGAGGCAGACAAGACTGAGGGGCTCCTACTGTGGTTTTTGGAACACAGGAGCAACCTAAGGGTCTATGACGCTGACGGGGAAAACAGGCAAGCTGGGTCAGGGCAGAGATGAGGGACTTCCACGACTACAACCCAGAGAAGGGACTGGCTGCCCAGGCAGGCGGCTCTGCCGATTCGGCAGTCTTTCTACAGCCTTCGGTCGATGAGCGTGTTCTGCTTGTATAATCAGAAGAAACAAACAAACAGGTTTGCTGTGTCATCCACAAGACAGAGCAGAAAACGAAGCCAGAGGGGCTGAGTCTGGAGAAGAAGGGAGGTTTGGGTCTCCCCCTACTCCTGAACACCCCAGCTGATGGAGACCTGCTCTAACACCAGTCAACACCCCAGGCGCCACAGACACACGGAGCTCAGCCAAACAGTCGAGAACCTCCAGAGAAGAGCGTCACGGCACGAAGGAGAAGCTGGCTCTCTGTGATCACCCTTCGAGGGACGGCTCCAGCAGAAAACCAACTGCAGGGCCAGGGGTGCCGAAGCGGACCTTGGATGCCCAGGATCATGGTTTTTCAAGTACACAGGACAGACTGGGAAGAAAAACACTCTTTTTTATTACTCTTTTAAAGATTTATTTATATATTTGAAAGGCAGGGCCGGTGCCACGGCTCACTAGGCTAATCCTCCACCTGTAGCACTGGTAACCCGGGTTCTAGTCCCGGTTGGGGTGCCGGATTCTGTCCCGGTTGCTCCTCTTCCAGTCCAGCTCTCTGCTGTGGCCCAGGAAGGCAGTGGAGGATGGCCTAAGTCCTTGGGCCCTGCACCTGCATGGGAGACCAGGAGGAAGCACCTGGCTCCTGGCTTCGGATCGGTGCAGTGTGACAGCCTTGGCAGCCATTTGGGGGGTGAACCAACGGAAGGAAGACCTTTCTCTCTGTCTCTCTCTCTCACTGTCTAACTCTGCCTGTCCAAAAAAAAAAAAAAAAGGCAGAGTTACCGAGAGGCAGAGGCAGGCAGACGCTGAAGACCGGTGACCGGCGCTCAGCCTTCAAAGAGATGGAAAGGCACCACAGCTGAGTCCTAGTAGCCGGAGACGCTGCTTGGGACACCCGAAATCCACATCACTCCCTACTGCACCTTCCTGCTGCTGGGCTCCCTGGGCTCAAGTAGCGGCGTCCCTGCCACCCACATGGGAGACGCGCACTCCATCCCTGGCTCCCAGCTTGGGACTGGACCAGCCCCAGCTGTTGGAAGCATCTGGAAGTGAACCAGCAGACATAAGATCTTTCCCTGTTTCTCTCTTTCTCTCAAATAAATAGATCTCCTTTAAAAATCATCTTCAGGGGCCGGCATCGCGGCTTAATAGGCTAATCCTCCACCTGCGGCGCCGGCACACCGGGTTCTAGTCTCGGTCAGGGCGCCAGATTCTGTCCCGGTTGCACCTTTTCCAGGCCAGCTCTCTGCTATAGCCCGGGAGTGCAGTGGAGGATGGCCCAAGTGCTTGGGCCTTGCACCCCATGGGAGACCAGGAGAGGCAGCTGGCTCCTGCCTTCGGATCAGCGCGGTGCGCCAGCCACGGCGGCCATTGGAGGGTGAACCAACGGCAAAAAGGAAGACCTTTCTCTCTGTCTGTCTCTCTCACTGTCCACTCTACCTGTCAAAAAAAAAAAAAAATCATCTTCAGGGGCTGGTGCTGTGGCACAGCAGGTAAAGCCACTGCCTGGAGGACCTGGGGGCCAGTTCAAGTCCCGGCTGCTCCGCTTCCAATCCAGCTCCCTGCTATGGCCTGGGAAAGCAGCAGAAGATGGCCCAAGTGCTTGGGCCCTGCACCCATGTGGGAGATTTGGATGAAGCTCCTGGTCCTGGCTTCAGCCTGACCCAGCCCCACTCATTGTGGCCATCTGGGGAGTGAACCAGCAGATGGACGCGCTTTTTCTCTCTCTCTTTCTCTCTGTCTCTGCCTCTCCTTCTCTGTAACTCTGACTTTCAAATAAATAAATAAATCTTTACAAACAAAAATCACATTCAGGAGGCCGGCATTGTGCCATAGTGCGTAAAGCTGCCACCTGACATGCTGGCCTCCATATAGACACTGGTTCAAGTCCCGGCTGCTCCACTTCTGATCCAGCTCCCTGCTAATGCAACTGTGAAAGCAGTGGAAGACAGCCCAAGTGCTTGGGCCCCCGCACCCATGTGGGAGACCCGGAAGAACCCCCTGGATCCTGACTTCAGCCTGGCCCAGCTCTAGCCATTGAGACTATTTGGGGAGTGAACCAGCAAATGGAAGATCTCTCTCTCTGTATAACTCTGCCTTTCATATAAAATAAATCTTTTTTTTTCTAAGTTCTAAAATAAAAATCATATTCAGAATCCATCTACTTCCCCCATCCCTTAGCACTCCGCAGCCTGGCCACTGCTGTATCTCCCCTGGACAATGGAGGAAGTCCCCTAACTGTCCCCAGACAGCCTCCTAACCGCTTCCAGACCCTGCTCCTCAAAGCTGGCTGGCCAACGTGATCACGTCACTCCCCTGCCGGAACCCTTTCACTACCCCGGCAGCATCAGTGCAGCCACCCACAGCTCAGCTGCTCGGCCTCACGGGATGTGGCCTCTGTGTGCACCGGCACCTGGCACCATCACCCATCTCCCCGACCTGCCACAGAGTGCGCCTGCTTCTGCGCGGGGAAAGCCTCCCCTCTCCCTCTCCTGGCAAACCCACTCACCCTTCAGATCTCAACCCAAACTTCACCTCTGCAAGGGCACGGTCCCAGACCCCCAGACCAGGGTGGGAGACCCCCCATGACAGCAAACGAGCCCTGGGGCTCTCCCACACAGATTTGCCAGTCCTGCAGTTTACCCAGTTGATCTGGACTCATTGCCTGCGTTCGCCCGGCCGCATGGCCTGGCTCCCCACCGCCCTCCCAGGGCCAGCGCACAGGTGCGCGGTAAGAGCTGACCGCCCAGGAGAGACCTGAGCAACGGTCCGGAAGCGATCCACTCCACCTGTACCCCTCAATTCCCGGTCAGCACTGCCACCTCCAGCGGCTGCAGTGCCCGTGGCGCCCTCTGCAGGAAAAAAGGAGGAACCTGCTGGCCTGGCCAAGATGACCGATGACACACCAGGTGGCTTGGGCCATCCTCACGGTGGACCCGAATGTGACCCTGACTGCCCAGGTGGGCTCGCATTGGCCCCTGAATCAGCAGGGGCTCGGCCAGCAAACAGCGCATTTACCTGGGCGACGTGAGGCAGTTTTAGTTCACGGACCACCATTACGTGGGGCCAGGCCCAGAGACACTGAAGGTAATGGCAAGGCACTCCGAGGCCAGGAACGGCACCGGGGACTGCTCACCACTCACAGGCCCTAAGAGCCCAGAGGCAGAAGCAGCCACGGAGCCTCAGAACAGCAAGGCAGCGTTCAGCGGGGGTCAGAGCCAGCCTGCGGGGACCTCTGGGACCACCGCCACCCTCGTCTCACTCACTCGGACCCAAAGGAAGCCAGAGGGCAGGAGAGCCGGCCGCTATTCCATGCAGGGACGCCGGCCAGAGTCCAAAGCTGCCGCCGTGACTAGGGGTCACGCAGGTGCCGCGGCCTCTCGGGCTGGCGGCCAGGCAAGACCCGGCCTGAGCGGCTCCTGAGCTCCCAGCCCTGCGACCCCGGCCAAGGATCCGCTGGCCCTGAGTCTGAGCTCGTTCGTCCACAAAATGGGAAACTAACACCACGAGCTCCGTTGTGACGAGGTAGTGCACGCGGGAAGCGCGCCGCTGTGCCTCCGCCTCGGCGCCTCGGCACCTGCCGGGCTCCCCCCGGGAGGGCTGCCCGGCGCGGGCCTCGGCGGAGCGCTCGCCGCGGGAGGGCCGGCCTCGGCGGGCGGCGGACGCCGGGGCTCCCCGTCGGGCCGGTGACACCCCGGCTCCGGCCCCGCGGCCCGCGCAGGAGGCCGCCGGGCAACGCCTGGGGGCAGCGAGGCGCGCACCGCGGCCGGGCCTCCCTCTCGTTCTGTCTGCACACACGGCCTGCCCGGCCCGCACTCACCCTCCAGGCCGCGGGCGGGAAGCCCCAGCACCCACAGCAGTGCCTGCCACCAGCCGAAGACCCTCATGGCGTGGGGCGGGCGGCGGCCGGGACCACCACCCAGGCTGAAGGGCAACCGGCTCTCGGCGACGCGAGTCGCGTTCCCAAGCCGGGGGAGGAGGCTCGGGAGCGCGGGCGCGGCCCCGGGTCGCCATCTTGGCTCCTGGCAGGCGCCACGGGCGCCATCTTGGAGTCGGGCGGACGCCTCTGGCGAGCGTCGCAGGTAATTCCCAACTCGACCCCAGTCCAGCAGAGGCCTGGACGCTTGAAGCGTTGGAGGCTGCAAATCCTGGAATCTCTTGCCTCACCCTAGCTAAGCGGCCTGCCGTGGCCAGAGAGAACACAGGATGCCCAGTTAAACTTGAATTTCACGTGAACAGTAAATATTTTACTATCAGGGACATACTTTGTCACCGAGCTTCCTGTAGTTTTATTTGATGCAAGTATATCTGGAAACTTCAACCCTACCTGTCCACTCAGGGCACGTGGTTTTGGGGGGGGCTGGGTGGTTCTAATACTGAGGCTCCAGAAATACCATGCACTTTGACCTGCTGCCTACTTGAAAGGACCTTGCAGGGCCTCTCTCTGCGCAGTCCACACCTGGAAGTGAGCTGTAAAAACCACAACTCCCCTCTCCCAAAGCCAGCCATGACAACTAGAAATAGCATTCCAACCTTCCCATGAGTTTGTCTGGGAGCCATAATGAAATCCTCTGATCTGCCCATGTTGGATAACAGATCTTCAGACTCAGCGACAACAGGCTACTGCCTATAGGCTGCTAGGTTTCCCCACTGCCTTCTCTTACCCTAGGTTGTACCCTGTTTGTCCAATCACATTTCTGCATGGCTGTACGTGCTTTATTGAACCCGAGCATAAAAGAAACATCCCCTGTGACTTGGTCTTCATTCCAAAGCCTCCAAGTCACATAAAACCATGAAGAAAGGCATCACTGGCTGTGCTCTTGTTACCCTGTGTTTTGTTGCTCATGACCTTTACGATGAGGAGGAACGGGATGGCCCCTTTGCCGCCCCTACACTAACCTCCCTAAAGCACCCACACAGTGCTGAGACCCTGAGCATCAGCATAAAGCCAGAGACAGGCTTAGAATAAGGGAGATAAGCACAGCGTTACTGGCGCAGTGGGTAAACCCACCCCCCATAGTGCTGACATCCCAGCTGCTCCACTTCCCATCCAGCTCTCTGCTATGGCCTGGGAAAGCAGTAGAAGATGGCCCAAGTCCTTGGGCCCCTGCACCTGTGTGGGAGACCTGAAAGAAGCTCCTGCCTCCTGGCTTCAGATCAGCCCACCTTGTGCCTGAATGTTAATAAACAGACGTGTTCACCAAAACTTGTCTCCGGTGCTTCTTGTTGAAGAACGCCATCACCCCACCATCCTGACAGTGTGGGCCTCGTAGGATGAGTTCACAGGCCACAATAGCCAGGGAGGTCAAAGTCAGAAGTCTGGGGCCAGCACTGCAGCATACTGAGCTAAGGCTCTGCCTGCATGCCGGCATCCCTTATGGGCACCAGTTGTGTCCTGGCTGCTCCTCTTCCCATCCAGCTCTCTGCTATGGCCTGGGAAAGCAGTGGAAGATGACCCAAGTGCTTGGGCCCTGCACGCACGTGAGAGACCTGGAAGAAGCTCCTGGCTCCTGGCATTTGGAATCGCCCAGTTCTGGCTATTGCTGCCATTTGAGGAGTGAACCAGAGGATGGAAGACCTTTTTGTCTCTCTCTCTCTCTCTCTCTGTAACTCTACTTCTCAAACAAGTTAATTTAAAAAAAAAAAAAAAAAGTCCAGGAGTCTCGAGCAGGGAACTCATTCTCCATGTGGGTGGCAGAAACTCAAGTCCCTGAGCCATCACTGCTGCCGCCCAGAACCTGCACTGGCAAGAGGCTGGAGACAGAAGCTGGAGCCGGTATGAAAGCCAGGCACCCCCATGTGGCCACAGGCTTCGTAACTGGCAGCTTAACTACCAGGCCAAGGTTGTGTGTCAGTTCTATCATCTGAACTCTCTGAAGTACCCTCGTCCACTCGGTGAGGACAATTCAGAACATGCAGTCAACAGCGTGGAATCCTCGTTTGACGGTCTCACCACCAGGTGGCACAAGCACTTGTTCTCAGGGAGAAAATTTCCTTCCGCTTTCTCCTGGTTTCCGTCAGGTTTCTAAGGGGTGGGAAACAAAGTGGACCCCATTTCTTCCTTTGACTATTATTTGGCAATAATGTGCAGCCTGGGATTGTTCTTAGAAGAGCCCGGTAAGAACTGGATTGGTGTGCCTGGGGTTCCTGAGGCGGCAGGAGAGGCAGCCCCCTCCCCAGACTCCTCCCCCAGACAACATACAGACAAGTATTGACTTGGGTTTAGAGTCCCCAGCCCATAGGGCTCTGCGGTGCAACCTGGCCACTGTCGCATCAGCAGGTGGATTTTAATTCCCTTCCCTTGAAGCTGTGTGGCTCACTGGTCACCAACAGAACATAGCCTAAGGGATCCTGTGGGGCTTCCCGGGCTACACAACTCCCACTGTTTGGGCTGGAAGATTTGCACTGGAGCCTTGAGCCACAGTGTGAGTAGCTGGGGCTTCCCGAGTCTGCCTTGCGGTGAGGAAGCCCTAACTTCCTTGCATAGAGGGGCCCTGATGTTACAGAGGGAGCTGCCCCCCCCAGCCACACCAGAGCTCAGCCCCCATCAGAAAACATCTCAAGAAACCCCAGCCAGAAATGCCTAAATTCCTCACCTACAGAAACATATTTTTTTAATTGCTTCCTTAAGTTACTAAATTTTGGTTAAAGAACAGATAACTGGACCATTGTATTTTGCAATGAAATATTGTTAACCTGAAGAAGATATGTGAATTAATTTAATAAGTCAGTGCGTTGGATATGTACAGGGCTACTTCACGAAGGTCACGGAGGCAACACAGCAGTACATTGAGCCCCACGGAGCCGGTGCCAGGCAACTGAGAGCTGGCGGGTGCTGGGCGACTCTGCACCTCGCTGAGGATAAAGCGCCGTGAACAGAGGAGACCCCAGGAGGACAAGGGGCAGATCTCATCAGACGTGTCCCTTGTGCAGACTTCCCAGGAGGAGCACAAGAGGCAGCACCCAGATGCCCCCATCAACATCTCAGTTCTCTAACAAGACCAGGGCGGCCAGAGAGAGACAGGCACAGCGGCCAAGGCTCGTTGTAAGCTAACAAAAACCTCTGTCCCCACAGCACAGAAACAGAAAAGAAGTTCAAGGACCCCCAACGCATCCAAGAGCCCTTCTCTGGTCTTCTTGGTTTGCTCTTAGTATCGCCCAAAAACCAAAGGGGAACATCCCACGGCCTACCCACGGCAGGGGGAGAGGACCCGGGAGCCAGTGCAGCGATGACACTGCCACCGCCACCATGCAACCTCTGGAAGAGCAAGCTGCTGAGCGGAAGGAAAAACACAAGTGCAGCTCCCACGTACCGAGCTGAAGGAAAGCCCGACGCAGCAAGCAAGGGAGATGTCAAGGCTGAAAACCAGTGGAAGAGGAAGATGGAAAGGACGAAGATGAAGGTGATCGTTATGAATATTTTCTTTATTTTCTTTTCTATGAAGTATTTAACCCTCCTGTATACAGTGACTCCTTGACAGTTATTTAAATGTAAGGGCTGGCCGGCACCGTGGCTCACTAGGCTAATCCTCCACCTGTGGCGCCAGCACCCCGGGTTCTAGTCCCGGTTGGGGCGCCGGATTCTGTCCCGGTTGCTCCTCTTCCAGTCCAGCTCTCTGCTGTGGCCCAGGAGGGCAGTGGAGGATGGCCCAAGTGCTTGGGTCCTGCACCCGCATGGGAGAGCAGGAGGAAGCACCTGGCTCCTGGCTTTGGATCAGCGCAGTGCCGGCCATAGCGGCCATTTGGGGAGTGAACCAACAGAAGAAGACCCTTCTCTCTGTCTCTCTCTCACTAACTCTGCCTGTCAAAAAAAAAAAAAATGTAGGGGCTGGCACTACAGTGCAGCGGGTGAAGCCTCTGCCTGCAATGCAGCCAGGATCTCACATGGGACTTGCCAGCTCCAGTCCTGGCTGCTCCTCTTCCCATCCAGCTCCCTGCTAATGTGCCTGGAAAGGCAATGGAAGATGACCCAAGTGCTTGGGCCCCTGCACCCATGTAGGCGACCCTGATGGAGTTCCTGGCTCTCAGCTTCAACCTGGCCCAGCCATTTGGAGGGTGCACCAGCAGATGGAAGCTGTCAGCCTCTCCCTCTTTCTCTGTAACTCTGCCTTTCAAACACATGTTAAAAACTGTTGTTTTAATGTAAGGCTGGGTAAGATTTGTTTTTAAACCATACAGTGGTTTTCTGTATGGTTAACACCCTGCCAAAAGTGTCTTTAGACAACCCTGTCCTGGTGGTATATTCCATAGCCACTAACCCTGCCTGGTACAGTATGGGGGTTAAAACCTGGCATGGAAATTTAAAGCAGGTTCTTGTTGGTGCACAGCACAAATTAGCTACGTATAGGGACAGGACTCTTCATCTTCAGTTGTCTCATGCAGCGTATACAAAATAATCGTTCTGTTAACTGAACCCTACTCTGTAATTACAAAAAAAACAAGTTGCAGCTGTTTTACAGATATTTGAATGTTTCTAAGATAACTTTTATTATTTAAAAAAGGTCATGGAAAATGGAAAGAAAAGTTTATTTCAGTACAACAACAAAAAAAAAATCTTAAAGTCCAAACTCTTTTTTTAAGGACCAGCTATTCCGCTTCAGGGTAAATACGCAATGGAAGTGAAAACAGCATTTGAGACACCTGTACTCCCATGTTACTGCAGCACTGCTCTCACAGCCAAGATCTGCAACCAAACTAGATGCCTATCGATGGATGGCTTCATGAAGAAAACATGAGTGATACGGAGCAGGCACTGTGGTGCCTCAACAATAAAAGGAAAAGTCTGTATATCCTTCCTTAAAATATTTATTTGGAGGGTAGAGTGACAGAGCAAGAGAGAGAGAGATCATCCATCCCCGGGTTCCCTCCCCAAATGCCTGCCAGCAGTGAGGGCCAGGCCAGGCTGAAGCCAGGACCCAGGCACTCCCTCTGGATCTCCCACCTGGGTGGCAAGGACCCAAGCACTTCAGCCACCATGCACTGCCTTTGCAGGTGCTTTAGCAGGAAGCTGGCTGAAAGCGTAGCAGCTGGGAGCTGAACTGACACTGCACTATGGGAAGGCATCTCAAGCGACGGTTTAACCCGCTGCGCCACGATGCCCACCCAAAATTTTGCATTTTTAACATAAGCACTAAGCCCTCAGCATATATGTTTTCACTCATTTTCTCCCAGAGATTGACTGGATTGACTCATTGGGAAAGAGAGAGAAAACTAACCTGCTCATTGTCACACAGGGAATTGCTGACAACGCTACAGCTAGAATACCCATCTGGTTCTGAGACATTCTGTATCAGGGTGCACAACCACTATCACACTGTCAGTACTTTAATAACTGCTTATGCAAATAAGTGATAGATTTACATACATGAATAGTGAGGATCCCATAAAAAGCGATTTAAGATACGGGAGAGATCATCTCTAAGAAGGAAGATTAGCTTCCAGGGAAGGATACACTTGAGACGCAAGAGGAATACCTCCTCCACTGTAAGACTAGCAGGCAATGCCAACACCTGCACGCGTCCCTCTGCCCAGAGGAAGGCCGAACGCTAAGGACGGTGCCTCAGGACAGTGGAGAGTGGAGCTGGGCAGTCGCCTGTGTGAGAGGTGGCAGAGCGCTGAGGACGGGCACACACAAGGAGCTTTTGGTCAGCACTGGGCAGGCAGCCGGGCGTGGAGAGCAAGCACTGGCAGCGGCCAACAGCACAGGTGTGCGCTTTTCTCCAACAGCACTTACAGCCCACGAGTAGACGGTAGGCAGAATTAGCCCAGAGTTAGTGTTCTGCCAGCCTGCTGGGAGGGGCCGTACGGCAAGCTGGCTGCCGACAGTGAGAGTCCTCTTTTCTTCATCAGTATAATTTAGCTTCATCATTACTTTGCAAGAGAACGCCGATGACTTGGTTATTCCTTAGACATGTGACTGATGTCTTAGTGATCTATTGCTATGTTACAAATCACACCAAAACTGGAGTCTTCTAAAAATACGTATTTATTTGAAAGGCAGAGTGACAGAGACTGATCTTCCACTCACTTGTTTACTCCCCCAGTGCAAGCCACAGCCAGGGCTGGCCCAGGCCACAGCCAAGGACTAGGAACTCCATCTGGGTCTCCCATGCGGTGGCAGGGACTCAGGTACTAGGGCCATCATCTGCCGCCTCCCAGGTGCTTCAGCAGGAAGCAGGATTAGTAGCAGAAGTAAAACTCAATCACAGGTGCTCCGACGTGGAATGCAGGTGCCCCCCAGGGCAGCCGGACCTGCTGTACCATGAGGCCCACCTCATGTCTAGAACAACGATCATTTCTTATCTCACACCATTGATGTAGGTCAGGAATTTAGGAATGGCTTGGCTGGTGGGTCTGGCTCAGGATCCCTCGTGAGTTTACAATCAAGATGTGTCTGCAGCCATCTGAAGGCTTGCCCAGAGCTGGGCAATCTGCCTCCGACGGCAAGCTGGCAGTGACTACTGGCAGGAGGGCTGAGCGCTTCACCATGTGGCTGTCTCCACGGGGGCTGACTGTGTGTCCTCGTGACATAACAGATGGCTTTCCCCAGACCAAATGGCTCAAAACAACACCAAGGCTGCAATGTCTTTTATGTCCTCCTCTCAGATGCCAGACATCGCCATTTTACAATATCCTATTGGCTACACTATTGAGCCATAGCATGGGAGGGGACGGCACAAGGACACAGGGACCAGGAGGCGCAGATCATTAAGAACCATCTTGGAGGCTGGCACGCCACACCAAGGAGGACTTAGGCGCCTACAGGATTAACATTTGATGATGTTCTAAATAATAACAGAGTAACATTGTAAACATATCTACCCCAAACCCTCACCTCGTAGTCAACTACCTACTCATCTAGTGTGTTCTAGCTCCATTGCACAGGACATGTTTGAGAAGTTCTGCTGAAGAAATGCCAACCGCTCAAACCACAAAGCAACTGTTTACCTGGGATTCCACCCGCCCTGGCTGGCAGGGCATGCTGTGCAGCATTTGGAGTGACTGATCTCACCAACCCCATATTTAAAATATTAAAAATGACATAAATAAAAACAGAAGAGACAATAGGCCATTATACGTTCTGTTTTAAAATACAGTATTTCTTTACCACATGGAATTGCTAGGAGGGGAAATCGAATCATTCAGGAGTTGCCAGCGCCTTACAGCCGAGTCTTCCGGGCAAGAGTGACTGTGACGCCCTTGTGTCGTCCCCACACCCGCACCCAGATGGCCTGAAGGTTGAAGGATTCTCTTCTAATACCACCTGGCGTCCTGCTCATCCAGGTACCCGGATGCCTAAATCAATAAGCATGCATCACAAAACAAACAAACAAAAAAAAAAATCCAGCATTCATTTTCATCTTATAAAGAAAATTTCATGTTAAAAGACCTCTCTGAATTTGTAACAAAAATTTAAATTATCATAAAATATGCTAAATGTCCAGTTGTGTATTTTTAGTTTGGTTGTGTAGCCTGTAAAATTCTGGCAGTATCCCTGGCACAGGTATCACATGTACTTTTTTTAAGTGAAAAAAAGAAAAGATAATACAATCTGCCTAGCGTCCCTCCTAAGCGGCAGATCTGAAATCTGAACCCAATTTGAGTGCTCAGCCAGTTTGCCACAGGGCTCGTCTGCACCATGTTCCTTTAATCCTCGCTGAAACCCCACTCCCGGGGCTTGCAAAGAGTAAGGACTTTGACAAGGGCATACACTAGCGAGTGACCGTCAGCCACTCAAGTCCAGATCCAACATGCTCTGCTACAACACAGAAACAAAGTTTAAAAAGCAGTATGTTTGTATCATAAACACCAAATTAGGAAGATGAACCAAACAGGTTACTGCAATAGGCAAGTGTTCCCGTGAAGAACGGCCCTGCCAGCACTCCGTTCCATCTGCTGGGGAACGGAATCAGGCTTCCAACATGTCACACAGGCCAGCTCAACAAGTAAATCGCAAGAAACAGCTCTTCGTGAGAGGCCATGAAAAGAACAACCCTTTATCCAAGGGCTTCTCTCTCGGCAAGGCTGCTGTGGGTGTGGCTGGCAGGGGCGAAGGGGAGAGGGATGGAGTTACAGGGTGCTTTCTCAGCGCAGGGAACTGTGCAGCTCAGCCCTGGCTGTCACTGGCATTTGGGGAGTCGACCGGCAGATGGAGGATCTCACTCCATCTCACTGCAATTTGAAAACAGAAGAAATGCGCTCAGAAGTATACATTGCACCTCGGATGTCTGCTCAGAGAGGCACCCTAGGGTCAGAGCTGCACCCAGGATGGATCTTGGGCTACAGGTGGTACTTCAGACCGGAGCTTCTTCCTTACCCCACCTATCTTTCTTCAAATACATTTTGTTTACAAAAAAATGAGCTTAAAAATAAAATAGCATCATCGTAAGGATTTTTTTCAAAAAGTGTAAAGTTTTTGCAAAATAGCAATTCCAGAAAATGAAGGAAATTCTTCTAAAAACCATATATTCTAAAACTCAAGGCAGAGGACAACTGCTGTGTTATCTCAAAAGACCTTTCTGTGAGTCTGGGACATCTTGTCCTACTAAGAAGTGCAAAGAATCCTACAGCCATGTCAAAACAACCGCAGGACAGAGTAGGCACTTGGTGTAGAGCCTAAGATGCCACTTGGGACACCCACATCCCGTATCTGCGGGCCTAGATCTACTGCCTACTCCAGCTTCCTTCTAGCACGTACCCTGGGAGGCAGCAGGGGGTGGCTCAGTCCTTGGTCCCTTCTGCCCGCTTAGGGGACCCAGATGGAGTTCTGTCTGCTGGCTTTAGTCTGCCCAGCTCCAGCGGCTGGAAGTACTTGGGGTATAAACCAGCACAAAGGAGATTCTCCCTCTCTCTCTTTCAAAGAGAGAGAGAGAGAGGAACCAAACTGGCTCCTACTATCCAAATATGGGATAATTTGAACAAATAAATGAGTAATTTCAATAGACTGAAATTCAATAAATGAAATCACATGTTATGATCCATGAGTTCCTATCAATACTAACAAAATTCAAGGGGTGGGTAAGAGGGCATTTGGCACAGCAGCTTCAGCTGCCACCTGAAACACCTGCACCCCAGCTCAGACCGTCTGGTGTGAGTATTGGCTGCTCCACTGCCAACCCAGAATCCTTCTAATCCACACACTGGGGGGCAGCGGGTAGTGGCTCAAGCACCTCTGTTCCTGCTACCCACAGGGAAGACCCAGATGGAACTCTGGGCTCCTCAACTCTGCCTGGCCCAGCCTTGGCTATTACAGGTATTTGGAAGTGAATCAGCAGGTAGAGAATCAATCTCTCTCTCTCAATCTCTCTCTCTCTCTCTCTTTCCAGCTTTTAAATTAAATGAAAATAAGTAAATTTGAAATTAAAAAATTTTTAAGTAATCACATTGGAAGATGCTGCTGAAGCAACTCATTAATCTGAAAACTGGTAGGTAAAAGGAAAGAATCAGACATTCATTGTCGTTTCTGCACAAAGTGTATTTCAGACTAACCAAATACTTCAGGAAGGGAAGCTTTTTTGTATGGAAGCATTTGGGCGAGTGGAATTGAAAACTGTCATTGTGTAGCCCCTAAGGAAATAAGGGAAGCAGACCGAGATCATCAGTGCTGACATCGTTTTAGATCAGCTGGAGCAGGCTGGGAACAGCAGGACCCACAGATTAACTTTAGCATCGCAATAAAGAGACAACCAGTTACTGTGTGCAGCCTAGCACAATGCAACAGAAGGCACATGTACACATCATCACCTACGAAAAATTCTTGTGCAGAAAATCAAGCAGGAACTCATCAACTTCTTGATCTCATTACCAGTTTTCAAACACTACAGGAGTTAGAAAAGCAACAGGAACAACAAAACAACAGCATGGAGATGCAATCAGCAAAATCAGAATTTGGAGAGAAATAACTTAGCTTCTTCAATAAATAAGTTATGGAAGGGAAGGAAGTGAGATGGAATCCATCAAAGAGACTCCAGAGACACAGGTTAACCGAATACAATGTGGGACTGTATTTGCATCCTGATTCCAACATTTACGTGGCAAAAACCCTTAGAAAAGTATTATCCAACCAAATCTAATAATATGTAAAAAATTATATACCATGTCTATCCCAGGGATGCAAACTGGTTTAATATCCAAAATCAATTCATGTACCACACCAGATTTGTATAGTAGAGATTTGTAGAATAAAGCACAGGATCCACAGATGAAGGAAAAGCATTTTACAATGTCTGGCATCCATTAATGACTTATAAAAAAAATTCTCAACAAACTAGGAGCAAACTAGGACCTTCCACAACCTTTTAAAGGACATCCATCACAGGGGAGCCGGTGTTGTGGCACACCAGGTTAAGCTGCTGCCTCCGATGCCAGCATCCCATTTGAGTAGTTACCAGTCCTGGCTGCTCCACTTCAGATCCAGCTCCCTGCTGACGCACCTCAGAAAACAGCATAAGGTAGCCCAAGTGCTAGAGCCCCTACCACTCATATGGGAGACCCAAACGGAGTCCCAGGCTCCTAGCTTCAGCCTGGACCGGCCCCAGTCATCGCAGCGTTTGGGGAGGGAACTAGTGGATAGAAACTCTCTCTATCCTCTTCATAAATCTACCTTTCCAATAAACAGATCTTTTTAAAAAAGAAAAATGAAGGGCATCCATCATGAATGTATAGTTGGGGCTGGCAGTGTGGCCCAGTGGGTAAAGTTGCCGACTCTGATGCCAGTATCCATATGGGGGCCAGCTCAGGTCCCGGCTTCTTTTGATTCAGCCGCCTGCTACAGGCCTCGGAAAAGCAGAAAATGGCCCAAGTGCTTGCCACCTATGTGGGAGACCCAGATGGAGCTCCTGACTTCAGCCTGGCCCACTGCTGGCCGCTGCAGCTATCTGGGGAGTAAACTAGTGGATGGAAGACTAATCTTTCTCTCTCCTCCTCCCTTTTCTCTCTGTAACTCTTTCAAATAAATAAATGAATGAATGAATAATTAAAAGGTACAGTTAAGCCGGCGCCGCGGCTCAGTAGGCTAATCCTCCGCCTTGCGGCGCCGGCACACCGGGTTCTAGTCCCGGTCGGGGCACCGATCCTGTCCCGGTTGCCCCTCTTCCAGGCCAGCTCTCTGCTGTGGCCAGGGAGTGCAGTGGAGGATGGCCCAAGTACTTGGGTCCTGCACCCCATGGGAGACCAGGAGAAGCACCTGGCTCCTGCCATTGGATCGGCGCGGTGCGCCGGACGCAGCGTGCCTACCGCGGTGGCCATTGGAGGGTGAACCAACGGCAAAAGGAAGACCTTTCTCTCTGTCTCTCTCTCACTGTCCACTCTGCCTGTCAAAAAAATAAAAATAAAAAATAAAAAAAAAATTAAAAGGTACAGTTAAAATCACACTTAATAACCAAAGACTAAAACGGTTTTTTCCCTGACATGAAGAACATGGCAATGATGTCTACTCTGTTTTTTAAGATTTATTTATTTATCTGAAAGGCAGAGTTAGAGACAGAGAGAGAGAGATCTTCCATTTGTGGGTTCACTCCCCAAATGGCCATAATGCCCAGCGCTGGGCCAGGCCAAAGCCAGGAGCCAGAAGCTTCATCCAGGTCTCACATGTGGGTGGCAGGGGCCCAAGCACTTGGGCTATTTTCCGCTGCTTTCCCAGTCACATCAGCAGGGAGGTGACTCAGAAGTGAAGTATCTGGGACTTGTCCATTTGGGACGCTGGTACTGCAGGTGGCAGCTTCACCCGCTGTGCCACAATACCAGCCACTCATCTCACTATCTCTACTCAACATTTTACAGTCTTGTATGGAACATTCCAGGCAGTGCAACAGACAACAAAAAGACATTGAAGGGTATAGTTTAGAGAGAAGGTGTAACTGTTTTGGTTCTCGACGATGTGATCCCGTAGGCAGTCCCTGCCTTAACGATGACTTGACTTGAAGACTTTATGACTCTATGATGGTGTAAAAGTCATATGTCTTCAGAAGAAAGCTCCAATGTTGAGTTTCAACCTCATCCCAGGCTAGCAATCTCTGATACAATGCTCTCTTATTGTTGGGCAGTAGAAACAGCTGCCAGTCAAGTAGACCAGAATGAGTCAGCAACCAATGCTCAAGAGTGTACAGTGTTGCCAAGCTGTGATGTTTGGTAGGTCAGGTGTGTTAAGTGCATCTTCAACTTAAAATATTTTCAACACATGATGGATTTATATCAAGGTATAACTCCACCATAAGCTGAGAAGCATCAGTATAGAAACTTCTAAGAAATCTATCCCCCTACATCTTCCTAAATCTATTGAGTTTTACAAAGCCACCAGATAAATCAATATTTTAAAAATGGATTCTGGGGCCTGTGCTATGCTGTAGTGGGTAAAGCCACCACTTGCAGTGCCAGCATCCCATACGGGCACCAGTTCAAGTCCCGACTGCTTCACTTCTAATCCAGTTCTTTGCTGTGGCCTGGGAAAGCAGTAGAAGATAGCCCAAGCCCTTGGGCTCCTGCACCCATGTGGGAGACCCAGAAGCTCCAGGCTCCTGGCTTTGGATCGGCTCAGCTCCAGCTGCTCCAGCCATTTGGGGAGTGAACCGGTGGATGAAAGACCTGTCTCTGTTTCTCTCTGCCTCTCCCTCTGTTATAAGTATCAGCACAGGGACTGGCACTGTGGCATAGTGGGTAAAGCCGCTGCCTGCAGTGCCAGCATCCCATACGGGCGCCAGTTCAAGTCCCAGCTGCTCCACTTCCAATCCAGCTCTCTATGGCCTGTGAAAGCAGTAGAAAATGGCCCAAGTCCTTGGGCTCCTGCACTGCTATGGGAGACCCAGAGGAAGCTCCTGGCTCTTGGCTTCGGATCAGCATAGCTCCGGCCATTGTGGCCAATTGGGGAGTGAACTAGCAGATGGAATACCTGTCTCTCTGCCTTTCCTTCTCTGTGTAACTCTGATTTTCAAATAAATAAAAAAAAAATCTTTAAATAAGTATCAGCACAAAAATCAATGGAACAAAGAAGTGTAGATATAAACCTACATGTGAATGGCACATTGACTTTCAGTAAATATGACGCAGCGGGGCTGGTGCTCTGGCATAGTGGGTTAAGCTGCCACCTGCAGTGCCCGCATCCTATATGGGCAGAGGTTCAAGTCCCAGCTGCTCCACTTCCTATCCAACTCTCTGCTAATGTGCCTGGGAAAGCAGTGGAGGATGGCCCAAGTGCTTGGGCCTCTGCACCACATGAGAGATCCAGAAGAAGCTTCCGACTCCTGGCTTCAGTCTGGCCCAGTCCTGGCCATTGTGGCCATTTGGAGAGTGAACCAACAGATGGAACACTTCTCTTTCTCTCTGCCTCTGCCTTTCCCTGTCTGTAACTCTGCCTTTCAAGTAAATAAAAGTAAATCTTTAAAACAGGAAAATGACATGCCAATTCACTGGAGAAAGAATAGCCTTCACAACAACTGTGCTGGGAGGAGTGGACAGCAACGTAACAAGACCAATGGCCTCGGGGCCAGCACCATCGTGCAGTGGGTTGTGTCGCCACCTGGCACACCAGCATCTCATGTGAGCACCACTCAGACCAGTGGCTGCTCCACTTCCGACCCAGTTCCTGCTACTGTGCCTGGAAGCAGCAGAGGATGGCCCAAGTGCTTGGGCCCCTGCACCTACCTGGTAGACATGGTTGGGGTCTGGGTTCCAGGTTTCAGCCTGGCCAGCCCTGGCTGTTGGGGCCATTTGAAAAGTGAAGCAGCAGATGGAAGATCTCTTCTCCATCTGTCCTTCTCTTTCTGTAACTTTGCCTTTCAAATAAATAATAATTAGATGGAAGAATTTCATGGTTTAGTATTTAAGAAAAAAACTGTACACTTAGTTTGCTACACTTATAATGCATGGCATTTCATGCTATTACAATGAAAAGACACTATTAAAGACAAAAAAATTTCATTTCTTAAAAAGATTTATTTATCTGGAAGTCAGAGTGCAGAGAAGGAGAGGTAGAGTCAGATAAAGAGAGAAAGAGATCTTCCATCCACTGGTTCACTCCCGAAATGGCCACAGCGGTCAGGACCGGGTCATACTGAAGCCAAAAGCCAGGAGCTTCATCCATGTCTCCCATGTAGATGCAGAGGCCCAAGGATTTGGGCCATCTTCCACTGCTTTCCCAGGCAGGGAGCTGCCACGTCACCAGCCCCAAAGAAAAAAATTTAAGTGCTGAGACAATTTTAGCATTGGATACTTGACATTTAGGCATTATTAATTTTTAAAAATTTTTATTTATTTGACAGAAAGTTCTCATCCACTAGTTCACACCCACAAATGCTAGTAACAGTCCCTAGGTAGAGCCTAGAACTCAGTTCAAGTCTTCTACATGGGGGCAGGGACCCCACCCTCTGAGCCATCACCACCGCCTCCCAGGGCCTACACTAGTAAGGAACTGGAGTCAGAGGCACAGTGGGCGCTGAATTTGCACACTCCAATATGGGATGTAGGCCTCTTTTTTTTTTTCTGATAGGCAGAGTGGACAGTGAGAGAGAGAGAGACAGAGAGAAAGGTCTTCCTTTTCTGTTGGTTCATCCCCCAATGGCCGCTACGGCCAGCGCGCTGTGGCCGGCGCACCGCGCTGATCCGATGGCAGGAGCCAGGTGCTTCTCCTGGTCTCCCATGGGGTGCAGAACCCAAGTACTTGGGCCATCCTCCACTGCACTCCCGGGCCACAGCAGAGAGCTGGACTGGAAGAGAAGCAACTGGGACAGAATCCGGGGTGCCGGCGCCGCAGGCAGAGGATTAGCCTAGTGAGCCATGGCACTGGCCCGGGATGCAGGCCTCTTAACCACTAGGCCAAATACCCAACCCAGGAAGGAAAAATTTTCTTTAGTATAATAATACTATCATTATTTTCAAAAGAGTCTTTACTTTCAGATGTAGGTACTGCAATATTTTAGGGTGAAATGATATGGACAATTTATTTGAAAATAATTGGGGATAGGGCAGAGAAGGGTTTGGCCTAGCAGTTAAATGCCATTTGGGATACCTGCAGCTCATGTCAGAATACCCGGGTTCAAGTCCTACCTCTACTTCCCATTCCAAGTTGCTGCTAGTATGTGCCCTTGGAGGCAGTAGTGAGGGCTCAAGTTGTGGGATCCTCCCCCACTCACAAAGGAGATCCAGAATGAGTTCCCAGTTCCCAGCTTCAGCCTGACCCTCCTCTAGCTGTTGAGGATATTTGGGGGGGTGATCCAGAAGATGAGAGATCTGTCTTTGAGTCTTTCAAAGGCAGATAATATTCTAAATTTAAAAAAAATATATTTGAGGGGGGCATGGAAAAAAGTGGGTATACAGAAAAACGATAGGTCTTGAATTTTTCATTGCTAAAGTCACTGTTGGGCACCTGGAGGGCCATTACACTCAATTTTTTACCTTTTATATGTTAAAGTTTTCAAAAATTAAATGTTTAAAAACATAATTGTTACCAAAAAGATTATTTATTTGAAAAGTAGTGACACTGAGGAAGGGAGAGAGAGATAAATCTTTCATCTATTGGTCCACTCGCCAAATGCCTCTAACAGCCAGGATCAGCCAGTCCAAAGCCAGGCGCCGGGAACTCCATCTGCATCTCTCACGTGGGTGGCAAGAACCCAGGTGCTTGGGCCACCATCTGCTGCCTCCCAGGCACAGCAGTAGAAAGCTGGAGCAAAGTGGAGGAGGCACAACTCAAGCAGGCACTTCCATGCAGAATGTCTACCCCCACAATGTATTTTATAAAAGACTCTGTGTGTATGTGTGTGCGAGACAGAGACAGAGAGACAGAGAGACTCACAGAGACACAGAGAGAGGCAGCCCTGAAGTCACTTACTCTGTTTCAGTCATCAGCCACGGTGCACCTGGCACACCCAGGCTGCATAAGGCTTGGGAGCTATTTGTCTATGTGACCGAGGGAGCACAATAGCCATACAAGGAGCTCCCATCATGATATGAAAGCCAGGAGCATCATCATTTATGCATGAGCTCTTAGCTGATACTTCTGAGCTTAAAGGGAACAAGCACAATAACCAGTTTTCTCTCCAAATCCATCTAGAAACTAGTGACGGTACAGGAACAGGCAGAGGGACTGAGTGTCACTTCCTCCATGCTGAGATCATCAGCTACATTGTGAGATAAAGCAAGTGAAGTGATCCATTCAGGATGAATAATAGGTGAGTGCCTTAAGTTCTGCACATTAAGGCATCAGTTTTCTACTGTGAGGTCTATGAAGGCAGGGACTTGTCTTTCTTGTTCACTACGTGAATTGGCACACTGTGGACTGGACACTCAAACTACCAACATTTTGTGAATTTGTTAAATCAATTGAAAATCTGAAAAAACACCTCTAATTAAAATACTCTGCTCCTTAAAAATAGAAGAGATTCAGGGCCAGCATTGTAGCCTAGCGGATGAAGTCTCCACCTGTGATGTTGGCAGTCCATATGGGTGCTGGCTTGTCTGTGAGCCACTCTTCTGATCCAGCTCCCTGCTAATGGCCCGGGAATAGCAGTGGAAGATGGCCCAAGTGTTTGGGCCCCTACCAACCATGTTGGAGACCCAGATGCAGCTCCTGGATTCAGCCTGGCCCAGTGCTGGCCACTGCAGTCATCGGGGGAGTCAACCAGTAGATGGAAGATGGCTCTGTCTCCCCCTCTGTGTTAACTCTTTCAAATAAATAAATCTTAAAAATAAAAAAAGAACAGATTCGCTAAGCAATAGTTCCCTTTGACCCATGGTCTCCATCGTTTATAACAGTGCCCACTTTCACCTATGAGGGGCACATCTTGGGCTATACTAGAAAAAAATGCAGCTCCTGAACATGACAGGAGCAATCTGAACCCGTCACACTGGCCTTGGATACGCACACACTTGTGCTCCCTACACTGGTAACACGTGACATGGGCTACTCCCACCCCTGGCTTGCCTGGCACCAAGATTACTGGCCCCTGTCTCAGATCACAGTTTGTCCACTTCCCCTCCAATGAGGACCTCACCCAAGGAAGATGCTTCCCCCCCTGCACCTGCACCTGCTTCCCTCCTCTGGGCAGCCCGGAACCACTGAGGTGAGCAAGTTATCCTGATTTTTTTTTTTTTTTGACAGGCAGAGTGGATAGTGAGAGAGAAAGAGACAGAGAGAAAGGTCTTCCTTTTTGCCGTTGGTTCACCCTCCAATGGCCGCTGCGGCCGACGCATCTCGCTGATCCGAAGCCAGGAGCCAGGTGCTTCTCCTGGTCTCCCATGCGGCTGCAGGGCCCAAGGACTTGGGCCATCCTCCACTGCCTTCCCGGGCCATAGCAGAGAGCTGGCCTGGAAGAGGGGCAACCGGGATAGAGTCCGGCGCCCCGACCGGGACTAGAACCCGGTGTGCCGGCACCGCAAGGCGGAGGATTAGCCTGTTAAGCCACGGCGCCGGCCCGATTTTTTTTTTTTTTTTTTTTTTTGACAGGCAGAATGGACAGTGAGAGAGAGAGAGAGAGAGAGACAGAGAGAAAGGTCTTCCTTTGCCGTTGGTTTACCCTCCAATGGCCGCCGCGGCTGGCGCACTGCGGCCGGCGCATCTCGCTGATCCGAAGCCAGGAGCCAGGTGCTTCTCCTGGTCTCCCATGCGGGTGCAGGGCCCAAGGACTTGGGCCATCCTCCACTGCACTCCCGGGCCATAGCAGAGAGCTGGCCTGGAAGAGGAGCAACCGGGACAGAATCCAGCACCCTGATCGGGACTAGAACCTGGTGTGCCGGCGCCGTTAGGTGGAGGATTAGCCTGTTGAGCCACGGCGCCGGCTGTCATCCTGATTTAAAATCTTCCCACGGCTCACCATTGCTCTCAGAAAAATTCTTTAGATTCACTTTTCAGGGCCCTTTTATGATCTGATCCATTTCCTTTCCCTTTGCCATTCTTGTTCACTACCACTACCAAACACAATTATTATGTATGTGTATGGGGTTTTAAAAAAAATACTTATCTGAAAGACAGAGTGACAGATATCTTCCATCCATGGATTCACCCTCCTGGGCAGGCCAAAGTCAGGAGCCAGGAACTCCATCCAGGTCTCCCAAGTGATCTCCTGGGATGCCAACTGGCACCCTAACATGGGACACAGCCACCTTCAACAACAGCCTAACCCATGACACACACCTGCCTTCCTGCTTCTTTTGTCTCTCATGCTCTCCTCTCTCCACACACCAGTCTGCATCGCTCAGTTCTCGGCCTGGGCGCCACTTCATTTTGGCTATTCCGCCACCTCCCCCAACATTTACTCTAGAAACGGCATTCATCATATCGCAACTATCTGCTCCTTTGTCTAGCCTTTCACTAGACTACAAACCAGTAGCCTCCTGCACCCAGGACAGGGTCTGACTTGAAGAACAGCCCTCAACTCTTTAGTGAACTAATAACCTGTTCAAAAACGAAAAGTGCTAATCTAGGTTCTGGAACTTCAATTTGCTCTCATGTAACTGCAGGTATTAATCTTTGTTTCTAGATCCTAGTCCAAACTCCAACCACAAATCTTACCCACAGGAATGTAGACTGTTACTAAAATCCATCCTCTTCTTGCACAGTAGCAACTGGACCTGGCTGTCCCAGGCAGGAGCTCTCCTTCCTAACACCTGTGTACCCATCCTCAGCCATGGGATGAAACTCTTGTCAGACACTGAGAAATTACCTGCCACCTCGTTTGCTTAAAAGAGCTGGATTTTCACAACCTCTCTCTCTCCCAGACTGTCTAAAGTAAAGAGAAGTTATTGGTTTTTTCGTTTTTTTTTTTTTTAAAGATGCATTTATTTGAAAGGCAGAGTGATGGAGAGGGAGACAGATCTTCTATCTGCATCATTTACCCCCAAAATGGCCACAACAGTTAGGTCTGGGCCAGGAAAACATCCTGGCCTCCCCAAGTACTTGAGTCACCTTCCTCCACCTCCCCAGGCATTATCAGAAAGCTGGGTTAGAAGTGGAACAGCTGGAATTCAAACTGGCACTTCAACATGGGAAGCCAGCATCGCAAGCAGCAGCTTGACCTGCTGTGCCACAACACTGGCCCCCAGAATAACCCTGAAAACGGCAAAAGCAGTGAGCCCTGGTCTTTAGAAATCTACATAGAAACACAGTATGATTCTGAGAAATATCCTAATCGTACCTGAGACTCTGCATCTTGGGGTCTCTTTACCACAACTACCCTTTCTAAGGCCTAACTGAAACAGGGTATAGACATGCAGATGAAATAGAAAACTTCAGATATTTACAACTATCGATCTAACAAAATTAAGATTAAAATTTCCCACAATATGAAAAACAGCATTAGTAGGAACCAAGAGTCACATAAATAGAAAAATGGGGAATTTTTGAAGGCAGCAAAGAATTTTTTTTAAAGGCAGAAAGAGAACACCCATGATGGCTGAGGGTGGGGTGAAGGATGGGCAGAGCAGGTGTGAGAATCAACTTTACACGTGCACTTCAGGAATGGACTCAGACTTGGGAGTGCAGTGAAAGCGAGACTTTAGCAGTCTTGCAAGATGGGTGGCTCAGGGCCAACACTGTGGTGCTGCAAAATAGAGCCTTGGCCTGCGGTGCCAGCATTCCGTATGAGTCCTGGCTGCTCCACTTCCAATCCAGCTCCCTGCCAATGCGCCTGGGAAAGCAGCGGAGGATGGCCCAACTGCTTGGGTCCCTGCACCCACCATGTGGGAGACCTGGAAGAAGATTTTGGCTCATGATCAGCTCAGCTCCAGCCACTGCAGCCATCTAGGAAGCGAACCAGCAGATGGAAGACCTCTTTCTAACTCTTCCAAATAAATCTCTTTTAAAAAAAAGCTGTCTTGGCCGGCGCCGTAGCTCAACAGGCTAATCCTCCGCCTTGCGGCGCCGGCACACCGGGTTCTAGTCCCGGTCGGGGCACCGATCCTGTCCCGGTTGCCCTGCTTCCAGGCCAGCTCTCTGCTGTGGCCAGGGAGTGCAGTGGAGGATGGCCCAAGTGCTTGGGCCCTGCACCCCATGGGAGACCAGGAGAAGCACCTGGCTCCTGCCATCGGAACAGCGCGGTGCGCCGGCCGCAGCGCGCTACCGCGGCGGCCATTGGAGGGTGAACCAACGGCAAAAGGAAGACCTTTCTCTCTGTCTCTCTCTCACTGTCCACTCTGCCTGTCAAAAAAAAAAAAAAAAAAAAAAAAAAAAAAAAAAAAAAGCTGTCTTAAAAAATAAAATAAATAAAATAATAAAATAGAAGATGGGGTGTCTGATGGGCCAGCACACTTGGGGGTAGTTTACGATAAGTGGTTTATCTCCTAACACGCAGGTCACTTCCCTGGTTCCTCATTGGCTGATTAACTGCGGGATTACCATCTTTCCGAACGCCACCTAAGTATTTCCAAATGTTTAGTCCTGGCAATACCCTGTTTGCTCCAGGCCTTTTCCAGGTGCATGTACTTTGTGGTTCATAACCTAACTGTTAGGCTAGCTAGCTGCTTAGATGCTAGTCAGTCATTTTCTACTCACAGCTTACCATCTTACTTTGGTGGACCAGTGGTCTTGTCTTCTCACACTGGGAACTGGGAACTCCGTCTCCCTCGTGGGTGACAGGAACCTGGCTACTTGAGCCATCACTGCTGTCTAACCAGGGTCTGCACCAGCAGGAAGCTGGAGTCAGGAGCCAGACTCACAGATTAAACCCAAGCACTCGGATATGGGACACAGAGACCCTAACTGTTACCTTAACTGCTAGACCAAACACTCACCCCAGGAATATTTTTATTAATGACTCAACATTGAAGGTGAATCAAATTAAAATCAGCAAGATATTAGCAAGTGGGGTTGGCATCGTGCACAGTGGTTTAAGCTGCCGCCTACAACACCAGCACCCACTGAGCGCTGGTTCCACCATCGGGGTGAATGCCAATGATCCCAAGAAAACCAGGCCAGAGATAAACGGTCACAAACCACAAAGCAGCACCAGGCAGAACAAAGACAAAAGGGGCAGGCTGTACTTAAAAATACAGGGAAATAAACACATAACCATAAACCAAAAAATTCTAAGTCAATGGAAAGACAAACGGCAGGAAAACTCAGAGTAACTGTCGTTTTCAGTCTCTCTCTTGAGAAGCTACTCCAAAGCCCCTAGGCTCTCACAGCAGAGGGGTAGCGAAGATAAACTGAAATGCACTTGCCACCATCACCTAGCAAGACAAGTGGAGTCGATCAGCTTCCCAAAGCTACATTTAGGTAGCTCAGAGCCAGGACAAAAACACCCACCACTAAAAGCAGAACGTCACTTAATAAACTTCCCAACAATGAAGAGGCAATAGTGAAGCGCCCCCATGCCGGATTAACAGGGTGTGGGCTCACACGCTGACCTGAGCTCCCGCCGCATGCATGACGCTGGGCAAGTTAACCTCTCTGGGATTCAAGTATTCTAATAAGCCAAAGGGATATTCCAGCTCCTCTGGCACCATTCACCAAAACTACAATGACTTAGCGAATGAAATAAAGTGTGTGTAATAGAGTGTTTATTATATGCCATGCACTATACTAAGGAGCCATTACTACTCCAGTGTATATTTTCACTTCAGTGGTGTTTTGTGTCTGAAAAGATTCATAGGTGGCATTAATTTAAAGCAGTTATAGGTTCTCACGGAGGCAAAAGGACACATTACATAGTATTCTGTATTTGTCGACAGCAAACACAAGCATCTGTGTAAGTCATTACATCTCTGCTATTCTCACAGAAACCATGTATTAAAATCCCCATCTACTCTGCAAGATATCTGTGATGCACATCTCAAAACATGACTGATATTCTGATGATGAAATCCTATAAAACCAGAACCAAGTATTTTATGTGCTAACAAAAGTACAGAGTGGCAACACATGTATGTCTGCCATACACACTTAGCACCTAAAACATTATAGAACACTGAATTCACAATTTCATATTGCTACAGAACAAATGAAAATTGATGAACACTGACTATAAAGTTACTTCTTTTTTTCTCTGGCTCACTACCCAAATGCTTGCAACAGTCAGGGCTAGCCCAAGCCTAACCCAGGGTCCAACAACTTCATCTTGGTCTCTCACGTGGGTGCCATGGGCCCAAGCACTTAAGCTCTCACTTGTTGCCTCCCAGGAAGCATCAGCAGGAGCCTGGATCAGAAGCAGAGCAGCTGGTTCCCTAAGACAGGCACCCGCTATAGGATGTGGGCGTCCCAAGCAATGCTTTAACCACTGTGCCACAACACCCACCTGGTTTTTTGTTTTTAAAAGATTTATTCATTTGAAATGCATTATGAGAGTAAAGAATGACCTTCCATCCACTGGCTCACCCCCCAACACCCTCAATAGTCAGGGCTGGGAAAGGCCAAAGCCAGGAGCCTGAACTCCAACCAGGTCTCCCACAGGGTGGCAGAAGCCTGAGTACTTGGGCCATCATCAGCTGCCACCCCGGTACATTGCCAGGGAGCTGGATCAGTAGTGGGACCAGCATGGTGGGGTCAAACCACCCCATGACTGCCTTGTGATGCCAGCATCCCATAAGAACGCCGGTTCCCAGTCCTGGCTGCTCCACTGGGAGAGCAGTGAAGATGACCCAAGTACTTGAGCCCCTGCACTCAAGTAGGAGACCCAGATGAAGCTTCAGCCCGGCCCAACCCTGGTCATTGTGAGCATCTGGGGAGTGAACCAGCAGATGGAATATCCCCTTGCCTTTCAAATAATTTTTTTAAAAGCACAGTAGCCAGGACTCAAACTGGTATTGATATATGGAAGGTTGGCACCCCAAGTGGTGGCTTAACCCACTGTGCTGTAACACTGGCCCCCAAAAGTTTATTCTTGATTCTCACACCATGGCAGCTGCTGAGAATAAAAAACACAAGACTGATAATACTCAGGGTATGAATTATAGGTGATAAAGGGAGATTACCTTCTCTCCTACCTACAGATCTTCACTTGCTTGGATTTTTAAACTTCCTTTTTATTTGAAAGGCAGAGACAGAGGGAGAGAGAGATCATCTATCTGTTGATTCACTCCCCAATGCTTGCAACAACTGGGGCTGTGTTGGGCTGAAATCAGGAACCTAGAACTCAATCCACATCTCCCAAGTGGGTGCATGAAGAGCAAGCTGGAATTTCAAGTCCAGCCGGGACTCCAAGCCAGGCACGAAGAAGTTGGAATGTAACACCCCAAGAGGCCGCTCCCACTGTGAAACACCTGCCCTAGGCCAGCTCTTTCCACTGAAGGACACTGGTCTGCCCTGACATTCGCCAGAGAAATTGTCACAAATATAATTTCAATGAATAAGCATTTGTTAGAAAATGTTATAGGGCACAAAAGTGATTAAAAATGTATCTAAGTCACCCAGTGAGTTGCAGCAAAGATCCAGTATTGGCATGGTATTGTATTTTCATAGATCAGTGAGTAGACCAAATCAACAGTACATTCCCGTAAGTGAAAGAACTTCCACAATCTGAGAAAAACAACATACAAAATCACTGCGAAGTATCATTTAAAAAAAAAAAAAAGACATTTATTTGAAAGGCAGTTACAGGGAGCAGAGAGAGGGGGAGGGGGAGAGCGGAGGGAGGGGGAGAGAGAGGTCTTCCATCCGCTAGTTCACTCCCTAGATGGCTTCAACAGCCGGAGCTAGGCCCATCTGAAGCCAAGAGCTTTTTCCGGGTCTCCCACACAGCTACAGGGGCCCAAGAACTTGGGCCATCTTCTACTGCTTTCCCAGACCATAGGAGAGAGCTGGATTGGAAGTGGAACAGCCAGGAATTGAATCGGCACCCAAATGGGATGCTAGCACTGCAGATGGCGGCTTTACCCACTACACAGAGCTGGCCCAAGTCATCTTATCAATATCAATTATAATCCAAAGGCAAAAAAAAAGAAAACAAAAAAAACCCCTCATTATCAATTTCATGTATGTTCTCAAACTCAAACTATTTTACTGGCTGTTTACAACTCCACTTTAACGTTATAGATCAGAGGTAGGCCATGTCTGGCTTGCACATCACCCAAGGCCTGCAAAATCACTTGGTCTGGCCCTGCCTAGACAACTGCAGGTGGGATTAGAAATTAAAAAAAAATCTACAGCAGTTTTTAAGTTGATGATTTTGTATGACCTACATATGATGTTATAAATATCCAAATGGCCCTTGGCAGGAAAAAGGCTACCCACCCGTGTTCTACATGGAAAGTCAGCAAGTTTTTTGTGTGTGTGCGAAGAAAGGAACAGATAATCTTTTAAGCTTTGCAGGCCCTTATGTCACAACCGGTCAACTCCGCCACTAAAATGCCGAAGCAGCCTGACAACCCGTAGCAAAGACTATCTATTCCAATAAAACTTTATTTACAAAAGCAGGCCAGGATGCAGGGGAAGCTGGTGTTGTGGAGCAGTGGGTTAGGCCACTGGCAGCAATGCCAGCATCCCATACGGATGCCAGTTCACGTCCCAGCTGCTCCACTTCAGATCCAGCTCCCTGCTAACATGCCTGGGAAAGCAGTGGAAGATGGCCCAAGTCCTTGGGCCCCTGCCACCCACATAGGAGACCTAGAAGAAACTCCTGACGTCGGATCGGCCCAGCTCCAGCTGTTGTGGCCATTTGGGGAGTGAAGGAGCAGGTGAAAATCTCTGTAAACTCTTTCAAATAAATAAATAAATAAATCTCACAAACAGAGGCTGCACCTTGCTAGACATCAGAGAAAGTGGAAAAGGCAATCATATGTTTAATTAAGGGAAAATATATTTTAAATATCCCAAATACTTAACAGTTACAGAAGATGATGTCCCTGTTCATCATGTTTAAAATTAAATATAGGGGCCAGCACTATGGTGTGGCAGGTAATCTGCCACTTGGAATGCCAGCATCCCATATGGGAGCTGGTTTGAGTCCCAGCTGCTCCTCTTCCAATCTAGTTCCCTGCATTGGCCTGGGAAAGCAGTGGAAGACAGCCCAAATCCTTTTGCCCTGCATTGATGTGTGAGACCCAGAAGTTCCTGGGTCCTGGCTTTGGATCAGCTCAGCTCCAGCTGTTGCAGCCTTCTGGGGAGTGAACTGGTAGATGGAAGCTTTTTTTTTTTTTTTTGACAGGCAGAGTGGATAGTGAGAGAGAAAGGTCTTCCTTTTTGCCGTTGGTTCACCCTCCAATGGCTGCTGCAGAAGGCGCATTGCGCTGATCCGAAGCCAGGAGCCAGGTGCTTCTCCTGGTCTCCCATGCGGGTGCAGGGCCCAAGGACCTGGGCCATCCTCCACTGCCTTCCCGGGCCATAGCAGAGAGCTGGCCTGGAAGAGGGGCAACCGGGATAGAATCCAGCGCCCTGACCGGGACTGGAACCCGGTGTGCCAGCACCGCAAGGCGGAGGATTAGCCTGTTAAGCCACGGCGCCGGCCAGATGGAAGCTCTTTCACTCTCTTTCTGCCTCTATCTCTCTGTAGCTCTGCCTTTCAAATAAATAAACAAATCTTTTAAAAAAATTTAAATATAAGCCTTCAGTAGAAACACTAGCCTAACTTATCTTCATAATGGGAAGAAAATGCAAAGAAAACTGGATCAATTTGTGAAGATTTTAAATTACAAATACACACATCACACACTTTACGGGGCAGATTTCAGAAGGCAAAATCTCAAGAATAAGGTTCATTGTAATGAAAAAAGGTGACTTATTGGCTCTAAGCTGAAAAGCCCTTCACTCAGCCCAGCTTCCAAAGTGACCACTGCAGCTGAGGGGACAGCCAAGTAGGGTCAGCAACATTGAAGGCAGAACTATAAATTTCTTGTTAGAGATGCCACCTGCATTTACCTGACCAGCTCTCCTCCCAGGCCTCTAAGTAAGGAAAGTTAACAGGGTGCCTTCCTCCAGGAGGTTCACACCTCCCTTAGGATGTACTCCATGTGAAGAGATAGATAGGCCTGGGCCTCTTAACTTACAAGGCCTAAAGTCCAACAGATTATTATCAAGCCCCTTCTGTCAGGTTCTATTTGCCTCTCAATCAGAAAACTTAATTGTAGCTTAGACAGCACCTTTCTTAGCTCCTCTAATAATGACTCTGTCCTTTGTTCTAGACCCTGTCTAGCGCACTTGGGCCTCATTCCTTTGTAATCATAACCTCTACTCTACCACCAATGGCTCTACTCCCAACCTGTGTGTACTGATGGTCCTCTTCCCCACTTAATGCTGTATAATTGTTCAGACCTGGTTAATGCCACTCTTAGGATCATTGGTTACTATCCTCACCCTGTCTTTTATGACCTTGTCTAAATATGATCAGTCGGTGAACTTGGAAGGCTTCCATAGCTTTGGCAACTCATGACGAGAGCCTAGGGTTGTTACTGGCGCCATAAACTAGAGTGTCAATTTGTTGGGTCAACAACAGGAGTCACTGTGCACTTGCTCCTCATGTGGGATCTCTGTCCTTAATGTGCTGTACACTGTGATTTAATGCTATAACTAGTACTCAAACAGTATGTTTCACTTTGTGTTTCTATGTGGGTGCAAACTGTTGAAATCTTTACTTAGTATATACTAAATTGATCTTCTGTATATAAAGAGAATTGAAAATGAATCTTGATGTGAATGGAAGGGGAGAGGGAGCGGGAGAGGGGAGGGTTGCGGGTGGGAGGGAAGTTATGGGAGGGGGAAGCCATTGTAATCCATAAGCTGTACATTGGAAATTTATATTCATTAAATAAAAGTTAAAAAATAAAAAAATAAATAAATAAAAGAAAAAAAAAAGAAAAAAGGACTGCTTCCCCACTGTGAAGTGCAGTGCTACACAACAAAGCACAGCCACAGTTGGTTTTAAAGTAGTGACTTTATTAATAAATATACATCCATATGATGATGTAGATACAGATCATGAACACTACTCCATTCCCATACACATAATTGCACACGAGTAGCTCGAGTTCATGGACATATAACATACAGTTATCTATTCAGACTCTTTACAGCAGAGGACAGCGTGCTTAGTATCAGTTAATCGGTAATTATCTTTCTCCATAATTATCTGTGAAAAGGAAATTGTGAAAACTTAAAGAATCAAAGTGAACTGATTACTTTAAATCACACACTTGAATTACTACAGCATTAAACTCTCCAAAAAATAAACACATAATATGTGAGAGCACAGTTTGTCTACCTGAAAGGAGGAGGGGCAAAAAGCAATGGAAAGATCAAGATACATCCTAGAGTTGAAGAGCATATAGTTAAGTCATTAAAAAAAAAAAAAAAAACCAGCATCACAATTTTTCATGTCCAAGGAAAAAACTGTTTTGAGTAACTGTTGTGAATTCTCCTAGTTCACTAGCAAGGGATCCCAACATTTCACTGCATACAGAGACAACGACTAACAATGATCATCCGCAACCCCTGAAGTGTTCTTACAGCTTCCTAGAATATAAACAAGTTCAATTTTTTTTTTCTGTAGTTCACACACTGTGGTTATTTCTAACACCAGATGGATCATTCTTAACCTAATAAATGGATCCAGATGTTTTCCCCTTTCTTAACTCAAAAAACTATTCTTAGTTTGTGAAAATATATATGCAAATTCGCACAAATACCAGTTTGGAATGAGGATTACTTTGACAGATGTTTCTTTTAAAAAGTAAATAAAAATATAAAGAATTCTTAGTCTAATTGAAACAGTGATTTAAAAAAGTCCCCAAATATTAAAAATTAAACCAGATGCTACTTCTTTTCTTGTAATACATGGTGCCAATGTATTTTTTTAATATCCAGTGCAAAACTCCAAAGATAGTATCAAAATCATCCCGTACTAAAGATCAGTTATGCAAGGTTATATCTGTCAAAAAATGAAAATTTCATCTGTACTAGTTCCTTATTTGTTAATATAAGAATAATAAATAAGGCATGTTAAAATATTTTTTAAAGAAAAAAGTAAAGCAACCTTACTTGAATAGATCATTTTCTGACCAAGAGTTTTAACATAGAATAGTGAAACCTATTTGGTAAAGACAGAATTACACAGTATAAAATTAGCAATTTACCTCTCAAGGAACAATCATACAGTGGGAGGGGATGGCGAGTTTTCCCCAATTGATTATATTAAAGTATAGGCAACTGTTTAACATGCTATTTCAGTGTTTATCATGACAAGAGACAGTGTTACAAAAGATGCACAATGTGGTCTTTCGATTATATAGAAGTAAAAATATTTTATATCTGAAGACTTCATTCATATCATCACTTAGACGTCCTTCTCTTCAGCATGGCACCAGGGAACTGTTCATAAGAAGAGAAGCTAAGTAGACAGGAGATGCTCACCAGTGTATACAGCTAACACTCCAGCTCAGGTAACTGCTCACAGCACAGTGAATCCAGCTGCCTGAAAGATGTTACTCATTCACAACTGTAACCATTCACCCCCCACCCCCCACATAGCTCTTAACAATATACACTTTTAAGAACATACTCCCTTTAGCTGATCTCACCATTTCATAAACATGTATACAAAATTCATTATACAATAATACACCTGCTTTGTCTCCTGACACAGTACAGCACCACTGTAGATGTGCTGGAGGATGGGGAGAGGGGAATGAACGTAGGAAAGGGCAGGGCAGAAAATGAATATGAATAACAAAATCAGGACTGAAAGCAAACCGGAAGGGGAATGGATTTCCTATAAAATACAATATGCAACCACATCTCTGACAGCGGTGTGTACTGTGTACTACCCTACGGCAGGGTGCTCAAACAAGCGCCTTCAGAGAGGCTCTCTGAGCAGCTAACTGCTGAACATCACTTTGAGAAACAGCTAAACGACAGACACGTAAGAAAAGTGAGCAGATGAACAAATGAGTAAAAATGAAAGCATCTGTGTATGTCAGAAGTTATACTGTTGTGAGGAAATATTAAAAGTTTTAAATTTTAAGCTTCTGCAAGAAGTAACTCTTGTAGCAATTTAGCTGCCAGAAGGTTACAACTGATTACATAGTCACCCAACATTGTTCTCTAGGGTTTGCTTGTGCAAAGCTGATGCTGAGGTTACCGTGCCCAGGCACAATGCAACATCTCTTCCTGTAAAGAGCAGCATAAAGTCCAGCTCACTGTGTCAGGCATCACTGGAACACCTGAAGGCTTGCTGCTTTTTTCCTGATAAAAAAGGTATGGAACATGACATCCATTTGCAAACAGAGTGTGCATTAACCGGGAGCAAGCCCAAACAATGCATTATGTGCCCCTCCACAACTTCAATTATTTTTAAGTTTTTGGGTCCTTCAAATCTACATTTTAATCTCAAAGGCATTTAAAATTCCTAGTATGAACAGTGTGATTATAACGCAGCAGAAATTTTTCAAATCCCAAGTTCCTATCTTCTTTAGAACAAACTCAGAATAAATAAAATGAATATTAACATGGAATATTACTTTCAGAAAGGAAGGAAGAAAGGTTTCCCTCTGTCCATAGCATACACATCTAGCAAATACTATTATTCCTTTTCTGTCTTGCTTCTAAAGCAAACATTACTGGGGGGAGCAGGGGGACTTTTTTTTAGATGAAGTGGTCTCCCAGGAGTCACAACAAGATTTTTTAGTTAAATTAACCAACATATTTTTCATATTTCATGCATAGATGGATTTCTGTATATTTCTTCATATCTTGGTTCTGATGGTCGGCAAAATGCATTCGGTTTACATCAGTTTTACAGCCTACGTAACAACGTGAGTCCTTTGGTAGATATAAACCTGAAACAGTAAGTGCTAATGCAATGGGACGATTTCTCAGAAAAACCAAAAACATTACAAATAAATGAGCAACACTAATATATATTTTTAAACATACTTTAAAACTCACTAAATATATGAAAGAAAAAATACAGTGACTATAGTTACATGCAGACCTCAGGAATGTTAGTTATATTAAACACACTACTCTCAGAATGCATTGCATTTCATCAAAAATGTAATGTGCAGTTTTTATAAAAGATTAATTTTTTTGTAAATGGTAACTGATTGTGGTGTTTGGTATACATGCTCTCAGGTAATCCAAAAACACAATAACCTATCAATGCTGAAAGGTAAGCACTGAAGGATTCTCTCAGGAATAATGATTAAATCAATTAATGCCACAAGATGGATAAATAACTGCTTAAGCCTAGAACGCTAAAAGTAAGTTTTTTAAACATGTGAAGACTACTAAAATGCCAAAGCATACAAGTATCTGTGTCCCGTCCATTGAAAATAAGGGTTACAAAAACTCACAGCCATTACCTCAAGTAATCCTGAATCGCTAGTTTGCTTTTCTGCTCCATCAGTTAAAAATACTTTAGATTGTACATTATACTGCAGATTTATTTCCCAAACTAATAGGTATAATGGTTTCAGTTGTTCAGCACACAAAGCAACTATTCAGAATGGCCCAAAAGAAGCAGTGAAACATGGGACCCGATCATGACACTAACGGGAGAGAGCACTGATTTAGCTAGGTGTCACATCTGGGCCCATGGACACACACAGTGCCCTACTCCTGCCCTGACTGCCTCTGTCTGCAGACAGCAGCTTCTGGGCAAAAGCAGGGGAAAATCAAACAGGCATACAAATTTGGAAAGCCCAGGCTGTAAAATCACTGATGTCAACATAAAACCAAGAAGCTTTGGGATCCTGCACCACCTTCCTTCTGCACCTGGCCCTCCTCTCCTGCCTCACTCACTCATCGGGCGGCTTCACTTCACTGCTGGCCTCCTCCACCCCATGAACTGCCCTGCTGTGCATCATCGGGTAAGGAAAGGCAGCGGTGCCGCAGCCATAGCCGAGATCTGCGAGCCGGGACAGAGCCTTAATGCTACCTGGAGGTCTCCCCGGGCTGACTTTGTATCCCGCAGCTTTGGTCGTACCCAGAGGTCTGCCTGGACTTGTCTTAAATCCAGCTGCTTTGGTGGTCCCCAGGGGTCTGCCTGTGCTGGTCCGGTATCCTGCTGATTTGGTGGTTCCCGAAGGCCGGCCACGCTTACCAGATCGGTTGAGATTTTTCTTTTTCTTTAGTTCATCTTTTATCTCTATGCTTCTGCCACTTGTAGTCTGCAAGTGTGTTTCATTTAACGGGTCTTGCCTCTGACAAACCATGGGTTTGTGGCTGACCGTGTGGCTGTACTTGCTTTGCTGGGAGGAATATATGTCAAACTGATCGGTGGCTCTCATGGCATCTTCAGTGAGGCAGGAAGGCTTGCCAGGCCCACAGAAAGCTGGATTACTGCTGGCAACAGGATGCATCATTTTCTACCAGAAATAAAAGACAAATATGCATAAATATACATATACAAATATGTTGTATCTGTATGACAGCATTCAATGGCAAATAGTCTTCCAACATCTATGCAGACTACCAAAAATTAGGCTGACAGGCAAGACTCCAGATGACCTATAAACATACACACACACCAGCAGATTCAAAAGACACTTTTTTCCCTCAATTTTATCATGGGTAAAGACAAACATCATACAAGAGAACTTAATTTTAGCACAGATTTAGTGGCCATACAATTCTCTGATTAGGAACTGGAAAAGTATACAATCACAAAACAAACACCACATTTTATAGGCTTTTTTCTTTTAGATTACTAAGCCCCAAAAGGATACCAGTAAAGACAAGAATTCTTACTAACATTTTTTTCCAGTTGGTGGAACGTCGTTAGGATGCCTTACTTTGGCCTGTTGTATCTCACACATATAATTCTGATTTGACCACATTTCCTATAATGCTTTGTAATTTAATATTCACACAGAACCCTGAGTCTATGTTACGCCTACAAAGCACAGAATGTGCCAAACAAAAATCACAATCTCTTGGTCCAGGGTACTAATTCCTTTCAAAAACACTATCCGAGCAGAAGGCGGAACCAGACAAAGTATAAACAAATGAGGGACACTTCCACAGTTAAAACATATTACTGGGAGCAGAGCTGTGGCACAGCAGGCAGAGCCGCAGACTGAGACACCAGCATCCTGTGTGGGTGCCAGTTCAAATCTCGCTGCTCCACTTCCCATCCAGCTCCCTGATGATGCCCTGGGAAGGCAGCGGAGGACGGCCCAAGTGACTGGACCCCTGCACCCACGTGGAAGATCCAGAACAAACTCCTGGCTCCTAGTTGAGGTCTGATCCCGGCCTTTTGTGGCCATCTGCGGCCATTTGGGAACTGAATCAACAGATGGAAGATTTCTTTCTCTCTGTAACTCTGTCTTCCAAATAAATAGAATAAATCTTGGGGGGGGGGGGGGGGAGGACAAAACGTACTCCTGGGGCAAGTGCCGTGGTGCAGCGAGTTGAGTGGCCGCAGTAGAGTGCCGTCTCACTACCAGCTGCCCTTTCCTATGCCTGCCATCTATCTGGAAAGGAAGAGACAATGGCCCAGCTACTCAAATCCCTGCCAGCTGCCTGTCAGACCTGGATGGAGCTCCTCGATCTGACCTGGCCCAGTCCCAGCTGTTGTATGCATTTAGAGAGTGAACCAGCAAGTGGAAGATCTTTCTCGGGTGACCTTTCAAATCAATCAATCTTAAGAAAATAAAACCTTACACCACCAAAATATGAATAACAACCATAATAAAATACCTCTCATTTTGAAGGCACAGTTATCAAGACAGAAAGTTGAACGTGTAACACTGCCCTCTCTCCTGTTCATAAACACACTGTGGATTTACTTCCAAGAGCCTTTCGACTTATTAACAAAGAGTCCAAAGTCTTTGTTTTGTCTGTGTTTTTTTTTCTTTATAAAGAATGCATTAAAACCAACATCACGGTCCAGCACTGAAGAGTCATATAAATAGACACACAGGAAATCAAAGTTTTAGAGACCACAGCACTGTATTGCAATGAAAAAAGATTTAAAAATATGGATTCTAATTCATGTTTAGAAAGAGTCACACATGTATATTTATGTCTAGCCCTAAAATTTTTAGATAATTCTTGCTTGAAATTTTTTTTTTTAAGATTTATTTGTTAGAAACAGAGAGAGAGAGAGAGCAACAGAGAAAGATTTTCCATCTGCTGGTTCACTCCCCAGATGGATGCAATATCCTGATCTAGGCGCTTCACCCACAACTCCCACACTGGGGCAGAAGGCATCTTCTGTTGCTTTCCCACGCTATTAGGATGAAGCTGGATCAAGGCAGAGCAGTTGGGAGCCAAACCAGCACCCATATGGGATGCCAGCATCACAGGCAGCAGCTTTACCCCTCTGTGCCACAACACCAGCCCCTGCCTGAATTCTTCCAACACATAAAAATGCACCAAGACTTCAGTTAGGAAAGTTACTCTAAGAGACTGCAAACTTATTTTAGTATACAAAGGCAAAAGGAAATGAAAACCAAGTCACAGAGACAACTTCTGTTAAATTACTAAATATTTTCTAAGAATCAACACAGCATTGTTGGCCAGCTGACTTAACTATGAAGGAAAAACATCTAAAATAAGGAACTATTTCTTTACAGCAGATACCTCACAACCTTGAGGACATAAAATTAGATTAGGCCGAACACAAATATTAAAAGGAATAATTTTTCACAAACAAGGAGACCTAAGTTATGAATTATCACCTTACATGAGCTCAAAATTTCAATTACAAATGAGAAAAAGCAGAGATCCTCAAGATTAGTTCCAAATGCAGTACTAGCTGAAAGGTGACAGTTTTCATGTATCAGGCAACAAGCTGGTTTGGTGCTTTACACATCATTTAATCTTCAGCACAAACCGACAAGGAACTCATTATTGTTAGCTCTATTCTACAGAAACACAAATTTTTTTTTTTTAATTTAAAGATTCATTTATTTCTTTGAAAGGCACAGTTAGAGAGATCTTCCATCTGCTGCACTCCCCAAATGGACACAACAGCCAGGGCTGGGCCAGCATCCACCGCTTTCCCAGTCAAGTTAGCAGGGAGTGAGAAAGGAAATGGAGCAGCCGGGACTGGAATCTGTGCCCATATGGGATGGCAGCGTCCAAGGCGGTGCTTAACCTGCTGGGCCACAGCGCCAGCCCCCAGAGGCAGGAACTTTGAGCAACTTGCCAGAGCCACACATTAGAAAGAGTAAAGTCAAGTAAGCATGTGAACAATGTGACTTCAGAACCACAAGCACTGGCGGTACTTCCTGCAGCTGCACCAGTGCGGTCATCGGGGTCAGGTAATTCTTTGCTGTGGGGGCTGGCTGGTGAGGGCTACCTCTGATCTCTACCCACGAAATATCAGTAGCAACACTTCTCTCGCTCCCAGTAAAGTTTTGACAACCAAAAATTTCTCCAGTAGTTGCCAAATGTTCCCGGGGACAAGATCCACCCCCACAACATTAAGAATTACTCAACTACACTAAAACGAAAACAAAGGGGCGGGCGTTTGGCACAGCAGTTGAGACACCACTTGGGATGCCCGCATCCCACGGCAACTCCAACTTCCTGCTGATGTCTACCCTGGGAGGCAGCAGGCCCTGTGACCCACAGAGAAGATGCCAGAGTACCTGGCTACTGGCGTCCAGTGCTGTGGCTACTAGATAGAAGACAGAAGATCTCTTTGTTTCTCTCCAGTTCCAATAAAATTTAAACAAATAATAACAGTTAAAAAAAAAAGAAGAACCACAAGATTCAACTTAAAATATTCCTGTTTAAGTTTATTCACCTCTTTAGCCTCCACCTCTCCAAACAGCCACTGAGCCGTTCTGTTGGGAGCACAAAGTCAAACAGATTTATTTTCCAAACCGAAGAAAAGCCAACGCCGGGATTTGTGACGGACCCAACCACATTCCTCTCCCCGTCGAATTATAAACTGAGAAGTATATACAGGAAAAGACGGGACCCAAAATAGCTTACTGACAATAAACCCGCGCTGGGCTCAGGCCTGTGAGCCCAAGACGCAGAGAAGGGAACCCTTTTCAATCGGGCCATTCAGGAATCACCCAGCTGGAAGGCGCTCATAAAAAGAGGTGAAAGGCACAAGCTGTCCTCCACAGGTAGGACTGCCAGGAGAGGAGAAAATATTTCTTACCACAATCCGTTTCCATGTTTTATGGTTCATGCCTTTCAGTTCCTATCACTAAACTTAGCAAAACCTTCCCTCCGGACCTCACCTCCCTGCCTCATTTTCTCCTAATATATTAGAACACTCACCATCTATCAGCACTCAGGATATACAGTCTCGGCTTACACCACGTTACGCTTTTAGAGGCAAAAACACTGCCGCAGGTCCTTTACCAGGCCATCAGGCCACACCGAAAACCGCACCATTGAAAAATGAGTCCCGCAACTCTGAAACAGCTCTCATCTCCGATCCCCTTCGTCTCCTCCAGCCAGTCCTGCCTTGGGTCAATATTATGTTAATTTACCTCTAAGGCCAACTCCGTTCACAACACTCCCCTAAGCGCGGAGACACAAAATAGGGAACCGCTGCTTCTTCCAAGGGGACGACGTCCAGGGTGCAGGCCTTCTGCTACTGCCACCCACAGTATCCTGCTTTCTCAAACCCCGGACGAGAAACTGGCTTCAACCACAGAGCTAAAAGCAACCCTCCCTCCTCCACTCTGACTTCAGTCCTACTGAGACGGGAGGCGCGCCGTGAGCTCCGTGGTTGCGTAACCACCGTCTCTGTCCCTACACGCAGGGATGTGTGTGTTTACGCAGGATTTGCACAAATAAGCACGAACCACACATTTTACAATGCCTCTCTCTTCCCACGTGAGGGCTCTCCGGGCAACTCTTCTTGATTCTCGCCATAATAGACCGCGCTGAGCCAGGTTTCTTCAGAGTCTAAGGGAACACGGCATTTCTACAAGCCCTGCCACTAGGCAGCACACTGCGAACACTACCAAAGGCCGTTTGTCAAAAACGGTTCAACTTTTGAAAAGGAAGGGAAGTCCACGAGAGCTGCTGCGGCTGAAACACCAACTTCGAGGCCTACCCGGGGAACGGCCCGTCCGCAGGGTAGCAGAATACACACACCGCGGTGACCTCCGGCACACGGACTCCTCGGAGACCCACGTCCCGCCCCTCGGCCACCGCTCCCACGGACTCACCGGCGACCCGCTCGGCGGGCGCCGGGCAAAGTTTCCCCGCCGGCCCCGGGCGCAGCTAACGGCCTCCTTTGTCTGCCTTCCGTCCCCTCACTGCGCGCGACGGGATCCTCCTCCACTCGCGCTGTTTAAAAATGCATCACCTGTGGGGCGCCCGGGCGCGACGGCGGCTAAGGTTTCCGCACCCGCAAGTTGCAAGAAGATGCCCGGCCACCCCGGGGCTGGCGCTGACGCCGCGCCAAGAGCCTAAACGCGCAGCCCGTCGCCGGCCCCTCGGAGCCGTGCGAGCCCGCAGGCCTTCGCCCACGGTGGGCGCAGGACCGCGGGTCCCACCTCGCAACGGAAAAAAAAAAAGAGAGAGAGAGAGAGAGCCCCCGCCGGCCCCGCCGCACGACCAGCCTCCCCCGGGGCCCTGCTCCACGCCCAGGGCACAGCAGCGGCCCCTCCGCGCCGCAGGCCGGAGCCCCCCGGGCAGACGCGGTCCTCGCCCCCGCTCGGCTTCTCGGCTCCCGGGCCGCTGACAAGCCCGCGCGCGCCCACCCACCTCGGCTGCGCGTCGTCCAGCCCCTCAGCGCGCCCAGGGGCTTCCCATCCGCCGGGCCCGGCCCGCCGCCTGTGCACCGCGCGCGGCGTCCAAGGCCCAGAGGCGGGCGGCGGACGCGGGCTGTCGGCTCCGGCCGCGGCCACCGCGCGCGATCCCCGCCCCGGACGCAGCAGGAAGAGGCCGCCGCTGCCCCGTAGTGGGAGAAGCGGCGTGCGCGAGCTCGCGAGGACCGGGCACGCACACGCACGCACGACGCATCGCGAGAGCGGATCTCCCGCCGCCCGCCGGCCCGCGCCGGCAGGACTGCGCTTGCGCGGCGACTCCCCCGGGTCCGGCAGCGTAGGCGAAACCCCCAGTTATGTGAGGTGGGCGCGACGAGGGAGCGCACTCCTCAGAATACTGCAATGAGAGTTCGGACCCGGCGGTCTGGTCCCAGGGGCGGCCTTTTCTCGCTGTTGGTAGAATGATGTTTTAAATTCTCGTTCTGCTAGGAGCTGCCCAAAATCTGTGAAAGGGTCGTAGCGTCTGTCTGACGGAGGGGCAGCGAGAGCTCCTACCTGCAAACAAAACCACGAATATTCAGACTGCTGGGTGCTGGGGCCGGGACGCACGGTAACTGTTTTTGTAGACAGCCGGGCATCCCACACGGGCGCCATTTCGGGTCCAGGCTTTTCCACTTCTGATCCAGCGCCCTGCTAATGCGCCTGGGATGTAGCAGCGGAGGGTGGCCCACGTGCTTGGGCCCCTGCACCCACGGGGGAGACCTCCGGGGGAGGCTGCTGGCTCTGGCCTGGCCCAGCCCTGGTCCTGGTGGCCATCTGAGGAGTGACCCAGTAGATTCACCTTTCTGTAACTCCTTCAAATAGCTCAATCTAAAAAAAAATTAAATTCTCCACCCCATCGTCACAGGAACAGATAGGGCTACTGTACGTACTCTGTGCGTACTTACTGTAAAGTTTCCGGCCTGTCAGTCACCACCTACAAACCTGCTCTCCCAGAAGAGGTTCCCTTCCTCGGTGTTTCCCGACACAGGAGAGGCCCCAGAACCGCAGCAGCCGCTAAGACACTGTGGGCCGGTGGGAAAAGGGTGGACAGAGGAGGGGGCCATGCCCCTTTCCTGGTACAGTGACGTCTCCTGGAGGGGACGAGTGATAGCACTGAGTGCCACCGTACCACAGCCCTGGGTGGGGCGCTGCCTGCCAGTGGGAAACAGGGGGAACAGCAAATCCCGTGGGTACACGCACAGCAAGGAGTGAAGTCAAATACAGCACCTCATCCAGTGGCCTGGAGATGGACGTCCACCCCGGGTGGCTGCTCACACCCAGGAGGAGCGCCACATAACCTCCTCAACCCCACTGCCCAGCAGGCTGGGAAGATGGGATTTCCTGGCAGGCAGTTTTGAAACATCATTTCAACTACCCCCATAAAACACCAGGAAACAAGACCAACTGCACCAGTAGTGTTTGTATTTAACAGCAAAGACAACAGAGTTGAGAGTTCATAAAGGGCAGGTGCACATAAACACACTTGAAGGGGAGTGGGCCTAGGGGCTGAGATGCGGGCATCCAGTGCCACTCCAGGTAGACAATGCGCTGCTTCCTGCCCACGCAGCCCTGGGGGGGGGGGGGGGGACGCCAGCAGTGATGGCTCAGGTAGGTGGGTGTGTTTCCTGTGCCCATGTGGGAGATCTGGAGGAACAATTTTCCCATGCTGAATGTCACCAGAAAATGTCAGAAGTGGTCTTAAAACTGCCACATTATTCTGGAAAGATCTTTCACATGTATGTATGCATGTGAGCTGTTGTGCCAACAGTCTAACAATATATTATAAAAAAACTTACACACAAAACCTGTCTAAAGAAAGGATGGTGGTTAAGATGTTGATAACCCAGATTCAAGTACCTGGGTTCAACACCCAGTTCCTAAATCCAGCTTCCTGCCGATGTAGACCCTGGGAGGCAGTGGCGACCTCTTAGTGACCAAGCTCCTAACACCTGTGTGGGAGACTTGGCTTAACTTCCTAACTCCCAGCTTCAGCCCTACCCAGCAAGCTGTCGTGGGCATTTGGAGAGTGAGATAGTGGACATGTGCTCACTGGCTTGCTCGCTGTCCCCCTGAGGAAAAATAATGCAAGAAAGGAGAGAGGGAGAGAAAGAGACAATTACAAGCTTCAATATTTCCTTCTTCCACCTTGCAAACTAGTTTTAGATAACAAGCAATCAAAATCCAAGGGCAAAACAAAGATCATCAGTGACTTCCAAGCCTGAATGTGTGTCACAGAATCACTACACATTATTAACCACAACATTAGACCATTAAAAAGTTAGAGAGAAATGTTCATTATCTCTGAAGCTTCCAATCCCCACCAAACTTTTCAAATTTGAGACCCACACCTAGGCCCTGGGCTGATTTGGGGAATTGGAAAACTGGATTCAGAAGTCCACAGTAGTGGCTGGCGATGTGGTACAGCAGGTTAAACATCCACCTGCGACACCAGCACCCTATATGAGAGCCTGTTCTAGTCCCGGCTGCTCCACTTCTGAGGCAGCAGCCTGCTGACATGTCTGGGAAAGTGGAGGAAGATGACTCAAGTGCTTGGGCCCCTTCAGCCACATGGAAGACCCAAATGGAGTTCTAGCCTCCTGGCTTCACCTGGGCCCAGTTCAGACATTACAGCCACTGGGGAGTGAACCAGCGAATCAAAGATCTCTCTCTCTTTACCTCTCTGTAACTCTGCCTTCCAAGTAAATAATTTTCTTTAAAGATTTTATTTATTTGAGAGGTAGTGTTACAGACAGGAGACAGAGAGAGAGGTCTTCCATCCACTGGTTCACTCCCCAGATGGCTGCAACGGCCAGAGCTGAGCTAATCTGAAGTCAGGAGCCAGAAGCTTCTTCCAGGTCTCCCACGTGGGTACAGGGGCCCAAGCACTTGGGTCATCTTCTGCCACTTTCCCAGGTGCATTAGCAGGGACCTGGATTGGAAGAGGGCAGCCAGGACTCGAACTGGCACCCACAGCGAATGCTGGCACTGCAGGAAGCGGCTTTACCTGCTCTGCCACAGTGCCAGCTCTAATAATAAATCTTTAAAAAAAAGCCCACAGTATATTTTGAGAATCTGAACTCTCAAAAAGACTCCTTTAAGGGCCTGGTGCTGTGACACAGTGTGTTCAACTGCCACCTGCAGTGCCGGCATCCCATATAGGTGCTAGCTCAAGTCCTGGCTGCTCCATTTCTGATCCAGCTCCCTGTTAATGCGCCTGGGAAAGCAGCAGAAGATGGCTCAAGTATTTGCGTCCCTGCGCCCATGTGGGAGAAGCTCCAGGCTCCTGGCTTTGGCCTGGCCCAGCCCTGGAATGTTATGGCCACCTCTTTTTCTGTCTCTCCCTCTCCCTGTAATTTTGTTCAAATAAATAAATTTTAAATTAAAAATAACTCCCTTAAGCAAAAGTATGTGGAAAAGATGCCACCTTCAAGTGTCCTTGGGTGAGTGGAAGGCATGAGCGCTCCTTAGGAATTCCAGGATCATCGGATGGCGAAGGACACCTGAACATCAAATGCCTGTGGTTGACAGCCTGCACCATTCACTATCAAGTCCAAATGATTAAATGGGAAACTATTCCAACCACTGGTTCACTTCCCATATGCCCAAAACACCTAGGGATGGGCCAGAGCAAAGCCAGGAGCCTGGAGCTTCTCCCACATGGATGGCAGAGACTCAAGTACCTGAGCCATGGCCTGCGCCTCCCAAGATGCACATTAGCCAACAGCTGGATCAGAAGCTGAGCTGGGATTCAAACCCAGCCACTCCAGTATGGCAAGGAGAGAAAATTGTGGTGGAAATGACATCTAGGATAAAAAGTCAGTTTTAGGAAAATGCCTCATTTTTTCACTTTTTAGATAAGAGTTCTGCCAGCAAGCAAGTACTGAATCCTCACATTTCCTTTATTCCATAAGATACAAAACTGAAAAGATGATACTATCTAAAACATGAGCTACCAGGTATTTCCATATATTAAAAACCATTTCTTGTATTCTGTAACTGCAGCTTTACAACAATCCTAGAAAATGCATGAGAGTTAACTCTGAATTCCATTTCTCCAAAGGGGTTCAACTTCCCTTTTTACTTCATACTTTTTTCAGCATTCCCCAACAGAACAATGTCAATGCAGTCAGACTTTCTTCTTAGAGGCTGGAGCTCAAAAATCACGAACTCCTATAAGCTGATGCCATATTTGGAAGTGAACAAGGTCAAGAAAAATAATCAAAAGTGAATTCCTCCCTGGTCATGTGACTTGACAGTATGCTCTCGCTGGCTCTCTGTTTTACTTACACACACACACACACACACCAGTTAACCCATAACAGACTAGTAAGGAGAAACCAGCACCGCAGGGATTTCATAAAGATTATGTCTGTTTACTTTTTCTTCACATTCCTACTCGGTTCCCCTGCTTGAGAAAAACTAAACCAAAAACAAACAAACAAACAAACAAACCCACACACCTTCAAAACCCTTAGCTGCCAGCGTCTTGGACTCAGCGCTGAGTGAGAGGCATGGGGAACGGAGCGCTGAGCTGTGGAGGGCTGGCCTCAGAGCAGAGCAGCTGTTTCATGAAGCAATGTGCAAAAAGACACGTCCCACCGCAGCGCGAGCTCACTGCTCAGTTTCCAGACACCACCTCAAGTCAGTGAATCTCTCCCACCCCTCTCCCTTCCCTCCACTCACTCACTCTCTCCTGGCTCCTTCCTTCTACACATGAACACATACATCCCTTTCTAAAAGACAAACTTTAGCTTCTCCTGACAAGAGACTCCCGTCCTTACATAAAAACCACGCACCAGCATGGGAACAGCCGGTAGCTCTGTGAAGAGCTTTTTTGCAGACCACACTGGGCTATCCATTCAGAACTTGCCTGCTAGAACTGAGCCCTATCTAAAAAGTAGCAAAATGGGGCATTTTCCTAAAAATGTAACCATTTACCTTCGACTTCACTGCCAGCACCTATCTAAAATACACACCATGACCATCCCTAACTAAGGACCTTAGCTGATGGCCTCAGACACAATCGCCTCACAGCTCTGTGGGCCTGGCTTGCTGGGAGGCCACTCTAGACGTTAACGTGCGTCCTACAACTGGCTTAATGGGCTTACAAATTGCAACATTCAAGAACTGGTTCTCCTTTAAAACAAACAAAACCAACTCTCTATGTGGAGGGAGGAACTGCCTACTACCAAAGAACAGTGGTCCCCTGCACACCAACAGTGAGACAGGAAATGAGGCAAGTGTACCCGGGGTCCTAAAGGATCAGGGCAGGACGCAGCCTTCATCCTTTCCCCCTAAGCCTCGGCTCTGTAGGAGTGTGTGTCACTGTGGGACAACTCTAGCTTGTAAATGAGCATTAATCTCCCCTGTGTTTGTCTTATGCTAAACATCAAGAACATCAAACACCAAAAGACTTCCTGGAATAAATTTTTGGTGTAAAACTTAATTTTGGATAGTAAGTTGCCAGAATTGTTTTTCACTCTTTATTTTCATCTACTTGAAAGACAGGGAGAGAAATATGGAAAGACAGTAGGAGAGAGGTAGGGAGTGGGGGAGAAAGAGACAGACACATCAGTTTTCCATCTGCTGGATCATCCCCCAAATGCCCACAACAGCTAGGACTGGGCCAAGCCAAAGGCAGCAGCCTAGAACTTGGTGGCAAAGGCCCAAGCACTTCAGCCATCTTTTTCTGCCTCCCAGGATACACTAGCAGGAAGCTGGCTCAGAAGCAGAGGCCAGCATCCCATAGGAGCGCCAGTTCAAGGCCTGGCTGTTCTGCTTTGGATCCAGCTCCCTCCTAATATACTTGCGAAAGCAGGGGAGAATGGCCCACGTGCTTGGGCCCCTGCCACACATGTAGGAGACCTGGATGGGGTACCGGGCTTCTGGCTTTGCCTGGCCCAGCACCGGCCATTGCGGACATTTGGGATACTTCCCAGTGGAAGATCTCCATCTCTCTCGGCCTCTCCCTCTGTGTTAACTCTGGTCTTTCAAATAAATTAATTAATCTATTAAAAGGGGAGGGGGGCAGAAGCCAGGACTTGAATTCTGATTTTGGTCTTGTGGATCCCAAGCAGTGGCCTAGCACAATGCCCACTCCTAGATTTTTCTCACAAACACATCTGTATAACATGTCTCTCACATGAACACCCATATCAACAGGATTAGAGAGAATAGCAGTGGACAAAGTATTTTAGGAAAGATGATTTTAGAAAAACGCATACAGAATTAACTTTATTTTAAAAGGAATTTAGAAAACATGAGCAAATATTGATATTGCATTAAAAACAAATTGAAGTCTGTACATCATTCAAATTTTAAAAATGAGTTGGTGACACTAAAAATGTACTAACAGAGTAATTATGCTTCATTTTAAATCAAAATACTATCAGTGGCTCATCACAACATGTAAAAACACAAAGGAAATGCTAAAATGATATAAAACTCTGAATCTGGGAGTGATCCAGTTGGCTGACGGGAGCACCAAAGTGTCACCAGTGTGGGACCGTCATGTACTGTACCACAGGAACAAACGACCACCAGGTGGGAAAGACAAGCAAAGAAACAAACTCGGGGCGGGGGGCCACAACGCCTGGAATTTTAGAGTATTTATCTGGTTCTGCTGTCATACGTGTTTCATCTGTTTTCTTCCTTCAGGAAAGTAAGTAAATATGTGAGGAGTCTAAGAATATCTCCCGATTGGACTATTTTTCAATAAGGTTAAGCTCCTATGGAAAACTAACGACTGACACTCCTGGTCACGTTCTCCACTGACTATGCTATTAAAATGACTATAGTATGCTTTGATTTTTTTTTTGTTTGTTGTAAAAACTGTAAGCCAATAACATCTAAAGAATTTTTGTGTAACTTAAGAAAAAGAACTATTTAATTCCTGAAAAAAAAAAAAGTTTTCAAGAAATGACAATAATATGAAGTCTAATATACATCAGAAAAGAAAACTTGGTAAGCCAACTATAGCAATTTACATGAGAATAGTCAGGTACTAGGTCTTGAGGGCTCGAAAATAGAATTTATGATTCCTTTGCATTCAATTTCACTGAGAAATGCTGAAGACATATTAATCCTAAAACGTGGATACCACTATGCTTTAAAATTTCTAAGAAAAAATTCATAACCTACTCAATAATCCTGAAGGAAATCAGATTACAAGTCATAAGGTGTATGCACGTACTATATATACAGATGTATAAACACTTTCAGGATGAAAAAGCTATAGGACCTAATATTTATAGGCTACAGTCCCTTTCTTTTAAAGATGATTAAAAATTAGTAGCTGGGCACAGAGCCAGAGGCTGCAAGAGGAACCTGTAAGTAGTAAATACTAAAACTCTTTGCAGTGTAAAGAAATGCAAAAAATTCTTATTCTATAAATCTTTAATTTTACAAAAAACAAAAGTAGTCCAACTATTGCCCATTTACAGTAAAAACTGAAACAAAAACTCTGAACCTACTGTGTAAAACTTCGATTACAATATCCTTAAATCCAGTTCATATTGTTTCACTGAGTCAAGTAAGATAGAATATCAAGGTGGAAGGGGGCACAAAATATGGCAGAGAATTTTACATTTTTTTCAGGAGATGATCACAATTTCATTGACAGAGGTTAAGGTGAGGAGACCCCAGTGACTTGTGCATAATTACCGTGAATGCAAAGTCCAAGTATCTCCATCTGTTAACCCCTTACTATTACCCAGACAGCTAAAATATCAGTATTTAAGTTTTACATTAGAGGACATTCCACTCTGAAAACAGGTCTGTTTTAAATACAGTTTGAATAATGGTGGGGTACTTACTGACAGAGATTTTCTTAGCAAATACTGGTTTCTTGTATTTAAAAATTTAGCAAGACAGAATTTTTAAAATCTTAATTTACAATACATTGTAAACATCAGACAACAACTGTCACACATATTACAGACCAGCACAGGTAAAAATGTTTTTTCCAGATGTTTATAAGACTTTGTATCTTCCTTTATTTGTCGGTTGGTATGAATTTTGCTAAAATAAGAAAATAAAAGATATATGGTCAGGCAAAGAAAAAAAGGAGAAAAGTTAAAATCAAGCCCTCTATCACTTTATAAAACTACCAGATACTTAACACAGAAAGTGTCAGTTATATTGCACTGAGGAAGAAGAAACCATTCAATAATGAATCCTTTCTCTTTGTTCACTCAACTACTCCCTGGCAACTGCATTCTGGCTCAGCTGGGTTCTTTTCCCTCCTTGGTGAAAAGTTTCCCGCACTCATTTAGGGGCTACTCCCTTTTCTCTGGTTTTGTGCACACTCCCTTCTTCAAACTTCCTACCCTTCCCCCAAAACAATGTTCGCAAGGAGGTTCCTAACCTCCCCCTGGCGATGAAGACACAGGGATATGTCTGCTTCCTTGGGAAAGGCGGCCCGGAAGGGGGGCCTGACTGAACATCCAGCCGGTCATGCCTAAGTCTAAAAGCACTGGCAACAGCGTGTGCTGGCAGACACGAGGAGTAGCTGCAATCTTCATACGCTGCTGGCGGAGTGTGAATTAGTGCAACTCCTTCAGCAAACTACTAAGCAAAACCTCCTAATAGCTGAACCACACAGACCTTATAATTAGCAATTCCACCCCAGGTGCACGCCCAGGAGAAAAATACACTCATGTGCAAAAAAGGGACGTGGGAAATGTTCACAGAAGTGTTAGGCTTGAGACCCAACACTGGAGTAACCCTAAAGTCCACAATGTCACACATTCATGTAATGTAATATCACGTAGCATCAAAATACAGGAAGTACCGCTGTATGCAACACCACCGACTGAGCCCCTCAAAATAATGCTGAGGGAAAGCAGCAAAATACAAAACGTGCACACGGCACTCGCCTGCACGTACACGGAGCTCAACAGCAGGCAAAGAGGACTCGTGGCTTACTAGTCACCCCAGGGGTGCAACTGGGGGAGGTGAGTGGTGACATGGGGGTGGCTTCTGGAATGCTGCTGGTGGTCCACATTTCTAGATCTGAGGCGTGATTACCCTGGTATGCTTCCTCTGTGGAAACTCAGCAAGCTCTATGTTTATGATTTGTGTACTTGTCTATATATTACGTGTAATAAAACAATAAAAGCAAGACAAATAAGCCCCAAGGTTTTCACTCACCAGCCTTATCAGTTCTTCTTTTATGAGCCTGGTGATTTCTGCTTTTGCTTTCTGCACGGCCAGTTCATTGGCACCTGGTGATTAAGTGGAAAACATATTACTCATGTTATTAGAATGACAATGGATTTTAATCTATGTCATGGACATCCACGAAAAAACACAGTAGGTAGCTTTTAGGGACACCATGCTGTCTGTTAAGATCACTTTTCAAAGCCTGGTAGGACAGCGCCCACACTCTTACTGCTGGCTGTTACTACTCTGCTCACCCTTATAGTTTCCAACATAATCACTAGCAGTCACATTACATGTACTATTTAGTGTTCTTTTTAAAATAGTGCTACTTATTTCAAAGGCAGAAAGAGACACATAGACACAGAAAGACAGAAAGTGATCTTCCATCTGCTGTTTCACTCCCCAAAAGCCTACAATGGCTGTGGCCACAGCAGGCCCAAACTGGGTGCCAGGAATGAAACCCAGGACTCCAGTGTGGGTGGCAGACTCAACACCTGCATTAGCAGGAAGCAGGCACTGTGGTGCGGCCCACGTCACACGAAGTGGCCACCCCACTTTAAGAGTTCACGGTATGTTCATTAAAAACAGCAAAGAAAAGATGACGAGCAATTTGCCTAGAAAAGGCTAAGAGGAAATGAAACATCCTTGGCTTAACAAATACTTATTAGACATCTGTTAGGTCCTGGGAACACAGCCTCACAGATCCACGGAGGACTACCCCAGCTGAGGAGGGAGGACATGGAGACTGTTCTGCAAAGAGAACCACACGTGAAGTGGAACAGAATGAGGAAAGGCACGCACAGCAAGGCACCAAGAGTGAGAGAAGTGCAGCATGGCTGAGAAAACGGTGTGAAGACAGCTAGCTTACTGACAGCAGAAGATGGGCTGGGGACGCTCATTCACGGTTACTCACTCAGGAACCATCGGGCCGGCACCACCTGTGATACCCTGAGAGAGAATGATTATGCAAACAACTCCTCTTCATGCTCTGTATGGTCTTGTAGAACACCAGACAAACCTGTGACGATATTCTACCAGGCAGGTGGGAAGGAGCTCAGCAGTCGCTCTTACACTCACTGCTAACCAGCTCCCTGCCTCCCCAGGCAGAGTGCCCCAGAGCCTCACAGCACCATGCTCACACCTGCAGGGATGCACGCTCTCCTGAGGCACCGCGGACAAGGGGATTTTACTGACAGAACGTGAACAGCAAGATGGTAAGATGTGCCTATCAAGTTAAATGAGTAGGCCGGTGCCGTGGCTTAACAGGCTAATCCTCCGCCTTGCAGCGCCGGCACACCGGGTTCTAGTCCCGGTCAGGGCGCTGGATTCTGTCCCAGTTGCCCCTCTTCTAGGCCAGCTCTCTGCTATGGCCCGGGAAGGCAGTGGAGGATGGCCCAAGTCCTTGGGCCCTGCACCCGCGTGGGAGACCAGGAGAAGCACCTGGCTCCTGCCTTCGGATCAGCGCAGTGCGCCGGCCGCAGCGACCACTGGAGAGTGAACCAACGGCAAAAAAAAAGGAAGACCTTTCTCTCTCTCTCTCTCTCTCTCTCTCTCTCTCACTATCCACTCTGCCTGTCAAAAAAAATAAAATAAAAGTTAAATGAGTAACAAAGGTGCTGAATTTCGGGAGACGGCTTTCTCAACAACGCTAAGTGCAATTTAATTGAGACTGCTGTAGCGAAAGGGCTCACAGGACATCCAGTAGGAAATGGAAATGAAACCAGTGGGCACGGGCCGGAAGGTGAGGAGAGGCAGAGATCAGAGGGCCACCAAGGGCAGAGTGTGAGACGTGCAGTTGGCACAATGTCCACGAGCAGGGAGGCACCAACAGCACAGGCCACACTGACTGATGACGAAAAGCTGGACGAAGGAAACCAGAGACTGGTCTGGCAAAGAAAAGGGGTGGCAATGCCGAGAGCCACACTAGTGTGATCTATATTTTAAAAACTAATAGTAGAAAGAATTCCTAAGAAAAAGAAAGATTTTCTCTCTTACTAGAGGTGAATAACTCTTCTGACCCCAGAGAGCGAGAAACAGAGAGAAAGCCCGACAGGAAGGAAAGAGTTGAGGGTATGGCTGTGCAGTCACAGCCCTGTACAGACACAAGCCACAGCACTTCAAAGCTGTGTGGGGACAGTGGGTACTGGGAAGGAAGAGACGCGGGGGAAGGGGAGCGGAGGACAGAATCAAACACCAGAGCAGACAGCACTACAACCAGAACGGAGTGTGCGAACGCCAGTCGGCTGCCAGGCATGAGACAGTGTGACGCTCACCGCTCATCTTCCTGTGCTATTTTTTTTTTTTTTTTTTTTTTTTTTAAGAAAACTGACAGTCTCAGTTAGGTCCACACAGCTGATTTTTCGAGCTCAGCTAAGCCTGGCCATTGCAGCAGTTTAGATGTTTCACTTGCGTAACTTCTCTAGGTAATAGATTACCTACGTTTATAGGCAGACATGAAAAACGGGCACTTCCTCTCATTGGTCCTAAAACAAGTGTGGCTGCTTTTGAGGGCTTCTCTACTAGTTAAAAGAGAGGGCCACAGACCAGGCTATATAAATTACACAGCGGCACTGCGCACAAAAGTCCTTCCTGTTCTTCCCTCCGCCTGCTGGGAGGCCTGAGCTGCCAAGCCACACAGAGGGCCTGGGGTCCCTCCAAGCACAGAACTACAGATGACACCAGCTTGCCTTGCACACCAGCAACACGTGTTTTCTCTCTGTCAGCGCTGTATTTGGCGCTTCAAAGTCTAAATGACCTGTGAAAACCCTCCCTATCCAGCAACCTCCAACAGCTCCAGGTCATGCTCATCACTGGTCTCAGCGCTCCTCACAAGCACCTTGTCTCCAGCACACCCTTCACAGCCAGTCTCAACAACAGGACCTCTCTGTGGGGAACACAAAATTCACTCCAGATTATTAACAAAAGCAGATGTTACTTCCTGAGTGCAGGATGACAGAGGAGAGACGGGACCAGAACCAAACCGAGAGGAAGGAAAAGGAAGCAGAGGCTGTGCGCTGTATGCAGCGGACATCTCACGTGGCACCCCAGGCAGCACAGCAGAGCTCTGATAAAGTGATGTACAAAGCCGGGTCAACAGCCAGGTCCGCATCAGGCCAAAGCCAGCAGCCAGGAACTCCAGCCGGGTCTCCCAGGTGGGTGGCAGGGGTCCAATCACGGGGGCCATTATCTGCTGCCTTCCCACACGCATTAGCAAGAAGCTGGATCAGCAGCAGAACAGCCGGGACAGATGAAGCTGTCCGATGCACGATGCCAGTATGGCTTAACTCTGCATCACAACACTGGCCCCTACCAAAGGCTTTATCATGAAGCCTCCCTGAGTACCCTGTGTCTCCATCTTGCACGGCCTAATGAACACAGAGGCCAAGACCTGTGCAAAGCTAATGGAGTCATTTTCTCTGCTTGAAGCCCTAGGTGCTAGCAACCAAATAATAATAATTTTACCAAATAATAAGAACATTACATGATTTATACACACAGAGTCACTGGCAAGTCAAAAGTCTCTCAGAACACATGAAAGGAAGCCATTTTAAAACCCGACTTGAAACAGCTAAGTCAGTTTCTCAAAGTCATAAACATGAAGAATAAAAAACATGCAATGTGCCTACTTCTGGACCCATATGCTTTGCATAACATTTTTTTAAAGATTTATTTATTTATTTATTTGAAAGTCAGAGTTACACAGAGAGAGGAGAGAGAGAGAGACAGAATCTTCAATCTGATGGTTCACTCCCAAATTGGCCGCAACAGCCAGAGCTGCACCGATCCAAAGCCAGGAGCCAGGAGCTTCTTCCAGGTCTCCCACGCGGGAACAGGGGCCAAAGGACTTGGGCCATCTTGTACTGCCTTCCTAAGCCATAGCAGAGAGCTGGATCGGAAAAGGAGCAGCCAGGACTAGAACCGGCGCGCGTATGAGATGCCGGCACTTCAGGCCAGGGTATTAACCCACTGCACCACAGCTCTGGGCCCTTTGTATAACATTTAAAAACATGCAGGCAGCTTCCTGGACGGCAGTGGTGCAGGGTGAACACATAAAGGCTGCATCTCAGTTTTACCTGTGCCACAGATCATTATTCTTAATTCATCAGAAAATCTAATCGAGAATCCAGCATAGCAGGGAACTCCAAAAGCCTATCCCTCCCTCCACAAAAGGAAATAAATTTAGAAAAATACAAATTTAGGCCGGTGTTGCGGCTCAACAGGGTAATCCTCCACCTGCAGCGCCGGCACGCCAGGTTCTACTCCTGGTCAGGGCACCGGATTCTGTCCCAGTTGCCCCTCTTCCAGTCCAGCTCTCTGCTGTGGCCCGGGAGGGCAGTGGAGGATGGCCCAAGTGCTTGGGCCCTGCACCCGCATGGCAGACCAGAAATATCTAGCTCCTGGCTTCGGAACAGCGCGGTGTGCCAGCTGCAGCGGCCATTAGAGGGTGAACCAAAGGAAAAGGAAGACCTTTCTCTCTGTCTCTCTCTCTCACTGTCCACTCTGTCTGTAAAAAAAAAAAAAAAAAAAAAAAAAAAAAAAACCACTTTATTTGGGCTCTGGAAACCAATTAGAACTTTCTAATATCCAAACACAAAAGAAAGAAGAAAAGGAAATAGTAACCAATAGTAACCATGTCTCGGGACCAGAGCATTTAGTGTGTTAACTAACTCTGACCCCACCTGCCCTTCAACCTCTGCCAGCTCCCCGCTGCCCACCCACAGCCTCAAAGACAGCAGTCCACATGCCTAGGACCATCTAGCACGCTACTCTCCAAGCCAGCTGTCTGGTGGCTCTCTGCTCAAAAGGCTTGCATTCACTTCACCTAACCCTGAACTCTCCCCTCTCCCAGGAGAGAGCCAGCACTAGGGGCGGACAAAGGCACTCTCAGCTCCAAGGGCATTAGACACTACCCCTGGGGCAGGTAACAGGGCAGAACACAAAAAGCTCTAAGGGCTTTGTACAGCTGCCATACATTTGTAGGAATCTAGAAGGCCACGTGTGGGTTAGGCCTGTGTCTGGGCTCGAAAAAGACCTGGGAAGGCTCTTGGCTGTCACCTCTGAGATGGCTGACCCCCAGACTGTGTAAGCAGACAGTGAACGCTAACGCCGAGTTACAAGCTGTCTGGCTGAAAGTGCCAATTTGCCCCACTACAGAACACCTGCAAAGACTAAGAGATTTTTATCTCTCCCCAGACATTTAAGGAGCTCTATAAAATCACTTGCTGACTTCAGTAGCCACACACAAAAACGCAGAGACCATGCAGAGACGTGGAAGATGCTCCTGGCTCCTAGTTTCAGATCAGCCCATCTCTGGCTGTTGCAGCCATTTGGGGAGTCAATCAGCTGATAGAAGATCTCTTTATCTCTCCCCCTCTCTCTCTAACTCTGCCTTTCAAGTAAATAAATAAATCTAAAAAAATTCATCATATGGCCTAATATTGTTGATTCACTTTCTAAACTAAATTATGGCCAGAACACTCCCCACAGTAGAAGCATGAATGAGTCAGTCCTTTCAGAGACTTCAAACTTGACTGAGCTGTCAAAACGGAGAGAGTCTCACAAACAAATCAGTCACCTTTGTACAGATACCAAACTTCTAAATAAAGACTCTCCCCCAGTGATTTAGGAAACATCGTTTCTTAGAACTGCTCCTTATCTCCACCCTCTCTGCAAGTGACCTCACGTTCTCCTGCGGCCAGGACACCGACATCAACCTTGATCCTACACGACATACTTTCAATCGCCAAGTAGATTTTGCGTTCTCCTTCCTTGGGCTCTTTGCCAGGAGGGAAATACGTTCCTCTGATTGTGATTGCAGCTTCCGAGTATTCGCTGATTCTCTGCAGAGCCTCCTTGGAGGTAACCTTCCACCTGGCAGTCTGAAACAAAGGGTGGGGAGGATTTTTAAAACCTGATGTGCTGACAAACAGTAGGGTGGCTAATATTACATTATCCACAATGTCAAGATTATCATTAATGTATGCCTGCATTAGGACTCCATTTAGCTTCTAACCTACCTAGGACACATTTGCAAAAATCAAATTTCTATTGTTTCCCTCATCTACGTAGAAAGTAAGTAGCCATTACAATTTTCACGGGTCTTAAAGAAGGGATTTTTGCTGCTCAAGAATCAAGAGTTCCTACTTCATGATGAAGTTCAAAACTTGTTACTTGCCTGTGGGAAGTCGTTGATCTCTAATTCTTCCTCATATCTCTTAAAAGACTCATTCTGTCCACCATCCTGTCTCTCCTCTTCTTGTTTCTCTAAAGGCACATAATTGAGCTTGGCATTGATCTTCTCAGCAAGCTGCTCTGCAATGGTTTTCGCAGACACAGTAGGTGCGAGGATGGTGCCGCCTCTGAGAATTGCATTGGTGGCCTGCTGCATCACATCCTGCAGGTGAGAAGATCTACTGTCAAATCTCAAAGGGACACAGAGACAGGTCCAGGAAGTCCACCCCAAGTTCTTCTCTGCAAAGTCACTAACTCTGTTTAAAAGACCAGCATTGCACAGCACAGTAAACTGCTGCCTGCAACACCAGCATCTCATACAGGCACGGGTTCAAGTTCCAGCTGCTCCACTTCCAATCTAGTTCCCTGTTAATGTGCCTGAGAAAGCAGCAGAGGATGGTCCAAGTGCAGGGTCCCTGCCACTCAAATAGAGACCGAGACGGAGTTCCAGACCCATGGCTTTGCCTGATCCAGCCCCTGCCTTTGTGGCCCTTCAGGGAGTGAACAAGCACATGGAAGGTCAATCTCTGTCTCTGCAAATAAACAATATAAATCCTAAAAATACAAACAAAAATAAATAAAAGCATCTTTCTAATGCAGATTTTCCCACCCATATGCGCAATGGACCAGTATGAGAATATATTTAAGACTAACAGTTTAATACATCTTCCTTTTTCTTGATGAGAAAACTAAGAATGTTCTATCTTAAATATTCTAACAGATTTTTGATATACCCTTAATGATTGAGGAACACTTGTATCAGATATAGTACAGTATTTCCAGGATAACTGACATACTTTGTGTTTCTTAGGAGTTTCCTTTATACCATTACCATTACTGAGTACCTCCTCCAGATGGGGAACCTAGCGTTCAATAATAGAAATGACTTACTTACAGTCTTCAAAATACTGTTCAGATTCATAAACCATTCCTTGGGTATGCTACAGAAATTAACTGCTAGTGAAAAATAAACAAGAAAGCTTCCAGGAAAATGCTACAGGAAATATTTAAAAACATATTTTCTCCACTGTTTGAATCCATGTTAGTTTGAAACACATAGTATGTGCTTCTACATCCAGAGGATTGTTTGGTGTGCCAAATAACTCAACTAATAAAAGCAGGTTAAGAAAGAAAAAAAAAATAATTAATCTTGGGGGTGGGAGGCCGTTTATGAGGGGAAAGAACTGCTATAAGCCAAAAGTTGTACTTATGAAATTTATATTTATTAAATAAAAGCTTTCTAAAAAAATAATTACTCTTACGATAACTTTGGTAAGATGAGCCAGAATAATGCTCCACAAAACTAAGCCCAAATGCACACTAGAGAAATCATCCAAAGACAATTATGAAAAAATTCTGGGTTAAGAATGCTAAATTTTCAAAAACTCAGAATCTAGGACATCTTATTTATTGACATCCAACATAATTAAAGAACTTACAAAAAGTCTTGACTGAGACTCGGAACAAATTACTTAATACCTGAGACTCGATGCCCAAATTCTTCTGAGCATTGATTCGAAGAGCCAGTCTCTTCGCAATTTCTAACTTCTCAGCATTTCCTGCGGTTGGAGCAGGGACACTCGAAGTTCCAGGAGCAGCCATATCCTTTACTCTCTTCTTTGAATTAAACATGCTTTCAATTTGCTCATCAATCTAGACCAAAGAAAACACAAGGAGGATTAGTAAAAAGTGAATTAGAAACACAAGTTTACAGGGCCGGCACTGTGAAACTGCTGCCTAGGAGGCCAGGCCCACATCCCACACTGGAGTGACAGTTTCAGTCCCAGCTACTTCACTTCTGATCCAGCCTTGCTAACGAGCCTAGGAAAACTGTGGAAGATGGAACAAGTACATGGGTCCCTGCCACTGACATGAAGACACAGATGGAATTCTGTGCTCCTGGCTTCAGCCTGGCACAGTCCCCACTGTTGCAACCATTTCGGGAGTGAACCACCAGATGCAAGATCTCTTTCTTTTTCTGTCACTCTCTGTCTCTGTGTCACTCTGCCATGAAAATAATTAGATCTGAAAAGAGAAAGAACAATCCGTTTTCCCCATCAAGGCAAAAGGAATAATGAAAGCCTCAGCACCCCAGGAGTGACGAGCCTTACTGCCCTTAGCCACATTCCTAGCGAGAAAAATCAGCCTGTGTACAATTCTCTTTAAAGATAAGGCTGACCCAGCAACAAGTGACTTCTGATACTGAGTACAGAAATACAAACATAGAGAGGTCTTCCATCCACTGGTTTGCTCCCCAAATGGACACAATGACCAGGGCTGGATCAGGTTGAAGCCAGGAGCCAGGAGTTTCTTCTGGTTCTCCCACATGAGTGCAGGGGCCCAAGGACTCAGGCCATCCTCTGCTGCTCTCGGGTAAATTAGCAGGGAACTGGATCAGAAGGGGAGCAGCCAGTACTCGAACGGGTGCCCGCATAGGTTGCTAGCGCTGCAGGCCAGAACTTAACCTGCTATGCCACAGCACCACCCCCCAGAATAGTATTTTTTACATAGTGAGTATAAGAAAACAACCCATATATTCAAAACCAGGAGTTTGGTTTATTCAACTGCAAAACATCCATATAATGAACTAGTATATTGCTATTAACAGGTTAAGGGTCAAAAAAAAAAAAAAAAAAAAGGGAAACATTTCTACAAAATGTTGTTTTAACAAATGTAATAAAACAAGAAACTTTCATTTTATCAAAGTACATAAACACAAATACAAAAACCCTCACCCCCACCCCCCAACAGACACACAGGAAAGGACAGGACAGGTACACATCAAGGTTTCCAATGACTGGCAACTGGGTAAGATGCAGTACAGAAAGGATGGCGTCACTTGGTGACCAAGGGCTTAGAACAACGCTTACATCAACGGCAGCGTCCTCGTCATCGGAATCTTGCAGTCCAAGAGCTGCTTTTTGTAACTTCTTCCTTTCATTGGCCAAAGCTTGTTCTGTTTCATCAAACTTGAATCCCTTACCAGAGAACCCACTACTCTTTTTAATTATTTTTCCCTCCTTTCAAGGAAAAATAGAACAGTTAATTTCATAGTAAAAACTACAAAGCTTAGGAATTTACAGCAATAAAGTATTTTTCAAGGCAATGTATGTCAATGTCACTAAAACAGCCCTCAACCATGAAAAAACAGCGCTGTCTGTAGTCTTCAAAAAACACCACGCTCCAACAAGAGGGAGTTCTGTTTCACTGTGTTCCCTCCAAAGATAAACTGAGAATAGCACTAGCAAGACTTAGACAACCAGGTACTAAAGATTCAGAACACAGTAATGATTTGCATAAAAGTAGTAAGAGTTAAAAAACTCACAGCTTTCTGCTGATCCTTGAAATCACTCCAAAGTTTCTCAAGGTCAGAAGGCACTGTCGTCCCTGACAATTCAAGAGCTTTAATTATGTCCCCAGCATAGCGAGCCTGATCTTCTGTGATAAAAGTATAGGCATAACCCTAATGAGGGATCAAAACATGCCATTATTAGACACCAAGAAAAGAATCCTACTTAGATCACAAACAGGATATATCTGAACCAATTTTAAAGGCCACAGGGTCCTACTAAATTCTTCAACAGTTCAAAGTATAATATATGAGGTCATAATCCTAAATTAAGGCAAGCAAAAGAAGAAAATGCCTAATTTCCATATGTATTAGAAACAGGCAATTTTACACAACTGCACTGTCCTATACATTTACATTCTTTTTTTTTTTTTTTCCTGACCGGGACTAGAACCCGGTGTGCCAGTGCCGCAGGCGGAGGATTAGCCTATTGAGCTGCGGCGCTGGCTTGCATTTACATTCTTTCATACAGTGTTTCATTCTGTTTGCTTTTCGCTGGCATCCCCTGCCTCTGCTACCTGCCTACTGCACTGCTTTAACCTACATTAACTTGTCAGGATACATATTTTGATAGCTCTCTGAAAGATCAAAAATAGATACAAAAATACATGTCTTAATATATTTATATACATATGATTATAGATACATGAGTGTTTATTTATTATTTATTTTTGTAAGCTCCGCTACCTCACCTTCCTGGGATTCTCTAAAACCCAGGGCTCACACAACGCCAGCAGCAGCAGCTTTTTGGTTCAGGTGAGGGAAAGACAAGTTGAAAGTCTAAGGGTAATAAATCTTATTCAGCTTGCTATCTTCAATAAAACCTTCCACACCTAACAATTAACTGCTGTAATTTTTAAAACACAGTTTAAGATTTCATTTTAGGACTCTCAAAACAATATCACAAAAATTGGCTCCTCGTCTGATTTGTTCTGCCCATGAGCTTAAATTATATTTACACTTTCATAGGATTATAAACACTCATAGTGACAGGTGTTTTGGGGCAGCTTATGATCAAAGCGCCAATTCAACTCCTGGCTGCTCTGCTTCAAATCCAGCTCCCTGCCAATGTGCCTGGAAAAGCTGCGGAAGATGACCCAACTGCTTGGGTCCCTGCACTCATGTGGGAGATCTAGAAGATGCTCCAGGCTCCTGGCTTTGGATCAGCCTGGCTCCAGTGGCTGCAGCCATGTGTGGAGTGAACCAGTGGATGCAAGAATGCCCTCTCTTCTTTCTCTCTCTCTCAAGAACTCTGCTTTTCAAATAAATAAATCTATAAATCTTAAAAAAAAAAAAAAAAAAAAAGAGCCATTTAGGGAATGAGCCTGTAAAAAGATCTGTCACCCTCTCTGTCACTCTGCCTTTCAAATAAACAAATCTTAAAAAAAGAAAAAAGCAGTCATACAGAGTGAGAAAGTATATTTCACAGATTATATGTATTCCAAAATCAGATTTTAATTTTAATTTTTAGGATCTAACATTTTTCTTAACTATCATTGATTTGTATTTATTTAAAAGCCGCTGGTGGCCGGCGCCATGGCTCAACAGGTTCTATTCCCGGTTGGGGCGCCGGATTCTATCCCAGTTGCCCCTCTTCCAGGCCAGCTCTCTGCTGTGGCCCGGGAAGGCAGTGGAGGATGGCCCAAGTCCTTGGGCCCTGCACCCGCATGGGAGACCAGGAGAAGCACCTGGCTCCTGGCTTCGGATCAGCGCGGTGCGCTGGCCGCAGCGGCCATTGGAGGGTGAACCAACGGCAAAAAGGAAGACCTTTCTCTCTGTCTCTCTCACTATCCACTCTGTCTGTCAAAAAAAAAAAAAAGCCGCTGGTTTGCATTCCAAGTGCCCCCAAGAGCTGGTGGTGTGCCAGGCTGAGCCAGGAGCCCCAGGACTCAAACACTCAGGCCACCAACTGCTGCCTCCGAGGATGCAGATTCCCAAGAATCTGGAATTCAAAGTGGAGCCAGAACTTGAACCTAGGCAGTCTCATAATGGGATTCAGGTTCCTGGCTTCAGCCTAGCCCAGCCCTGGCTACTGCAGATGTTTGGGGAGTGAACCAAAACGCAAAAGATCTGTCTCTCCACCCTCAAATAAAATAAAGAATTCCAATGTCATCTAAAATACTGAGTTAGGGATATACATAAACCTAGAGGTTAAAAATCTGATTCAGATTCCCGCATCCTACATTGGAGTACTGTGTTTGGTACCCAGCTTCTGCTCTTGACTCCACTGTCCTGCTGAGCCAGACTCTGGGGGATGGTGGTGATGGGACAAGTTACAGCGCCCTGCCATCCACACACTCCCCTGGCTGTTGCAAGCATCTGGCATGCTGAATCAGTAGATGGGAGATCACTGTCTTTTCTGCCTCTCTCCCTCTGCTTCTCAAATAAAATGCAAACAAATACTTTTTTTTAAAAAGATTTATTTATTTGAAAGTCAGTTACGCAGAGAAAGGAGAGGCAGAGAGAGAGGTCTTCCATCAGATGGTTCACTCTCTCTCTCTCTCTCTCACTGTCCACTCTGCCTGTCAAAAAAAAAAAAAAAAAAAACCACACAAAACCTCTTTTTACCTTGTTGCCTGCTCTTCCAGTGCGTCCTGCTCTGTGCACATAATCCTCATAATGGTTGGGGCAGCTGTAATTGACCACAAGAATCAGATGCTTCACGTCAAGACCTCGGGCAGCAACAGAAGTGGCCACGAGAAGTTTGCACGTCCCATTCTTAAAGTCATTTATGATGCTGTCTCTGTCGTACTGGTCAATACCTGCGGGGGTATCAAAGAGCCAGGAAACATCATGTCTCAATTCAATTTTCCATTTCCTCTGACACAATCCAAACATGGACTAAAGAATAAAGAATAAATCCACACTTCTAAACCTACAACACAGAAAATGAAAGACCAGGACCAGCATGTGGCACAGCAGGTTAAGCTGCTGCATATGATACTGGTTCAAGTCCCAGTTGGCGCCAAATCTGATCCAGGTGTCTGTTAATGTGCCTGGGAAAGAAGCAGAACACAGCCGAAGTGACTGGGCCCCTGCACCCATGTGGGAGCCCTGGAGGAAGCTCACGGCTCCTGGCTTCAGCCTGGCCCAACCCAGTCATCTGGAGAGTGAACCAGTAGATAGAAGATCACTCTCTCTTTGTCTCTCCCCTGTCTCTGTAACTCTGTCTTTCAAATAAATAAATAAATCTGTAAGAAAAATTGTGTTTGAGATGTAAAGGGACAGAGATAGGCTAAAGCCTGAAAGATCCTATTCCTAGTTCATTCTCCAAATGTGCAATGGCCAGGGGGCCGAAGCTGGGTGGACTCCCATGTGGGTAGCAGGAACCCAATTACTTGAGCCATTACCACTCCAAAACAACTTCTTCTAATGGACAACCAGGGAGGCAGCAGATGATGGCTAAAATAACTGGATCTCTGCCGCCCACATGGGAGACCCAGACTGAGGGCTGCATTCAGGAGCCCCAGGCCTGGCTGTTGTGGTTATCTGAGGACTGTACTGTCAGACGGACTATTTGTCTCTCTCCTTCAACCTCTAACCCCACCTCCCCTTCTTTGAAACAAAATTAAAATATTTAAAAAGAAAAAATAAAGTTCAATTCCTAACTAAGAGCAGCACAATATGATCAAACTGATGTATGTCTGCCTGGAATTCTTTATCTCTGAGAGATAAAAATGTGTACCACACAGTGCAATTGTGAGGGAAAACTGAGATAAACAACACAACAGACTGCTGTCAGTCAGAGAACAAAGTAAACACGGCACTGTGGCGGCAGCTGTCTCGTGTGTGCAGGAAACAAGCGCTACCTCCGTGGAGAGACACGCACGGGTAAGGAACAAGAACTACCTCCGTGGAGAGACATGCACGGGTAGGACGCTCTCATCAGGTCCTTCAGGAGACCGTCGGCATGCTCCTGCTTATCCACAAATATGATGACAGACCCCGACTCTTGATAATGGCCCAGAAGCTCAAGCAACTTCAAGAATTTCTTTTCTTCTTCAATCACAATCTGAAAACACCAAATTACACCAAGTTCATGGAATGAAAATGCCAATCACTCCCTTAAACAAAAAGAAAATCATTGTATCTGTGGTGATTGTTAATATCTTGCTGTAATTTTTAGGAAAGGGTATCGAAATCTTAAATTTAACTGCTAAACCAGAAGGAAAAAAAAAAACGTGCAAACTTTCAAAGAATAAAAGGCTTGCAAATGTTGGTAAATGACCCTGTGTCCTCTCTGTGTGTTAACATCATATTCCAGGGCAGACACCATGGCATAATAAGTAAAGCCATCACAGCCTGCAGTGCTGGCTTCTCATATGGGCGCCAGTTCAAGTTCCAGCTACTCCACTTTTGATCCACCTCTCTGATGTGGCCTAGAGTGGTGGAGAATGACAGAAGTCCTTGGGCCCTTGCACCTGCATGGGAGACCTGGAAGAAGCTCCAGATTCCTGGCTTTGGATCACCACAGCTCTGGCCATTGGGGCCATGTGGGGAATGGAGGATCTCTCTCCCTACCTTTGCCTCTCTGTAAGTTTACCTTTGAAATAAGTAAATATTTAAGAAACAAAAACAAAAACAAAAACATCGTATTCAAGTAACCAAAGATAAGACTAGTATACATGGCACTACTATTTTCTGGTCTACCACTTCTGGTGGCAGAGTCAAAGAATATTTTAAACTGTTCCGCTAACTCAAGTTTATCTGCTAAAACACTGCAGGCTACAGTTGATGGGCATTACTCAACTGTAAAAATCATTTGCCTTCCTTCCAAACATGATCCCCAAATCAGCATGCACGCTGCTGACGCATCAGGGGCTGGAGGTTTCCTGGGCGGTACCCACCACTTGCTGTTCCACATCTGAGCAAACCACACTCCTGCCTCCAACCTGCACTTCAATGGGTTTACTCAGGATTCTGCGAGCCAGAGCTTCCATAGCTCTGGGGAAAGTCGCTGAAAACATAACTGTCTGCCGATCAGGACGGACATTATCCACGATGCGCATGACCTGAGAAAAAATTACAAAGAAGTATCATTAAAACAAAGCAAAGCAGAATATTTTTTGAAGATTTATTCTGGGGCCAACACTGTGATACAGTGGGTTAAGCTACCACCAGAAAATTTCAACAATCCAAATGGGCACCAGCTCAAGTCCCAGTTGCTCCACTTCTGATCCAGCTGCCTGGAAAGCAGCAGAAGATGGCACAGTGCTTGGACCCCTGCACTCACACAGGACACCCCATTGAAGTTCCTAGCTCCAGCGTTGGCCCGGCCCAGCCCTGACCATTGTGGCTACCAGGGGAGCAGATCAGCAGAGAAAGATCTATATCTCTCTGCCTCTGACGCTCCTTCTCTGTAATTCAACCTTTCAAATAAATAAACAAACCTTTAAAAAACACTTATTTTTTGAAAGGCAGAGTGAGAGCAAGGAAGAAACACGAAGAGATCTTCCTTCTGCTGGTTGACTTCCCAAATGGCCACAATGGTCAGAGTTGGGCCAAGCCAAAGCCAAGAGCCGGGAACTCCATTTGGGGCTCCCACATGGGTGGCAGGGGCCCAAGGACCTGGGCCATCATCTGCTGCTTTCCCAGGCACATTAGCAGGGAGCTGGATCAGAAGGGGAGCAGCTGGTACTCAAACCAGTGCTCTCATAGGGGAATGGGCCTTGCAGGTGGCCGTTTAACCTGCTGCACAGCAATGGCCCTAAAGGAAAATTTTGAGAACTATTCCAGTTACTTTCCAATTCCTTACCCCACAATACCAGTTTATTTTGTCCCCTAACTGCTCAGCTTTCCAAGCTCCACACGTGTAGACCACGCTACAGGAATCCCCTGGGGCTCATCTCTCACCTCACAACCAACCCTTCAGCACGCTCAGCAGCAGCTGTCTTCAAACTGTACCTAGCATGCAAGTGCTACTGACAACTACAAATTCTCCTGCATTTGCTGAACACTTTTCTTTCCATTACATGCCAAGAGCAGATCTAAGTGTTAAGATTTTGTAGTAAGAGATAACAGAAGGATTATGGGAAGGAGCACAGTGTGATGCATCAGAAATCTATCTGATTAAACTAGCTTGGAACTGTGAAGAAAATTGAAAGGTTCCAACTTCGGAAGTCTTGGAAGGCAAACTGTGGTTCATTTCCACCAATGTTACCTCCTAGGACCACAGCAGACAGTCATCCCTTACCCCAGCCCCACAGCAGGCAGGCACGCACATGGTCCCACAGCAGGCTACACACACCTCATGGGAGCCAGAGCTAAAAGGAACCTGTCCTCCAAATGCTGTGGTTCAGGGACCAGCGTTGTGCCGTAGCAGGTTAAGCCACCACCTACCACGCCAGCTTCTCATCTGGACACCAGTTTGATTCCTGGCTGCTCCCCTTCTGATCCAGCTCCCTGCTAACATGCCTGGGAAAGCAGTGTTAACAGGGCCCAAGTGTCGTGGCCCTTGTACCCACACAAGAGACCCAGATGAAGTTCCAGGCTCTTGGCTTCAGCCCGGCCCAACCCTGACTACTGCAGTCATTCTGGGAGTGAACCAGCAGATGGTAGATACTTCTCTCACACTCTGTCTCTTTCTCTAACTCTGCCTTTCAAATCAATCAATCTAAAAAAATTTTTGAAATCCACGCATAGTATCTGCTGTCTGTGTTCTGGTGACTGCTTAGACCGCAGAGGGGCAAACAAAGAGGCACTGGCCACTGCTGCTGCACTCACCACCATGCTGGCCGCCAAGGTTCCTGTCCTAAAGCTGAAATGCCTTGCAGGAGATTTAAAGGCCCAGGTGCCCTTTACCTCAATCCTTCAATCTTCTACCTCATTCCTTTTTGGAGCACTATATTGAAGATTAAGTTATTCAAACAAAAGCTGAGGGGCCAGCACTGCCATGCAGCAGATTAAGCTACAGGCTCCAAGGCTGACCTCATTGATGGGTGCTGCCTTGAGTTCCAGCTGCTTCACTTCTGTCTTTCAAATAAAATAAAATCTTAAAAAAAAAAAGTTAAAAATGCAGTGAGGGAATCAAAAGCAGGTGTAAGCAAGCAGATGGAATATGAATGAAAATGAAGACAGGACAATGGGAACCTGCGAAGCAGAAAGAAAGATTTAAGAAAACTAAACAGGGCATAGGGACTTGTGAGACCTGTGAGGAGTGTGACAATACACAAAGTGTGGGTGTCCCAAAAGGAAAAGAGAAGAAAAGGCAAAACGAGTATCTGAAGAAATAACACATGATATTTTACCAGATTTTGATGAGCCATGAGTATGAAGATCTAAGAAGCTAAACAAAGTCCAAGAGGAACTCAAAGAGACCCACACTAGGACACATGATAATCAACTTTCCTGGGGACCAGCGCTGTGGCATAGCAGTAAAGCCACCACCTGCAGTGCAGGCATCCCATATAGGTGCTGGTTCGAGTCCCGGCTGCTCCACTTCCGATCCAGTTCCCTGCTATGGACTGGGAAAGCGGTAGAAGCTGGCCCAAGTCCTTGGGCCTCTGCGCGCACGTGGGAGACCTGGAAGAAGCTCCCAATCCCTGGTTTTTGATCAGCACAGCTCCGGCCTTTGCAGTCAATTGGGAAGTGAACAAGCAATGGAAAACCTCTCTCTCTTTGCTTCTCCTGCTCTGTGTAACTCTTTCAAATAAATAAATAAATCTTTAAAAAAAAAAAAAAAAGTTAAAAAAAACTTTCCTAAAATCCTAGAGAGATCTTACAAGCAGAGAGAAAGGACTTCTCACATAAAAGTATCATCAGTACAATTAACATATTTCTCACCAGAAACTGGTAGAAAGAAATTCAGTGAACAGTAGGCAGATATATTCAAAGCACTAGAAGACACAAAGCTTTACCAAGAATCCTATATTCAGCAAAACTGTCCCCCAAACGTGAGGAGGAATACCATCTTCTCCGATATTCATAAACTGAGGGAGTTCATTAGCACTCGATCTGCACTGCAAGAAATGCTCAGGGGGCTCCTCAGGGTGAACCAAAGGACCCTGGCCAGTGGCCTACAGCTCCGTCAAGAACTGAAACAGCCCAACAGGGTCTGACTGAGGTAATGCAGGCCTCAAAATACATGTGGAGCAAAGGTGTGGTTCAATGGTTAAGAAACCACTTGGGACACCTGGAACTCACATCAGAATGCCTGGGTTTAAGCACTGGCTCCACTTTTTAGTACATTTTTTATTAAATTTAATTTATATAAATGGAACAAATTTCACGTATCTGAGTTTTAAGAACATGACATTTCCTGCCCTATCCCCGCTCCTGCACTTTCAATTTTCCTCCTAATGCCTTCCTTATTCTTTTAATTTTTATGACAATATACGTTTCTTAAAGATTTTTTTTACTTATTTATTTGTTAAGCAGAGTAACAAAGAACCTCCTAGAAATTATTTCAGGAAGATGAAACTGATAGACATATTGGTAGTTTAAACTATTTTTTTTAAAAAAGATTCATTCATTCATTTATTTATTTGAAAGGCAGGGTTACAGAGAGGCAGAGGCAGAGAGAGAGGTCTTCCATCCACTGGTTCACTCCCCAGATGGCCACAATGGCCAGAGCTGGGCCAATCCAAAGCCAGGAGCCTGGAGCTTTTTCTACATGTATACAGGGGCCCAAGGACTTGGGCCATCCTCTACCACTCTCCCAAGCCACAGCAGAGAGCTGGATTGAAAGTGGAGTAGCTGGGCCAGCTCTGTGACTCACTAGGCTAATCCTCCGCCTGTGGCGCCGGCACCCCGGGTTCTAGTCCCGGTCGGGGTGCCAGATTCTGTCCTGGTTGCTCCTCTTCCAGTCCAGCTCTCTGCTGTGGCCCGGGAGTGCAGTGGAGGATGGCCCAGGTGCTTGGGCCCTGCACCCGCACGGGAGACCAGGAGGAAGCACCTGGCTCCTGGCTTCGGATCAGTGTGGTGCGCTGGCCGCAGCAGCCATTGGAGGGTGAACCAATGGAAGAAACACCTTTCTGTCTGTCTCTCTCACTATCCACTCTGCCTGTAAAAAAAAAAAAGAGAAAGAAAAAAAGAAAGTGGAGCAGCCAGGACTCGAACCGGTGCCCATATGGGACGCTGGTACTACAGGAGGTGGCCTTACCCGCTCCACAACAACGCCAGCCCATCAACTGACTTTATTTATTTATTTATTTATTTAAAGTCCAGAGTCTGTGTGAGAGATGGATCTACCTTCATTCTTTAAGTGCCTGCCAGGGATAGGTAAGGCCAAAGCCAGGAGACAGGAATCCACCTAGGTCTCCCCCACTGGTGAGGACTCAAGTGTATGAGCCATTACCTGCTGCCTCTCAGAGTAGCCATTAGCAGGAAGCTGGATCAGAAGCAGAGAATTCAGGAGTTTACCAGGCACTCTGATATGGTATGTGGGCAACCTATGGGCGTCTTAACTTGCCCCAACCATTGGAGACATTAAGATAATCAGTAAAGCGTGGCAGTAAATTAGTTTTAAACATATAAGGACTAAGAAATCCAGCAAACAAAACAACAAGAAATCTACGGACAACAAAGTTACACAAAGAGTAACAACAATCAAAGTTTAAAATACTACCCTGACATGAGTAATGTTCCTAACACTGCATACCAATCCACTTAGAACACCAACAAAATTCTGCTGGGAAGATAGGCACAGGAATTCTACAGGATACATTTATTTATTTACTTATATTTATAGTCACAATCTGCCTTTAAAATAAATAAACTTTTAAAAAGTTGAGATATACCAACTTTCTATCAGTTGCATCTACCTAAAAGAGTGTCTAGTATATCTCTCTCTCCCTCTACTTCTCAAATATATAAATAAATAAGGGCCCAGTGTTGTGGCGTAGCAAGTTAAGCTGCAACCTGCAAAGACAGCAACCCAAATGGTTGCTCCATTTCCAATGCAACCCTATGCTAATGCAGGGAAGATGTACTTGGGCCCTTGTACCCACATGGGAAACTGGACGAAGCTCCTGGCTCCAGCCTAGCCCAACCAACCCTGACCATTGTGGCCATACGTGGAGCAAATCAACAGACGGAATATCTCTCTCTCCCTCTCTCTAAAACTCTGCCTTTCAAATAAGATAAGTAAGTTTAAAAAAAAAAAAGTGAATAAATATACCACATACCATTTCCATGCCTATCTTCCCAGGAGACTTGAGTGCCTTTTTAACTGGATTGGTTTACAAGTAAATGTAAGTAAATAAATAAATGACCAAGAAAGGGAAGAAAACACAGACAACTTCTAGGTTCCACCATGGGAAGTTAACAAATGTTGTTGAAAATAGAAAAATCAAAAAGTGGGGAGAAAAAAGTATGCCATGTAGGAGTAGAAGAAAATATCAAAGTAATCTGCCAGGGGATGAAGGGAGGAGGTGTTACTATTAAATTTGTGCCCAGGTGAAATTGGAAAAGAAATCAGATCAGGATTCGCTCTGCTGGGAGCCCTCCAACAACCAGTAACAATCTCAGGATAAATTCCTAGCCTCAGGAGGGACGATCTGACACTCATACCACCAGCACCTCCTTCTGCTTTCTCCTCCTTCACTCTGCTCCAGGGGCCCTGGTCAGCCTCAGAGCTTTTGTTATTCTTCTGTGCCTGTCACAGCTTTCCCACAAACAAACCCATGGCCCAGGACTTAACTTTACTCAGGTCACGCCACCACCAAGGCCTTTTCAACCACACTGTTCAACATCGCTTCCTTCCATCATTGTCTAACACCTTGTACTATTTTTCTGTCCAGCAGAGATCATCTGGTAAGTGCAATTTGTCTGTTTCTGCTCATCAGAAAATAAATTTCAGGTTAGGAATTGGTGTCATGGTTGAGACACTACCTGAGATGCCACATCCCGTATCAAAGTGTCTGAATTCCTTTGGGTATTGGCTCCACTCCCAATTCCAGCTTCCTGCTAATGTGAACCCTTGCAGGTGCCGGTTCAAGCATCTGGGTCCCTGCTAATATGCGTGGGGAACCAGCAGATGATGGTAAAGCACCGGAGTCCCTGCCACCCGTGTCGGGCCCCACATGGAGTTCTTGGCTCCTGGTTTTGGCCTGGACCAGCCCCAGCTGTTGCAGCCAACTGGGGAGTAAACCAGTGGAGGGAAGATAACCCACTTCATCCCAGACACTCTGCCTTTTAAATAAAAATAAATAAATGAATCTCAAAAGAACAGACAAGGCCGGCACCGCGGGTTCTAGTTCCGGTCGGGGCGCCGGATTCTGTCCCGGTTGCTCCTCTTCCAGGCCAGCTCTCTGCTGTGGCCCGGGAGTGCAGTGGAGGATGGCCCAAGTGCTTGGGCCCTGCACCCGCATGGGAGACCAGGAGAAGCACCTGGCTCCTGGCATCTGATCACCCGCAGCGGCCATTGGGAAGACCTTTCTCTCTCTCTCTCACTGTCCACTCTGACTGTCAAAAGGAAAAAAAAAAAAAAAAAAAGAAGAAAGAAAAGACAAGAAAGAAGTCAGTGTGCCAGTCAGTCAGCAGCACTGGCTC